>NC_079427.1:8487428-8517428 GCF_026213295.1 Gadus chalcogrammus | reverse complement strand
CCTCTGTCTCTTTTCTCTCCCAATGAATGTAGACAGGCATCGATCGGCCGGGGAATCCATTGTGCCGGAGCTGGATGCACTACAGAGGACAGGTGTTCTGCTCTAACAGTGTGCGTGAGGAACTAGAGACCTGTCGGACTCTTGGGGAATCCCAGCTCCTTAGAAATCGGAAGATGGCCTCTCATTAGCAAACCCCTGCTGTGTCTCTTGTCTGAACTCTCCAAAGACCTCAACAATGGTCAGAAACTCAGGCTATACTAGAGCTGAAACCAGGGTTTGAAACTCAAGCTAAAAAGCTATTGGCAGATATCTACATGATATGATATAATATACGTATGTGCATATATAAATGATGATATTGACAGCAGGATATTTCTGAAATGATACACTGAAAGGTCACTCGTATATCGGAAGTAGAATTGATTGTAATGATACATTGAAATGTCAACGATATACTGGACACATGTTATGGTGAAAGACAGATATATTGAAATGTCAACGTTGCATCAGACGACATCAGACGGATGTGCTGTGAGAACAATTGGATTCTCTCTTCTTCTGTCTCCCGGTTGTTTCACGCCTCTGTGTTTATATTAGCTTTGTTTTAATATGCTTTCACCACGATCTTCCTGTTCCCATACAGCTGGTCACTGCTTATGTCGGGGGCTGGTGAACGGTGAAGGTAATCAAAGTCTGGTCCTCAGCGAGAAGTGACACTTAAACCCTGAAATGGTCCCAGGACGGACCCCATGAGAGGGGTCTCTGGGGCTGAAACCCACCCCTCCACCCGAGGTAGACCCTGACCAAGGCTCTCCCGGGCTGCTGGGAGAGATCTGCCTGAGCTCTGCTTCACATCGGGTGTACTCCACTCTCTGGGCTCCGTCTGCCAATCAACGCTTGTCTATCTGAGCGTATCTCGGTCTGCCTCTCTGCCTTTCTGCCTGTCTGTCTGTCTGCCTCACGGTCCATCAGCCGGTCTACCTGTGTCTCTGTTTGTCTCTGTTGCTGTCTGTCAGTCATTCTGCCTGTCTATCTGCCTTTCTGCCTGTCTGTCTGTCTGCCTCACGGTCCATCAGCCGGTCTACCTGTGTCTCTGTTTGTCTCTGTTTCTGTCTGTCAGTCATTCTGCCTGTCTATCTGTCTCTTTCTGTCTGTCTGTCTGTCTGTTTGCTAGTCTGTCCGTATGTCTGTTTGTCTGCAAGTATGTCATTCTATCTACCTGCCTGTATGCATGACTGACTGTCTTTTTGTCTGCTTGTATCTCTCAAAACAGGGATTTTGACAGAGTTTAACCTTTAAAATGACAATTTTTTTTGAATATCCATAAAATGCCCTAGATATAATAAAGATGATAAATGGATTGTGTTCAATTTGCTTATAGACAAGCAACCAGGAATTAGGTGTGATACTATGATGTTTTCAACATAGAAAAGCACTTTTACTCGATATATTACTAAAGCGATGACTGACTAATCAATGAATCTACTAATCCCCACTTCAGAAGTGCTTTATACAACAATCGACAGAGTCCAGTCTATCCGCCATTCAATTGCTTTCCCATGAACATAATGTGTTTCCCTATCAATTATACAATGTCCAGCTTGGGCATTGTATAGTTGATTGTTGTACGATTGTTATATAAATCATTAGAGGACAAAAGCTACCTAGCCCTTTGTCGGCTGCGTGCTGCATTTGATTGCTTGGAGTGTGTGAGAAAGCTCAATGTGAGATGCCTGCAGACATCAGCCTTGCCAGGGTTTGAGTTGGCAATAAGCCTGGAAATATAGGCATGTACCAACTCAGTGGGCTAAAATTAGCACACGGCAGAAAATATGGCAGAAAGTGAACTTGTCTTATTTTAATGCGGTAGCAATTCTTTGTGTTTTTTGGGGTAAGTAAGTGGCACATAAAACACTATTCAAAATGGTTACCAACCACTGGTGCTGTAGGTGCTACACATCAGAGGGGAGGCCGGTCGGTTGGTCCCAGGCCTGTATAATAAACCACACATTCATGTCATTCCATCATCTACACACACTGTATAAATCTTGACACCCACATGTGACACATCTGCACAAATGGTGACCCCACACACACCATCTCACCATCCATCTATCCATCCATTAATCCATACATACACACGTACACGCATATAACATACATACTTTAAATACTCAAAATGGCACAGCCCTGATCTTAGATATAAATTCAACAGAGCCCAGAGAGAGAGATGTAGAAGTAGGGATGGAGAAATACATTAAAGTCCTCCAGCCAACAGCTCAAGTCAGGATGTATTTTGGTGTGTGCACGTACGTGCGTGTGTGCGCGCGTGTGTGTGTGTGTTTGGTACAGCTGCTTGTAAATATTTATCAACCTCCATGGAGCCCATACAAATTAATAAACAGCGCCCCCCTCCCCTCCTGTGGGACGCATTATTAACTCCTATCGGAAGGAGGAAGGGGCGTCATTCACTCTTGTCCAATAGGAGGCTGAGCTACTGCTGCTAATTAGAATATCTTACACTCGCTCCTAATTGCCGATTTTAAGACCATGGAGACCCAGTGACGTCCCTCTAACTTGAATTTTTGTTGTGTCGTGTGTGTGTGTGTGTGTGTGTGTGTGTGTGTGTGTGTGTGTGTGTGTGTGTGTGTGTGTGTGTGTGTGTGTGTGTGTGTGTGTGTGTGTGTGTAACAGCCTATGACAGACGGGTTATCTTACAGCTCCTCTATATTTCACTTTGTTAGGAGGAGTTGTGTCTCCCATTGTCCCCGTGCGGCTGCTACGCTCACAGGAATGGATTTGTCACCGCGCTAATTTGATGCGAGACGGCGTGAGAAAATACACAAACACACACACACACACACACACACACACACACACACACACACACACACACACACACACACACACACACACACACACACACACACGCTCACGTGTTGTTTTCTTGTTGTTGCTCTATTTTCTTTATTTTATAAGATAAAAAGCTGCCTAAGACGCGGCCCATGACGATGGACCAATAGGAGCCACAGAGAATGGTACTCCGAAAAAGGGAGGAGGGGGGCGGCGAAGCAACAGGTGGGAGTTGTCTGCCGCCTCGCGCCGCTCTGCAGTTCGCTCCATTCACCTGGCAGGCGCGCGCGAACGGTAATCACCCGCCGCCGTCTGTCTCTCTGCACGAGGCTGCGGTAAAACTGCTCTCGCGCGGCGCTCTCCTTCTCTCCAGACTGACGGAATAAGCCCGAAAGAAGATCTCACGTTTCAACTCTCGCTCTGGGTAAGAATACCTCATGTTTTTTCTCTGTTATTATTATAAACGTACGATTTAGTTCACGCTTCGTTGTTGTTGTTACTTTACATGACCTTTGGCTATTGTAATGTACCAGCCTCCACCAGCCCTGCGGTAGCGGTCTTCTCAAGGGTTTAAACGTCCCCCTTTTGAGTAAGTCAGCGTTGTCGTTTAAACGGATGTTTTTTGTGGGGAAACGGCTTCATGAAGGCTGTGGTCACTGCGTATCTTGCGGTTGTGTCTCGCTGACGAATCAGAAAATCACGTTTAGTGGTGGGCTGAGCAGTGAGACGGTTGAGTTTTGTCCAGCTGTCCTCGGTTGAGTCGACGTTTCCCATAGGTTTGCGTTGTGTTTGAACGCCGGGCTGTGAGCCGTCTATGCGGATGAGAGGTGATGGTGGGACGGAGATCAAATAATAGCACCATAAGCCCTTATGAGAATGGACATGAGGCTTATTGAGATGGTGGTTCTTATTGAGATGGCACTGTCGCCTATCATTATTTAACTATTGTTTGGTAAAGTTGAATTCAAGGCAGCCTACCAAACCTCCGAACAGCG
Source organism: Gadus chalcogrammus (assembly GCF_026213295.1). Classification (NCBI taxonomy): domain Eukaryota; kingdom Metazoa; phylum Chordata; class Actinopteri; order Gadiformes; family Gadidae; genus Gadus; species Gadus chalcogrammus. The sequence goes on along the minus strand of NC_079427.1, from coordinate 8,513,580 downwards.
GAATGTATTTTTCTTATTATAATTAATGAACCACTCAAAAAAGGCGTGTCGACTATAAATGCTCAAATTGTCGTTCGCTATTTGCAAATCTTTTCGAACAGTGGCGTTTTTCTTTTGCATTATATGACAGTTCTGGCTCAAGAATTGGGTTAACTTAATTTAAGTTGTCTCGGTGACCTAATACATCAATTATGTTGAATTGCCTTGACTCGTAAGCTTTTTCGTGGGTGATTAGCGGCGGTCTTTACTCTGTGTGTCGGCGTCACATAGCGACCATTGTCTCCATAATAAAAACACATTCTGTGGCGAAGTTTATTAATAAACCACTGTGTGTGTGTGTGTGTGTGTGTGTGTGTGTGTGTGTCTCAGAGAGAGAGAGTGTGTTCGTGCGTGGGTGTTTCATATCCTCTCTGCACCTTGGTGTTTGGGGGTGTGTGTGTGTGTGTGTGTGTGTGTGTGTGTGTGTGTGTGTGTGTGTGTGTGTGTGTGTGTGTTTCCTATGTGTAGCCTATGGATGTGAGTGCCCCCCTTCATATGTTTTTCTTCCACTAAAGAACTGAGGGGGTATTTGAGGCTGCCAGTGCGGATGTCGTCACCGCGGCCCTGGCTCTGCGTTGTTAGGGCAGCAGTGGGGCTGCTGGCTGGTGCCGCTGGGGGGATGCTGTAATGGGGGTCCGTTGTGCGTGGCGGTATGGGGGAGCTGTAAGGGCTGCAGTCAGAGCCTGGCTGTGGGGTGATGCAGAGGAGAGGCACTATAGTCAGCAGATGGCTGATACCCAACAGACAGAGCTGTATTGTTGTTGTAGACCTGCCTTTCTCTCTCACTCACCCTCTCTGTCTCTGTCTTTCCCTATGTGTCTCTCTATTTTCTCTCTCTCTCTCTCTCTCTCTCTCTCTCTCTCTCTCTCTCTCTCTCTCTCTCTCTCTCTCTCTCTCTCTCTCTCTCTCTCTCTCTCTCTCTCTCTCTCTCTCTCTCTCTCTCTCTCTCTCTCTCTCTCTCTCTCTCTCCTCTCTCTCTCTCTCTCTCTCTCTCTCTCTCTCTCTCTCTCTCTCTCTCTCTCTCTCTCTCTCTCTCTCTCTCTCTCTCTCTCTCTCTCTCTCTCTCTCTCTCTCTCTCTCTCTCTCTCTGTGTGTGTGTGTTGAACTATCCCTCACTAGCTCTCTTCTCTGTCCTACGGTCTGTCTGTCCGTATGTCTATACATCTCTCTCCACATAGACAACAACCCTTCCATTGTGGTATGTGCGTCTTTGCCTCATGAAGTTAGGCTTTACGCCTTGTGTACACATGTATGTTTTGTGGTGCGGATGAGCTATAGCTATATATCCCTGTTGTTTACACTAGAGTGATTAAGTGTTTTCTGGTGGTTTCTGCTCCGTCACGAAGCGTTGGGGCTTGACAAACAATGTCTTCAAACACTGAACACTGTCTTTCTCCGCCAAACTTTCTGTTGTTGTATCTCCCAGGGGTGAGTTCGATATTGATTGCACGGCATTGATGTCTGCGAGACAAAAATACAAGGCCACAGCTATCAGTAAGGCTCCATCAACAGTGAGGAAGGAGCCGCACCTCTGCATTCAGAAGCTCCGGGAGAGAGCTTCTGGATTGTAAAAATGGTTTCTGAGGGCTACGGCAACCAAACACGCCGCCTTGTTTCAATACACTTGTGCTGTTACTGTTTATGTAGTTATTCGGCAGACAGCTTTATGCGGAGCGACCGATATGAATTCCGACACTGGTCATTAAGGAGCTGGTCGGGGCTTGTGCATTTGCTCAAAGAGGCCTACAGTCAGTCTGCGGACTTTGGGGATCGAACCCAGTACCCTTTTGACCATTCCCTTACTATACTGCCCTAGGAGAGATAACAATGGATGTCTACAAAATAGAAGTTACGCCTCGATGTGCCAACTACACGACGAACCCAGAGAGCAGGAGGGAGCAAAAAACATTGTCGGCTTCTTTTTTTGTTTCATTGCAGAAGTTGCACAGAAGAGCAGAAGTACAGCAGTGTTGTCCTGTACAACACCAGACCTCAATCTGTTCAGTCCACCGTGAGCATGGCAGCGTCACACTGGAGATAATCCTCTCGCTTCTGTTTTGATGTTTTCCTTTTCTTCCGTGCACTGGTTCCTGCCCCCCTGACGGGGAAGAGACCGAGATAAACCCAGTCAATATGGAGGATAAACTAGATTAGAGACGGATGGGATTGTGCGGATTTCTAGATGCGTGTGTATGTATGCACCATCTCCCTCAGTGCTGTTGCTGTCGTTGTTGTGTGCAGCAGAATGCTTGCGGTTTCCCTCCACGTGTTGGTATTGTGTGGATAAGCTCCCTGAGTAATCAGGGTTTTTCCTGAAATCCAATCATAGCAGCTGGTTGCATCAGGGCTTCATTGATTCAGTACCAAGCTGCCTGGCTAGACGTATAGCCACCTCCGTTGTGGTAACAAATGTCTGGACTCTCCGACTGTCATATACATGTACATAATAGACGTTATAATGCGCTGGTTTATGTCTTTGGGTCATATCAATTGGGAAACTGTCCACTTTGAGATTAAAGGCACGGTACTTTGTTGAGGTGGACTTTGGATAACCTGTCCAAGTCAGATTAACTCCCGGTCCAGAGTGTCCCGGGGAGGTTTCTGGGCCTGCTGTATGGATGTGGCCTATCGCCAGCTACATTCACACCTTGTGTGACTCATTTAGTCCTGGGCCGGGGTGTCAGAGGGAGTATATCATATCAGCAGCACCAGAACCAGTCAGTCGTTAAGGCGGACATAACGGATGGCTAACCTAATTCCATCCAGGCTCCATCGCTCAACTACAAAAGAGGAAAATGTAATAAACAGCCCGGCCAACGTCCTTCTGCAGCTAATGTGCAGTCCCAGGGCTGCGACTGCTTGGATTTTTCTGGGGGGTAATTCCAATTATTTATTTACCCCTGAACCTAACCCAACCGGAACCACACCCAACCTTTTCAACCCCACAATCTCTATCCTAGGACCTCAATGGAATAATGTTGGTCTTCAGAGCTATACCTATCTTAACTTTAATAATGTGAACCATTGAGCTGTGTTCATTTCACCTACCGTCTTTAATCAAAGTGTTTTTCTGCCTCTGGTAACTAGATCCACAGAGAGGCTGTGATTGAAGGCGTGACGCCTCTCCCTAGAGTAGGGCAGGCCTTGAGCAATGTGCTCCCATTAGCCGTGTGTTAAATAACACACAGCTAATGCATCAGAGTGTTGAATCCCATGTGGCTAGCCTGGAGAACCCTCTGAAACACGCTGGATCATGCTTCAAATCACTCCATTAGACTAAGCATTAGCAGCATGGCGCCACATGGCCTAGCATATTACTAGCATGGGCTTTCATACTATAGGATGGCACATCCTATAGAGATTCATATCCCTCAGGGTCAGATCATAGATCCCAGTAAGAACACGTGGGGACAATGGATAGTGAAGTTAGCGCTCGCTGTATTGGTGTGCGTTTTTGCCCTGGTGTTGTGGATCCCACCACAGTGAGAGACATGCATGTCAAGTTGCCCTTGATGAAGCACTCCATGGCCCGGGAACGGTCGCTGCCTCCAAGGGGCTGGCGTCTGCCCACCGCTCAGAGAAGTGGGTTAAAAGCAGGGGCCACATTTAGAGGGAGGGAGAGGGAGGGAGAGGGAGAGAGGGAGAGAGGGAGAGAGGGAGGGAGGGAGGGAGAGAGGGAGACTTGGTTGAAAATTACCAAACACCATATAATGTGTTTTCAGGCAGTTTGTTTGAGTGTGTGCGTGTGAAGAACACGTTATGAGGACAGAATGTTCTCATTCTGGGAACCAACTAGGTACTGCCAACCTCAACAGCAAGATTTGACTCATGCCTGCCAGGATTTAGGAAGAAGTTTAAAGATGAACACTCTATGGTAACAAATAACATGTAAGTTGCATCTTTCTGTAAGGTATTGCACCATATACCTTTTTTTCTGCATATGTCAGATATATTCTTGAGCATACCCGCTCATTATCTTGAATTTAAGTTTTGACAAATTTCCCCCACAACTGCATCAAAAAATGTTGTTTTTCTCACATCCTGGCCAAAAAGCCTTGCTGACCCTGAAACTATACACTGAGTGATGCATTCTTCCATCATACCCGGCCTGATTCTGTTTAAGTCCTGCTCTCACAAGAGGAGATGGGGAACACTGTCCAGCAGCACTTGGCAAACAAACACGCACACACACACGCACATGCACACACCCCCCATCTTGTCTTAAGTAGAACAGAAACAAAAACAGCCTAACACTTTTTTATGTGTACATTTTTGAACTACATAACAGTTATTGAACTATCCAATAGTTATTTAACTATACAACAGTTATTGAAGTATGAGTTATTTACAGCCCTTTTTGATTTGTTTTGTTAATTGTTTGTCAATTATGGTTCTGGCTTAGTTTTTAACTACTCTAAAGCAATGGTGAATTGATGTCGATGATGTACCACGTGGCGGAGACTGGCGGGATAGAGGTTTGATTACATTTAATCAGCAGGTGGCCTATTCTTAACTAGCAATTGATTAGACATTAGGCTTACTGTTCTGTGAATCTTATACCAGAGGAGGTGTCCCATTGCCTGTTCACTGTGGTTTGTGTACTGTTGTACTGTTGTGTTGTGGAGTATTATAAATAATATCGGCCATTTGGTGAAATCTTTCAAACCTCCGTCTATGAATGTTTCTCCTCAGACGCCTTGGTGGGAAAATGGTTTAATTCTAAGGGTGGTCCAGGGTGGCTTTTCTGGTCTGAAATACAAATAACCTGTTTTCACATCCCAGAGATTACACTGCTTCGGGATATTTGGTCAAGGGCGTTACCATGACAACCATGTCCACTTTAATATTTGTTGTACGGTCTTTGAGTTCACTCATGTTCATGATATTTAAGACACTGAAACATCTTTCTTCCAAACAACAAAGTCCATTCTTCTGTTCTTTACTCAAATAGACCGGTTCCAATCCTTCGTTTGTAATTGAACTGCTACAAACTAAGAACGAGCCATTTATGCCGCTTTTCCACTGCATGGTACCAGCTCGACTCGACTCGACTCGACTCAGCTCGCATTTTTGGCGTTTCCACCGCGAAAACATGGTATCTGGTACCTGAAGTGGCTGCTTTTTCTAGTACCGCCTCGCTCTAGGTTCCAAGCGGCTGAGCCGATGCTAAAAGGTGACGTCGGCAGACGGCCGGCCACTGATTGGCCAGAGAGTCTGACGAAGTCACGAGAGCGACATGGCAACCATGCTGGTAACAGCCATAGCAGCGCCGCGGCCAACATATTCCACTACTTCAACTTCTTCTACATGCGTGGGTTGCGTAGGTGTTGTTTGTGTCGCGTACAAAAATACGTCACGGCCCTTTCGCGCAGCCGACCCCGCCCACGTCCAGGAGGTACTATTTGCGGTGGAAAACGACCCGTGCTGCTGCCGTGTCGAGTCGAGTCGAGCTACATGTGCGGTGGAAAAGCGGCATTAGCTTATACAGAGAGGTTCTCTTAAAATGGCTATGCAATTAACTGGTTAAACATCCTATGAAATTAACTGGTTAAGTTAGTATAGTAAACGTATATATTATTTTAATAATAAATGCTACCAAATATTTTTGAAGCTATGCGCAGTAAACGGTAATTTTACTTTTACTCAAAAACAATGGTAAGACTTATTCACGAATTATCGTCGTAAAAACACTGAGCAAAACACACTGAAAAAACAGACTGAAAAAACACATTGAGCAAACACCCCAATTTACTGAGTATACATGGAGGAAGAATATACAACAGTGTTGTATCGGTAAGAGGAGGCCAGAGGAATGGACATTCGAGAAAGACCAGGAGAGGGAAAACCACTCCTGGCGAGGAGGGGAGACTCTTATGACTATTAGAAAAAGGCAAGAGAGAATATCGGCTCAAGACAGGGGAACACCATAGATAAAGAACAGAGACAGACTAAACAGATAGGGTGGGTTGCCCTGTCATACACTGTCAAGAATAGCCGCCTTTCCTAACTAGGCTTCCTTTGAACCGTTCATCACCTTCAAAGTGTATCAGAGAAGACAAGTTTGCTGTGGTTTAATATGATGCATGTCATACTTGTTATCACATCTAATCACTTTGTTAGGTTCATCTTCGTCACATCACATCACAACTATTTCAATATGAATCCACGCAGACACTAAACCTTCCCTTAATAATCGAACGGGGAAAGTTATTGTTTTACAATGTAGAGCAGGGATTCACTTTTTGTTTTATATCATAGAACACTAAAACTCTGGAGTAAATTTCTAGTGTTCTAAGGATATTGCACGTTTTGGGTTTCTGTGTTTTCCCCCAGAAAGTGTCTTAGTCAAGGTAGTCAAGTATTTTTTGTACTGTTTTCTTTCCCCTACGAGAGTTTTGTGGTTTGTTAATGCATAATAATTTATATAATTTATACATTGGTAGTCAAGGCGGGGCCCTATTGTTGTTAAGACGGCCGCCTTAACCATACAGTGCTGGGGGGAACACTGGGTTTATATCGCCTGTTATATTGGGGCATCGCTGGTGTAAAAAGCAACGACCATCACCTCTCTCCTTGTCTTTGTCCATATAACCATCTCAGGTTCTTTAGTGGGTTCTAGAAACCTCCCCACCACCAACCTGACTCCTAAAGCCGGGACCGGGTTGAGACCAGAGTGAGCCGAAGGGTTTTTGACTGTGGATCAGTGACTTTTGTTTAAACTTTACCCATCACATCCTCTCCATCCACTTCCAAAATGTCTAAAGGAACAGTTGAATAGGGATGACCGAATGTATAGGATATAAATAATAGTAAAGTACAATAATATTTATTCTTCTTTTACTCTGCCTACCACCAGCTCTCTCTTACATACCCTTAATGAGGTGATAAATGAATCACCACGACCAGACCCAGCCACCGCCCAGCCGTCTCTTTCTGCTGTCATCTCTGATTTATGCTGGCCCTCCCCGCCCGTCCTGGCGCGACGCTCATAGCGTACAGCACGGCTGTGGGTGGGGTCTGACTAATGACCCGTGTTTGACGTCATCTTGAGGGTCACGTCCATGAAGGTGTACACCTTGACATGACATCATGTCCTCAGAAAGCAAACGGCTCGCCGCTTGGCTAGGGCTGGCTGGTGTGTGTGTGTGTGTGTGTGTGACACACACACACACACACACACACACACACACACACACACACACACACACACACACACACACACACACACACACACACACACACACACACACACACACACACACACACACACACACTTTGTGTCAAAAGACAGGTGTCTAATTGTATTGTGCAGTCTCTCCCTGCTTAATATCCTCCAATAGGATTAAAGCTTGGCTGAACGGCAGAAAACAACATCAGTGTCTCTTTATCTGTTCCCTTGATATATCTACCTTCTTTCTATTCCTATTTTTTCTACGTTCTTTTTTAGTATTTGGAAAGTAAATGGTTGTCTGTGGGTTGCAGTGCGTGAAGTTTGAGTGGGAGAGAAAAGCTAAGCAAACTGCTAAGTGAGGAACATAATTGTAATGTCAAACACTTACATCTCTATGGGTCTGTCTCTCTGTGATTCTCTGTCTCTCTATGCATAATTCGGCCTCTCAATTGTGTCATTACGCACACACACACACACAGACAGACACACACACACACACACACACACACACACACACACACACACACACACACACACACACACACACACACACACACACACAAAGGCACAGTATTTTGCGGCAGCGATAACAGAGGTGATGTCACTGTTTCCATGGCAGCGGCGGTATGACTCGGCTGGTTGCCGCACCGCCTAAAGTATGGCGGTTGCGCTTTCCTTTGATCGATCTCTTGAAATAAAACCGACTGTGAAGACATTTCCATACATTTACACTACATGCTGGAAGAACAGCAAGAGAGAGAAAGAGAGGAAGAAGAAAAGAGGATTTACTTAGAGGACAGGGATGGATGGAGGGTTCAACATGACACACAGACAGACACGTGTTACCCACAGGTAGACTGATGGGATGGGAGGTAACTGAAAAGTAACGTAATTGTGTTTTCAATTGCTGCGAAAAAGACTTGCGTAATAACAGTCCAGCTATAGATACATAGATGTAGGTAGGCCTTCCACCTGTCGCTTACCAATGAGTATCCCTCTATTTATAGCACGGTTTTGTTAAAAACGAATAATAATATTTCTGATTGGTCAATTATTGTCTGTTATTTTTCAGTAGCAGAGCGCAGCTATAAATAACACACAGTTGATGGGGATGAGATGGGAGAAAAAATTGCGGAAGCAATAAAATCCTAATTTTTTGTAGTTATATTTTCGGTCAAACTATTGATTTCTTTAGGTAATCATTATAACAGTTTTAAATCGGATTAAAAAAACAATAACGTTGTTCTGCCTCCGCTTCATTGTGTGTGTGGCACGGTTTATGGCGGCAGTAGCTCAGGAGGTAGAGCGGGTTGGCTGGTAACCTGAAGGTTGTTGGTTCGATCCCCGGCTCCTCCTAGCTGAGTGTCGAGGTGTCCTTGAGCAAGGCACCTAACCCTGACTGTTAGCTCCCGACGAGCTGGCTGTCGCCTTGCATGGTTGACTCCGCCGCCGGTGTGTGAATGTGTGCGTGAATGGTGAATGTGAGGCAACATTGTAAAGCGCTTTGAGTGGCCAATGGTTAGAAAAGCGCTATATAAATGCAGTCCATTTAGTCCATTTACATTTAGCCTGGTACAGCTCAGCAGATAGCTAACAGTTTTCCCTCATAAAGAATGAAGCAGCTTGTTTCCTTTCCAAACTTTACTCAGGAAGCACTGTAAAACTGGACAGATACAAAATACATCTCAGTATCTCATACAGACGTTGTTCAAGAACAATATTCATATATTGTCTGTTTAAAACGTTTCATAACAAACAAATAATACATGCGTTAGCTTAGGGCTAACGTCTATGGGAAATTACATTAAGATGCTCGCGATTAGCAAAGGATCAAAATATACATTCTGAACGAGTTTTTTGGCCAACCAATAAAAAAGAGAAAAATACGTGACTGTTGCTTCACCATGCATCGTCGAACTACGGCAAGACTGCTATTACATAAACATTGCGTTATAAGTTGACTACTAGAGGTCTCCCTTTCTCCAAATAAACGTCAGAACAGCACAAACGTAATAGATGAAAGTATGTCAACACATTTGTGTAAAAGCGGAATAAACTACGATGAGATGTCCGTGATGGAATTCTTACATTGTTTTCCCATAAGGGAGCATCGTGGTATATTCTATAACATCTATAATGGATGAGGGGGCCGGGAGACACCGGTCATTCATTACCCTCAAACTAACCATCTGTGTATTTATCAAAGACCAATATCCTGTTACAGTCAGGCACTCACACATGCACTCACACACACGCCCACACAATTTTGCACGTCAACCCACACAGGTGTAAGCTAATTATATTGAATTATCAGTTGGTATCTTTATGTGGAAATTGGACACACACACACGCACACATTAACGTGACAATGTATTGCTGTGCGATTTCTGTTTCACCAACAGCACATCCCTTAACTGCCACCTGGCTTCATGAGGAGTGTTGTTTGAAGCAAGTCAAGCCACCAGCTCATAAGATTGATCACGACCCGATGGTTTGGGTACCCTATAGTGGCAAGGATTAAGGTGTCTAACCATAGCTTGAGCCCATTGGATTGACCCGAACCATATACTTTATAGTTTTCTTGGTGGTTTCAAGGATTAATGAGCTTGTTTTAAGGCTTCTGGCTGGCTGATTTATTTGGTGGCTGTCTTTCTGACTAGCAGGCTGGTTAATTGAAAAGCTGGCAGCCTATATACTGGCTGGCTGGCTAGCTTGTATACTGGCTGGCTGGTTAATTGACTGGCCAGCTGGATTGCTGCTGGCTTACTGACCACATGCTGAACACATAGGCAGCGTTTATGGTACGGCAGGTACCAGAGAAGTGGCAGAGTGTTTCGAGATCAGGAAGAAATCCAGGATACAGAAGGATGGATTATTATAGATCAATAGAACAAATAGGAGATAGAGCAATCGTGTTTTGTGTGTGTGTGTGTGTGTGTGTGTGTGTGTGTGTGTGTGTGTGTGTGTGTGTGTGTGTGTGTGTGTGTGTGTGTGTGTGTGTGTGTGTGTGTGTGTGTGTGTGTGTGTGTGTGTGTGTGTGTGTGTGTGTGTGTGTGTGTGTGTGTCTAACTAGGGAAAAGTTGATGTAAACTAGAACACACACACACACACACACACACACCTTCGAGAGTGTTGAAGTGTTGTAAAATGTATAACTTTTGAATGGGGAATGTATGAATTTATTATGTCTCTCTCTCACCCCCTCTTTTGGTATCATCTCTCTCCCATCTCTCTTTCTTTAGGTGCCCAGACGGTATTGGCCATCAACAGACCATCCTTTGCCCTCTCTTCCCTTTTTGTCCGCTTATTTATCTTTCATCTTCTTACTCTATCTCCCCTTCTGTACCTCACTACATTCTTTCCCTCTCTGTCTTCTACTCTCCCTCTCCCATCTAGCATTTTCTCTCCTTCTCTGTGTCTCCCCCCTCACCCTCTCTCTCTCTCTCTGGCTCTCTCCCTCTCTCTGTGATGCTGGCCTGTGGGTGAGTGGACGCCCTTCACCAGATTGAAGCTGGGGAAGTTAAAGGTGGTGCGGCGGCAGTTGCTGCAGAGGTACACACCAGCACCCTGACACCTAACCCCCGTCCCTTACCCTAACTCTAAAAACAAACTCTTAAACAGAACCCTCAATCTATGAACAAACCCTGAAACCTAACCCTGACTCTAAAAACCAACCCTGAAACCTAACGCTAAAAACAAACCCAAAGACCTACCCCTAACCTTTTTCTGAATACTAACCCGACATCGAATCCTAAACCTCACCCTAACCCATTGCCTTTTCCAAAGTGGATACCAACCTGGATGGGGCATTTCCGCTTTACCTATTACCTAACCCCAACCCCGCACACGGCACACTTCAAAGAATGGCTTTGATTGGTTGGCATAACGCCCCAGTTGCTGTTATGCTTGCTTTGGTCATCTGTTTTTAAACCAATCATTGATCTTACAACGGGCAGCACAGTAGATCTCCCTAAGTTGCTCGATGTTAATTGGTTAATTGGGGGTTTCAGGTATGAACACCAGCCGCTAGTCTCCTGCCTGGCAGGCCTCTACGGTTGCCAATGGAGACGGTACCAGCGAGCAAGGGCACAGCCAGGGGAGGTCTGCTGCAGCAAGGTACACACACACACACACACACACACACACACACACACACACACACACACACACACACACACACACACACACACACACACACACACACACACACACACACACACACACACACACACACACACACACACACACACACACACGCACACACACACACACAGTTGGAGGGGATGTTGCTGATGGGGCAGAGGGGAGTAGGGGGTATCGATTCCCCATGCTGGCTGTTCTGCTGACTCCCATAGCCATCGGTGCTGATGCCCCTCTCTGTACTGGGAGGTGCCTCCCCACAGAGACAACATGACTACCTACAGACTGACTGACCAACCAGCAATTCCCCCCTACCTGTAGATCTGACAACCTGCGTAGTGGCACACCTACCATTCTACCACCCACCTACATATCTACCCCCCTGCCAAACAACCCAACTAACACCTTACTTACGTGTGTGTGTGTGTGTGTGTGTGTGTGTGTGTGTGTGTGTGTGTGTGTGTGTGTGTGTGTGTGTGTGTGTGTGTGTGTGTGTGTGTGTGTGTGTGTGTGTGTGTGTGTGTGTGTGTGTGTGTGTGTGTGTGTGTGTGTGTGTGTGTGTGTGTTCTGCAGGTGGAGTGTGGCAGTTTTGGCCTCCTGATCCTCACCTTCTTTCTCAGCTTTGTGTTCCTGTACTTCTGGAGCGAAGCGCAGAACGACTACAATGACTTTGACTGGTAGGTCACTCTCTTGCTCTGCCTCACTCTCTGTGATTAAGCACCCTTTAGAGCCTGTGGCGGTGAAGTAATCACTTTGATGCCCACTAAATGCCTTTGTTTTACCATGACATTTTGTGCAACCATAAGACTTGCCAATGTACATATTCTTTGGCATGATTGAAAAAAGTATTTGTTCCATTTCCTATCGCATAGATCCGTATTTAATAGAAACATAGACACACACCACACACACACACACACACACACACACACACACACACACACACACACACACACACACACACACACACACACACACACACACACACACACACACACACACACACACACACACATTGCTCACATGATACAAAATAATTAATTCTGTAGTTGTTATAGACGTTGTTGCATAATAATTGTTATAGACGTCGTTGTCCTGTAAAACTGAATTTTCCAGTCACTTTTGCTTAGTTTCCTGGAGTGGTTTAACTGCATACCTAGATTTAACCAAGCAACTGGCATGTACGGTACTGACCCAATGGCTTTCCTGGTTCTCTGGGGGTCCAGGTTTAACTTTGGGACTCTGGGGTTCTGGTTCCCCTGGTCTCTGGTTCTGCTGGGCGTGGCAGCAGCTCTCTTCACCTACATAGCCCTCTTATTGGTACGCACACTTGTCCCACCACACACACATGCACTATTTTATATATACATTCTATTATTGCATTATATTCATAGTAGTATGTATAAGAGTTTAGATACTTTTATCATAGTACCTAGGTATTTATACATTATTTTACTTCTTACTTGCTAACTGGCTGGCGCCCACCTGACCCATATTCCTGTGTCCTGATACAAAGACTGATTGCTTCTCTGTTGTGGATGTTACCCAGGTGCTGGCAGTGTGCCTGCTCTCTGAGGGCCAGAGACTTTACCTCCACTGGAGCCACAAGGTACACACAACACACATTCACACACACTCACCCACTCACTCACTCACTCACTCACTCAGAACACACACACCCTTACCCTTTTTTGGTATTTCCTCAGATCGGTATCGTGGTAACGCTGGCGTTCTCCGTCACGGCAACGGCCATTCTCTCTGACCTTTGGAGCAAAGAATGGAAGACCCTCCTCCTCTCCCTGCAGGTAGGGTCACCCACATGCAAATCACAGAACAAACCAATTAGATCTGACACACGCAATGCATTCACGTGTATTATAGCAGATATGGGGAGATTGGATCCCATATGTCAAACTAGATAAGGAACAACAACTCTGGTATACATTAGCTTATTATGGTATCCATTGTCTAATGTAGCCTTTTGTTGTAGCATCATCTCTCTCTCATCTGATTGGCTAGGTGACCGCCCCCTTCCTCCATGTTGCTGCCGTGGCGCTCATGACCCTCTTGTCCTGGCCAATCGCCTTGCACTTCTTCCGCATGAACAAGCGGGGTAAGCCATCTCATTGGTCATTGGATTTAATTGATTAGATGCCATGTTGGACAATATTATGTTAATGTTTTTCAAACATTAGTGAGCTGGTTGCATTTGCAATCTATGTACAAATTATGTACCATTTGCTTTACTTCACTTTCTGTGTGTGTGTGTGTGTGTGTGTGTGTGTGTGTGTGTGTGTGTGTGTGTGTGTGTGTGTGTGTGTGTGTGTGTGTGTGTGTGTGTGTGTGTGTGTGTGTGTGTGTGTGTGTGTGTGTGTGTGTGTTCGTGTGTTCTCAGTGCGCCAGGTGGCTATCCTGGGTTTGTACCTGTCGGTTCTGTTCTCTCTGTACCTGGTCCCTCTGGGGATGTACTCCCCCTGCATTAAAGAAGCTGGCACCCTGGGCCCGCCCCCCTCTCTGATTGGACACAGAGGAGCACCAATGGTGAGCCTGGAAGAAGCTAGATTTTCAGCACTTTATACAGCTATTGACAAATGCTGAAGTTAACCTACTTAAACTTAATATAATAAACCATGATCATCTAATCATCAAATATACTACAACAACGAGACCATATTGCAGACAAAAATATTTTGATAACGCATTCTGAATTAATCTTGCTAGAATGAGTCACAGAACAGCACTGGGGCACATTATTACGATGTCCATACTTTAAACTAGGACATCCCCTGGTTCAAAAACAGCACCAACACTTATATGTAGGTCATGGCAGACACAGGGCAACACTGGCCTATTTAAAAAATGCAGAAAGATGCAAAAGAGATGCAAATTAAATAAGCCAATTAGATCTGGATCAACCGTTACTTTTCTTGGGGGACAATCTCAAAAGAGTGTTAGGAAGACGATAAGGTCCTAATAGACAGCTTTTCGTAGGTAGTCCTCGACACAACTCCCATCTTATCAAACACCAGTGTGCCCTGTACAACCGATCATTTTCCGTGATGTTGGTTTTTATTGTAATGCAGGCGTCATCGCCTTTTATCAGCTCCAATATAAAAACTGATTCATACCTCCTGTGCGGTCAGACATAAAAATAGTTATTCAGAGTTAAAATCAGTCTCTTTTCCATCCATTTATTGTGTGTGTGTGTGTGTGTGTGCGCAGTTGGCTCCTGAGAACACTCTCCTATCGTTTGAGAAAGCGGTGGAGGTGGGCGGTGAAGGCCTGGAGACCGACGTACGGATCAGGTGGGCACAACAACTGTCCCCAGTATTCAGCGTATCATAACGTCATGTGCTTCATCAACGCATATATCCACCCCAGGCGAAAGGTATCGGGTTTGAATCCCAACGTCCCCAGTCTGCGTTAAGGTGTCCATGAGTAAGAAGCCCTGACCCGCCCCTGCTCTTTAAGGACATGTATCTTGGATAAAAGCGTCTGCTAAACTATCCCGATAAACTATATCTGTCTTGAGTCATTCAAATGAGTGTCCCGGTCGGATCTATTACTTCTGTCTGAGCAGCCCAACCATCCCTAGCTCTGTGATCCAGTGCTAATCACAGAGGTCAGAGGTTAGCCTGGCCACCTGCCTCGGTGCTAAGGAGCTTAGCACGTGCTAATCCAATTAGCTGCTAGCGTAGCCATTAGTCCTAGCACGCAAGCGACGGATAGCGTTAACCTGCCTTGATCAAAATGGGGAATCGGCATGACTCAGTGTAACCTAGGTGGCCGTGTGGCAGGCCATCCATGTAATTATCTCTGTGTGTGTGTGTCTGTGTATTAAGGCATGACGAATGGATTTGTGGTTTGATGTGTTGGCATCAATAAATATGCTCACCTTGCAATTACGCTGTGAAAAACAAAGTCCTTGTTGTGACATTAAACAGGCAAGGGTGCGTGTTTTGTTTGTATGGGTTAGCATACACGCGCATGCGTGCACACATTGCTGTGCGCGTGTGTGTGTTAGTAGCATACATCAATGAGATGAAGGATTGTACGAAAGCCACTCTGTGTGAGTGCTGCCGTCTGCTGAGTGGGCCACATGTTCATCGATGACTTTAATCATTTGTTCCTCTCGTCTCCTCTGTCCTCCTCTTCATGTTCCCACACTCGGACTCTATCCCTCCCTCCTCTCCATCCCCCATCCTCTTCTTATGATTGCCTCCCACGCACGCACACACGCACGCACGCACGCACGCACACACCAACATACTCACACATACATCCCCCCACCCCCCCTCTTTCTCACACCTGCACACCTGCCCGCGCACACACACACACACACACACACACACACACACACACACACACACACACACACACACACACACACACACACACACACACACACACACACACACACGTGTCTACAGTTACGACGGTGTTCCCTTCCTGATGCATGACTCCACCCTGCGGAGGACCACGGACGTGGACAAGGTGTTCCCCAACCGCACCCAGCAGGACGCCTCCCTGTTCACCTGGGCCGAGCTGCAGCAGCTCAACGCCGGCAACTGGTTCCTCTCGGTGAGACGCGCGCACACAGGGAACCCACGCCGACACGCACACCCTGCACGCACAACGAGAGACAAACACGCACACAGACGAGGAACAAAAAAGGGAAATTGCCGTCTACAGATCAGAGACAGAGAGGAACACACGGCTCCAAAGAGAAGCCTAAATACGAACGCAACAGACGGATGCAACACTAGAAAAATAAAAGAGAGACGATGCTTTTATATGCATGGTTAATGCTTAAAAAACACTACAGGGCGTTCTCCTTTGTTGAATGATGTGGGTTTGAGCTTGGGAGATTAATGGTCTAAATCCTTCTTTCTTCCCCCCCCCCCCCATCCTGGTCCCAGAGGGACCCGTTCGGTACAGGCTCCTCCCTGAGTGAGACGGAGCGCTCCAGCATCCAGAACCAGTCCATCCCCTCCCTGGCCCAGTTCCTTGAGGTGGCGGCGGGCAGCGGCAGACTGGTTCTGTTTGACCTGCGCAGGCCACCGTCCGGCCACCCTTACAACGTGTCCTTCATCAACACCACTCTGCAGGTGGTCTGGGACAACATCAACTCCTCGCAGGTCAGCCCGTGTTCAGACATGTTGGGTCGTTTTTGCTATTGGTTTCTCTATAAATGTTGGATGTAAAACCATTTTTTTTTGGAACAATGGAACATTGTTGATTATTTATTAAAGTTGAATTATTAAAGTTGCAATCTGTCACATTTCCACTAGCTCATAGTGAGGAATGACATAGCTGTAGTCAATGCTAAATGATAGCGATTTCAATAATTGTTATCAATAAAGTCACATCCTGCAAAACAACAAAACATCATCTGGTCCGAAATACTTCACACTCTCTGCTGCCACAACGCTGCGTTTGAGTCTCTGTGTGTGTGTGTGTCTCTGTGTGTGTGTCTCTGTGTGTGTGTGTGTCTTTGTGTGTGTCTCTGTGTGTGTGTCTCTGTGTGTGTGTCTCTGTGTGAGTGTAGGTGCTGTGGCTGCCCTCAGAGGACAGGGAGACGGTCCAGGCTGTGGACCCAGAGCTACAGCAGACGGCCGAGGAGAGGGGCCCGGTGCAGAACCTGACAGACAGACACATCCGCAGGCTCAACCTGCCCTACAGCTCCATGTCCGAGCAGCAGATCAGGTCGGTTGGTACTCCGGTCGGGCAGAGCGGATGACTGCCAGCAGAAGGGTTCCCTGAGATCTGCTGAATGACTCAATATGCAGACTAACGGATCACACAAACCTGCTCTATGTTTCAACAGCACTTTGATTATTGTATTTCAATCAATTATTTCCATATATAAAGTATTTTAATATCTTTATATTTGACTATATTCTGCATTTTAAGATTAATAATGGCATCACAATGGGAGTTCATCTTTTTTAAAACGCTGACTTTGATATAGTCAACATAATTATTTGAATGCCTTCATTGTCATTCAAACACCGCTGATTACATTTTGACCAGAGAAGGTTCTTAAAAGTATTTGACCGCCTAAACACCGAGTCATTGGCCTGCATCTCCATCTCCATCTCCAGTCGGTTCTGTCTGGAACAGCACAACATTTCCGCTGTCATATTTTCATATTCAGCTCAAATCTGTAATTCACAGGCCAACAGATGATCATTAGACTTCAAAGGCTGGGCTCACGCTTTGATCTCACCCCATCAACCTCTCATAGTCACTGAATCGGAAGCATTGTGTGTGTGTGTGTGTGTGTGTGTGTGTGTGTGTGTGTGTGTGTTTTTGTGTGTCTGCTGGGTACTGCATGATTGACAGCCACTTTAATACGTGCTTTAGATGATATTCTTCCTCTTTCAGTCGGTTGTGGCTCCCTCTCCTTCCTCTTGCCTCCTGCTCTCACATCTGCTCCTCTTTTCACCCTCCATCTCTTGCGTTTCCGGTCTTTCCTCCCCCCTCTGATTCCATGTCTCTCTCTCTCTGCCTCCTCTTTGATACTCGTCTCTCTATGTTAATCGCAACACGCTTTAACGACACAAATGTTTTAAATTATACAGCACATCTCTCTCTTCCTCTCCGTCTCCCTCTCTTAGTTCTCTCTCGTTCTTTTATTTCTCTCCAGCCATCCTCGGAGGCTATAGCGATATTGACGTGGAAATTGAGATAGCTTAATCTCTCTCATCTCTCTCTCTCTCTTGCTCCCTCTCTGTTGGTACGGCGTGTCTCTAGTCAACATATTCATATCAACAGGCTCTAGCAATAGGAACGCCGATAATGAAACAGCCTGTGCTTTTAAGATCAACATCTCACCCTCACTCCCTGTATCTCGCAGATCTATTAAATTCAAAATGGCCTTAATGTCATGGGAAATAAACATTCTCATTTTCAAAGGAGTAAAAAATTGTTACATTTTGTAACATTTCCTCTCTCTCTGTCTATTGCTCTCTCTCTGTCTCTTTCTCTGTCTCTCTCTACCTCTCTCTACCTCTCTCTACCTCTCTCGGCCTCTGTCTCTCTCTCTCTGTCTCCCTCTGTCTCTGTCTTTTTCTCTCTCTCTCTCTCCCTCTGTCTCTCTATCTCTCTCCCTCTGTCTCTCTATCTCTCCCCCTCTGTCTCTCCCTCTGTCTCTCTCTCTCTCTCTCTCTGTCACTGTCTCTGTCTCTGTCTGTCTGTCTCTCTCTCTCTTTCTGTCTCTCTCTATCTCTCTCGTCCCCTGCAGTAAGTACTGGTCGGTGAACATCAGCACTAACCTGTTTGTGATCAGCCAGCCCTGGCTCTACTCCCTGGCCTGGTGCGCTGGTGTCCACTCCATCACCACCAACTCTATCCATCTGCTGTCCCACCTCAGACAGCCCCTCTTCCTCATGGTGAGACCGCCCATCTGTCTGTCTGCCGGCCTGTTTGTCTGGCAGCCAGTCGATCTGGCTGGCTCACTGTATGTCTGTCCACCTAGCTCTATCTATCAGTCTGTTTATGTATCAGGCCAACTATCCTTCTAACTGTCTGTCTTAGTTTACTGTATTATTGTATTACATTTTTTAGTGAAGAATAAAATACAACATGATAATACTTAAAAGATAATACTGAATAAAATTTGGGGAGAGTAAGAAAATAAAGTGCAGAGGATAAACATTATGCTGTTGGGCTTAGTGTGCTCACTCTCCCTCGTCTGTCTGTCTGTCTGTCTGTCTGTCTGTCTGTCTGTCTGTCTGTCTGTCTGTCTGTCTGTCTGTCTGTCTGTCTGTCTGTCTGTCTGTCTGTCTGTCTGTCTGTCTGTCTGTCTGTCTGTCTGTCTGTCTGTCTGTCTGTCTGTCTGTCTGTCTGTCTGTCTGTCTGTCTGTCTGTCTGTCTGTCTGTCTCTCCCCCCCCCCCCCCTGTCCATGTTTCTCTCTGCAGACCCCAGAGGAGTACACTCTGATGTGGATATTGACCGACGTTTCGTCCACCTTCCTCATCACTGCCGTCTTCATATTCCACTGGTGCGGGATGAACACACAAGGACATACGTGCAAGCACATGAACACTCACATACATAGATACATGTACAATGTACATTATATTCCATACAAAGCCGGCTCTATCATCTAATCACAAACTATCTTTACTTTGTGTGTGTGTGTGTGTGTGTGTGTGTGTGTGTGTGTGTGTGTGTGTGTGTGTGTGTGTGTGTGTGTGTGTGTGTGTGTGTGTGTGTGTGTGTGTGTGTGTGTGTGTGTGTGTGTGTGTTTTATACCATTGTGTTTGTTTATGTAATTTGTCCTTAGTAACTTTTTTAGAATCTCTCTGCCTTCACACCTTGGTTTAATTTCAACACCTGGGTCACTCCCTCACTCACTCACTCACTCACTCACTCACTCACTCACTCACTCACTCACTCACTCACTCACTCACTCACTCACTCACTCACTCACTCACTCACTCACTCACTCACTCACTCACTCACTCACTCACTCACTCACTCACTCACTCACTCACTCACACACACCTGAACATGCACACACGCATAATCAGAGATGATCAAATTTAACTGGACACAAAATGTCTGTTGCAATCAGCAGAACACACATACAAAAAGACACACACAGACACAGACACAGACACAGACAGACAGACAGACAGACAGACAGACAGACAGACAGACAGACAGACAGACAGACAGACAGACAGACAGACAGACAGACAGACAGACAGACAGACAGACAGACAGACAGACAGACAGACAGACAGACAGACAGACAGACAGACAGACAGACACACACACACACTTCAGTTCACAGGGTTTAGTTCAAAGGGTTCAGGTGTTTTCATATAGTAACACAGACACACACACACACAATTTCTGACCCTAAAAAATTATTGCAGCTGCAAGTATCAAAGCTCTTCCAATCAAACACACACACACAGATTCCCTGACCACATACATATTCCCTGACCACTGTGGGGTCTGTGATGTGTTTGGTCCCTAGGTGGAGAGAGAGAGGTCTACCCTTCTGGTCCGGGAGTCGCCAGGCCCACGAGACCGGCCCCTACAGCAAGTTCAGGACAGGTAGGATGATAACATCTGTTTCACTGTGCTCCTGCATGTAGTCCCGGTCAGACCCTGGAGAAGTCCCACTGCTCTGGGCTTTCGAGCTGTTCTGTAGTGTCGCATTACAAACGTGTCCATCGCTGCCTGTATTACCGTCTTAAGGAGAGAAGGCCATTGGCAATGCAATAAGCTTACTTATTTACTTACTGCCCTTTATGCCTACTGGCATGTAGGGCAGCAACAAAGGATCTCCACTCCTGTCTGTTTTGGGCGAGCTTTTGGATTGAACTCCAGGATGAATGCAATAAGCTATTCCTACATTATTGTAGAAATGGTCATCAGAGGGTTACTACTAGAGCGTTAAAATAATCATCCAGTGGAAAAGAATACATCACATAATGATGAACACACCTTTATAAGACCCTATCAAAAATCTAAAGGGCTCATGCGCACAACAGGCAATAATGCTGGAGAGACTTCCTCAGTGAGAGACTGAGGAAGAGACTTCCTCAGTGGTCTTTAGACTACAGGCTTACATACTTCCTTTTGTTTCAATGTTGTCTGTCATTGCTCTTGTTTGTGGTTGTTTAATCAGTGCATGCTCTATGTTTGTGTTTCTCTGCATACCTTCATTTTGACGTATGTGTGTGTGTGTGTGTGTGTGTGTGTGTGTGTGTTTCCCTGTTTGTGTGTGCTCATTCGTACGCCAGACTCGTCAGAGGCGATCTGTATTCATTGGAACCAGCGCCATTCCATCTCTCCCAGTGAGACGCTGGTTTCCCTTCCTATGACCTTCGACCCTTGATCCCCCTGCACGTACTTCCTGCATGTCAACCAATCAAAAAAATCCTGTGTGTGTGGCTCCGCACCATTCCTGCCTTACAGGCAGCTGAGCCTCCATTCAGCCGTACGAGAC
The DNA here is from genome assembly GCF_026213295.1 of Gadus chalcogrammus. Lineage (NCBI taxonomy): Eukaryota > Metazoa > Chordata > Actinopteri > Gadiformes > Gadidae > Gadus > Gadus chalcogrammus. The sequence continues at coordinate 8,492,259 of NC_079427.1, read as the reverse complement.
CACTATGTCGGGTGCCGGGGGGGGGGGGGGGGGGGGGGGGGGGGTTGAAACCAAGAGGGGAACTTTGAGCCTCATGATGACTGGAAGCTTTCCGCTCCCCAGACAGCTCTGCACGGCTCCTGTTGAAAGCCTGTGTTGGTGCACTGTCACTACAATGCCTGTGTGTTCTCGCCCTTCACCTGAAACTCCAGCTGTTCTTCTCCTCTGCCCGGCTTGCCTCCACGCATGTTTTGTCTGTGATGTGTTTGTCATACACTGAACCGATCTCCCGTGGACCGATGTCTGTGCATGCCTCGACGCCGAACCTACCCCCCCCCCCCCCCCCCCTTTGACATGCCTCAATATGACCATTACTGGAACCCCCCCCCATCTCTTTACTATATCCTGTCTGTTTACTATACTCCTCAAGATCACACTCTGCACGACTTGCACTACACTACCCACAATGCCCCTCGCCGGGTTGAACTTTCAACAGAAACCTTTTCCTCCGACTTTGCAGAGCTGAGCGACGTTTGGTCCGTCTCGAACATCGTCATCCGCCCGGATCCGCAGGGCTCCCCCACACTGTCGGCCACCCCCCACCTGCCCACCATCACAGAGGAGTGACTCACCCACAGAGAGGGGGAGAGAGAGAGGGGGGGAGAGAGGGGGAGGGACAGGGAGAGGAAAATATACGTTTAGGATAAGAAATATACTTTTTTATATGTAAAAAAAAAAGAAAGAATAAGCAGTCTGAGTCAGCGTGGGAGGATAATAAATGACGGAAAGAAAATACCGGCAGAGTACTTCGATTTGAGAATATAATTCATTGCTGTCATTCTCTTTTTTTTCCCACGCTTTCATTGGAAGGCTGATGGTCTGCTGCGAAATACCTGAACTGTCAAACCTCGTCCCGTTGAAGATGGGACACGGCTTTACAGGCTAATTATGGGCCCATGTTGCTATGAGGGCCATTTCAAAACGTAGGAAGCTTTGATTTCTAGCTAATGGGATTTTTTAAGTTATGAACCAGAGGAGACTAATACATGCTTGGCTTCACACAATGTCTGATGAGAATGCACAAGGACAACTATTAAAATAATAGGCCTTGCTTTATATGAATGGCTTTCATTTGCTTCACTTTGAGTCTATACTTTATTAAAAACCCTGATGTTCAAATGGATACAAACAACACAAAATGGCTGCCATGAACATTTCATCTCAGAGGAGAAAAAAAAGGAAAATCTTTAATCAAAGTAAAGGTCTGGTCTTAACTGGAGCCAAACATCAGACTCATTGCCGCCCCCTGTGGAACAATTTGGATCTGCAGCTACTGAAAAATACCCTGGAAAAGAACCGAAAATCCTCAGTACGGACATAAGTTGCGACAAAGTAAAGCCTGTTATCCTTTTCATTTGCTATACTGGTAGGATGAATGTATTTTTTTTTCCTCCAAATGTTTAATTTGTTTGTCTTATGCATTATAGGTTATTGACAACAATGAAGAGTGGAGAATTTTTAATCCATGTGTTGGGTCAATTTACATAAGACAAGTGGAACACCATCTGGTCTCTACCAGGCTGAGGACTGAGAAACTAAACTGGACTATATGGTCTGAGAAAGTGTGAATCATAAAGTATTGCGTTTGCGAGGAAAACCAAGAAGGATGTTCCATACTGGGCGATGGCTGGATCGCATGACCTTAAGAGCTTCTCCTGAGGAACAGGCCCAGGGCTCTCAATGCATGGTGGCCATGCCATCTGCTTCTTACGCTAACCTGTAGTAGACCACCTCTCCTTATGGGCCCTCGAAGGAGCAAGGAATTTAAGTATTCAAATAAAATAGAGTTCTTATACATTTTTTTCCCTTGTTTTGATATCCCAAACTAGTTTAGTGATCCTTAAAGGATTGATTTGAGCTTGTTGTACAAATTTGAGTTGTTAATGTTCGCCAAGTGCCGTTAAGAATGACCCCCTGCTTTGTTTTTTCCCAACGAATTCAGTACCTTCAGGAAGTGATCACAGCACATTGGTTTAGCGATCCGTCATAGCATAGACTTCATGTTGGCCTATCTGGCAATACTGCAAATAAATACAATACAGGGACTACTGGACCTCCTATCCACTTGAATGGTAGAACAATGTATGTAGTAGACCTCGACATGTACATAATACTATGTACATTCTGTATTCTGTATCTATTACCATGTAGTACTGACTAACTAGTCTGGTCAATTTGCTGGATTTAACTATGCTATGTGTGTATATGTGCTCAGTTTAGACGATGTTTAATCATGTAAAACCAACCAGAATACCCAAACAGAACAAAATGGTGATCACATATTACAGACGCAATAGTTCCCACTGCTAAATATTGTGACAATATTCAGAAGTATTTGACTACTCTTACTTTTGGTCAAGTGAAAAGCATAACGGCTCTTTCCTCTTTTCCTCTAGATATCTTTTAGTTTAAAGTAATGTTCACATTTCACACTGTTGCACACTGAGAGTCTTTGATACATCCTCAGTGAAAGTATACGTGAATAGTCCTTCCAACTGAAGGAACAATTTATTTAATATTATGCTTGGCAACTTTAATGTACAACAATACAAATGGCTGCTTAGATTGCGTTTAATGTCATTCTTGAATATGTTGTCAAATGTATCATCATATTCTGTACCAAAGTCATTGTTTAAGAAAAAAGTTTGGTCAATACAACTGCTTAATTTTGTCTACTCCTTTCTTTTTACTTATGATTATTCAATGTTATCACGGCGGGACTAGCAACAACCATCGGATATTGATCAATTACTTCCCAAGACTGTGCTGTTAACCTTTCCTAAGCAGCAGATCCGAACTGTTAACTCTGAACTTTCAAGGCAGAGTGGTCGACAGCTGTAGGAACATCAACTCCACGGTTGTCAATCAGTAGCTTAGCAAAGTAAATGTATGATTCACTTTCAAACAAAGGGTTCAGTCAAATGCAGTAGGATGCAACGTATACTTAATTCTATAACCCTATGTTTATAAATGTATTGAAATGTCAGGGGTCAACATTCTAATTCTAAATTGTTTAATGCGTAAGTAAGTGTAGAAACAGGCTATTCATAGATTTTGTCTTCCAAGTATTTCCCTGTAATGTAAAAGAGAGTTATGACCAAAATATTTATTCTTTCTCCCTAAATCTGTTATCTTCTGTAACTGAAAGTATCACTTCTTAACTCACCAGCTCAACCACCTAGTGCTACAAACAGCTAGCCTGGCTATTGCTAGACCAAGCTCAATCGTTGATTGCACGTTGGTCTGGGGAAGCTGCTGTCATTCTCTTCAGCACAAGAGATCAATGGGCCTAGTTCAAATGACTGTACGCAATTGGCTGTTTACAGTCGCTTCCCTGTCGTCATTGTGAAACCAGCCAATAGCGCGCCAGGGGGAGAAGCCAGCTTGGTGATTGGCTCCTGCAAAAACGTATCAAAACTAGAAAGAAATGTATTGCTCTTCTCCAGACCCTTCTGCAGGGCGAACTCAAATCGCTGGCATGGGCCAGTCTAACAGACTGCAACACATGGTCATGGACAAATGAATTTATTAAGACACCTCACTGTAACAACATATGATTGACAAAGACTGTACAAAAAGCTGTTTAGGCTCACATAAAGAATGCTGGGACATTGTTTTGAAGTAGAAAACAAACTAATTAAGGCAGTACATATAGAGACAGTAAAACGAAAGAATGAAAAAAAAAATGAAGGAAATCACGAGATGGGCATTAAATACATCAATTCAATATATTAAAGATTTTAGTAGTGCTTGGACATTGCTAGACTTATTCATTAAATCCTTAAATTAACAGTATTACCCCGAAATGTCTCCAAGCTAGAGGATGGGAGTATTAAGTTGACTATTTTAAAAGGCTAGTACACGTCAGATTGGTGAAGGATTGGTCATTGACATCTTTTTAACTGAACTATATGAATCAATGGGCTTGTATAAAAACCTTCTTTGAAGACAACTTCCTTGACAACAGTGCTCTACAAAAGTAAACTGAAAACGGAACTGAGTTTGTTAGAAGCAGACGTAGTTTGCTGCTTTGAGAACTATATTTCACCCTCCTAGGATCTATTCCCCATCAGACACAGGACAAAGCTCATCTTCATACAATTTAAAATACATCCAGTGTGTGTTCCAGAATATGGATCAGGTAATTGATCAGGTGCCTAGGTTGGTTCTCTTGCTGGGCGGTGTGTGGATCTGTATCTGACCCTGAACCAGATCCTGAACCAGACCCCAAGTAGGGCATGAATGACGGGGAGTGGGGCGACTCTTCTAGAGGTAGTCGTCCTCGCTTGAGGGCTCGTCCTCATAGAAGTTGTAGTAACCGCTGCTGGGGCCTTGGCTCGGGCCCTCACCGGGGTCGCTGATCGCCGCCGAACTCTCCACGGTGAACTTTGACCCCACTGAGCTAGGCGAGGGACTGCGGCTCATCCGCCACAGCTTGAAGGCGAAGGTCCGCCCCCAGCTGCAGGGCTGGCCAATGGGACGCAGGAGCCGGATGAGCTTGGCGGCCTCCTGCCAATAGGACGTTCACTTGTTGTGACTCCGCCCTGAGCGCTGCTTGCTCATGGTGGTCAGCATCTGGCTGATGTAGGAGGTCAGCAGGTCGTCCATCTTGTAGCCCTGGTGACCAAACGCACACGTACACACTGTATTAGTGGAAAGGTATGTGAAAATAAATCACTGAAATACTGGAAAATACATTTGAACATAAATGAAATTAGATTGTTCTAACAGCGTCGGTAACACAGCGTCTTCAAGTGAAAATCAATGATTATCGATGTTTCACCATCTCAAA
>NC_079427.1:8462428-8477428 GCF_026213295.1 Gadus chalcogrammus | reverse complement strand
CAGCCTTAGTAAACAGCGCTCACCCTGTCACAGAGATGACAGCCTTAGTAAACAGCGCTCACCCTGTCACTGAGAGATGACAGCCTTTATAACAGCGCTCACCCTGTCACAGAGGTGACAGCCTTAGTAAACAGCGCTCACCCTGTCACAGAGATGACAGCCTTAGTAAACAGCGCTCACCCTGTCACAGAGATGACAGCCTTAGTAAACAGCGCTCACCCTGTCACAGAGATGACAGCCTTTATAACAGCGCTCACCCTGTCACTGAGATGACAGCCTTAGTAAACAGCGCTCACCCTGTCACAGAGATGACAGCCTTAGTAAACAGCGCTCACCCTGTCACAGCGTCGACACCCTTAATAAACAGCGCTCACCCTGTCACAGAGATGACAGCCTTAGTAAACAGGGCTCACCCTGTCACAGAGATGACAGCCTTAGTAAACAGTGCTCACCCTGTCACAGAGATGACAGCCTTAGTAAACAGTGCTCACCCTGTCACAGAGATGACAGCCTTAGTAAACAGCGCTCACCCTGTCACAGAGATGACAGCCTTAGTAAACAGCGCTCACCCTGTCACTGAGAGATGACAGCCTTAGTAAACAGCGCTCACCCTGTCACTGAGAGGTGACAGCCTTAGTAAACAGCGCTCACCCTGTCACAGAGATGACAGCCTTTATAACAGCGCTCACCCTGTCACTGAGAGATGACAGCCTTAGTAAACAGCGCTCACCCTGTCACAGAGATGACAGCCTTTATAACAGCGCTCACCCTGTCACAGAGATGACAGCCTTTATAACAGCGCTCACCCTGTCACAGAGATGACAGCCTTAGTAAACAGTGCTCACCCTGTCACTGAGAGATGACAGCCTTAGTAAACAGCGCTCACCCTGTCACAGAGATGACAGCCTTAGTAAACAGCGCTCACCCTGTCACAGAGATGACAGCCTTTATAACAGCGCTCACCCTGTCACTGAGAGATGACAGCCTTAGTAAACAGGGCTCACCCTGTCACAGAGATGACAGCCTTAGTAAACAGCGCTCACCCTGTCACTGAGAGATGAAAGCCTTAGTAAACAGCGCTCACCCTGTCACAGAGATGACAGCCTTTATAACAGCGCTCACCCTGTCACAGAGATGACAGCCTTAGTAAACAGCGCTCACCCTGTCACAGAGATGACAGCCTTAGTAAACAGCGCTCACCCTGTCACAGAGATGACAGCCTTTATAACAGCGCTCACCCTGTCACTGAGAGATGACAGCCTTAATAAACAGCGCTCACCCTGTCACAGCGGTACTCCCCGAACTTGACCCCGCGGATGGTCTGCTGGTAGATGAGGTTGGTGGCCACCAGGTCCTCGGCGGGGTCGTGCCAGGGGGTGAAGATCTCCTTCCTGAAGAACAGCCTCCAGGGGGCGTTCCTCTCCTGGGCGCCCTGCTCCTTGGCGTACTGCTCGCACTGGGACACGGCGTCCATCACGTGGTCGTTCCCACTGCCCAGGGACGACACCTGGGGGGCGGAGCCAGGGGGAAGGGGCGGAGGAAGGGGACGAGGAGGAAGGGGACGAGGAGGAAGAGGAGGAGGAGGAGGATGAGGAGGAGGAGGAGGAGGAGGAGGAAGGGGAGGAGGAGGAGGAGGAGGAGGAGGAAGGGGAGGAGGAGGAGGAGGAGGAGGAGGAGGAGGGGGAAGGGGAGGAGGAGGGGCAGGAGGAGGAGGAAGGGGAGGAGGAGGGTGGGGAGGAGGAGGAGGAAGAGGAGGACGGGCAGGAGGAAGGGGAGGAGGAGGAGAAGGAGGAGGAGGAGGAGGAGGAAGAAGGGGCGGAGGAGGAGGAGGAAGGGGCGGAGGAAGGGGAAGAGGAGGAGGAGGAGGAGGAGGAGGAAGAGGAGGAGGAGGGGGGGGGAGGAGGAGGAGGAGGAGGATGAAGGGGAGGAGGAAGAGGAGGATGGTGGGGAGGTGGAGGAGGAAGAGGAGGAAGGGGAGGAGGAAGAGGAGGAGGAGGCGAAGAAAGAGGAGGATGGGGAGAAAGAGGATGAGGAAGAAGAGGAGGAAGGGGAGGAATGGGAGGAGGAGGAGGTAGAGGAGGAGGAGACGGAAGAGGAAGTGGAGGAGGATGAGCAAGAGGAGGTTGTGGTGAGATGGAGGGCTCCTTTCCAGAACCCTTTCATATGTCTTACTTCTAACTGGTTCTGCTCGAGGAGACGAGCCGGAGCAGTCTGTTGTCTAGCTGGAGGAACAGGAGCAATGTTGAACTGAACGCAGCATCTCAGCCCTCAGCCCCAGGCACCCACTGAATAAGCCACGATAAGTACAGGACTTGAATTGCCAAATGAACATGAATGTCAAAATAAAGTGTCAACAATTCCTCAATCAGGGACGTTGAGTGATTTTCGATCTGCTCACTGTGATTCGTAATGTGCGTACTCCCCGGTCTGATGGTGCAATCAGTGTTTAGGACACAAATCAGCCAACGTGAAGCGTGGTTTCAAACACTACTCTGATGGGGTCGCTCTTCCCTGGGGTCCCAGGTCGGAGGTGCCCCAGGTCCCGGGGCTCACCTTGTCGAACAGGGCGATGTAGAGAGAGAAGCCGAAGCGGTCGTTCAGGTTGATCTTGTCTGAGAGCGCGCTGCACAGCTCCTGGGCCGTGGTGGCCGAGTCCGTCAGCAGCGTCTTGGTGGTCCCGTCCATGAAGGTCACTGGGAGCATGACGGGCTTCTTGGACTTAGTGGCCTGGAGAGGAAGAGTAGGAGGAGAGGAGAGGAAGAGAGGAAGAGGAGGAGGGGAGAGGAAGAGGAGGAGGAGAGGAGAGGAAGAGAGGAAGAGGAGGAGGGGAGAGGAAGAGGAGGAGGAGAGGAGAGGAGAGGAGAGGAGAGGAGAGGAGAGGAGAGGAGAGGAGAGGAGAGGAAGAGGAGGAGGGGAGGAGAGGAGAGGAGAGGAGAGGAGAGGAAGAGAGGAAGAGGAGGAGGAGGAGAGGAGAGGAGAGGAGAGGAGAGGAGGAGAGGAGAGAGGAGAGGAGAGGAGAGGACATGAGGAGGGAGTGGAAAGGAGGAGAGGAGAGGAGGAAAGAGGAGAGGAGGAGGAAAGAGGGGATGAGATAGGGGAGGATGGGAGGAGAGAAGAGAGTGGAGGAGAGAGCAAGGAGGAGATGAGACAGGGTAGGAGGACACAGGGGAGGAGGATAAAGGAGAGGAAATGAGGAGATGGGAGAGGAAAGGAAGAGAGGGGATGGGATTGGATGGGTGATGGGACGATAAAAGAGGAGGGAAGAGGAAAGGAAAGGAGAGGAGAGGGGGAGAGGAGAGGAGAAGAGCAGAGAGAAGTGGCAGTGTGGGGGAGGGGGAGAGGAGGAGAGGAGAATAAGTCATTTATTTTGGCTTTCGTCTTTTTCTTTTCATATACATTTTGAAACATTATTCCACATTATTTCAAAGCAATGCAAATCCTAAAGACATTTAATTAACGTTATAACACATCCAACTGGGATTTAGGACTGGGTTCGAGTGTGTGTGTCTGGTACCTGAAGCTCCAGCCAGGACGGGGGCTGGGTTCTGCTCCCGTTGACGAAGGTCCGCCGCAGCCTCTCCTCACAGTAGGGGGCATAGCCCGGGGGTCCTCCACTGATGAAGTTCCTCAGGTACTACACACACACACACACACGCACACACAACACACACACACACACACACACACACACGCACACGCACACAAACACAAACACACACAGACACACGCACACACACGCACACACACACACACACACACACACACACACACACACACACACACACACACACACACACACACACACACACACACACACGCACACACACACACACACACACGCACACACACACACACACACACACACACACACATCCACACACACACACACAGGTGCAGAGAGTGTGAGTACACGAGACCGTGTGAGTACATGAGACCGTGACATGTGACCTTTGACCCCAGAGGCCTGCTGACCTTGAGGAACTTGTCAGAGGGGGCGAAGCAGCCGACGCACAGCGAGATGAGGATCCACCCCCGAGCGTGGGAGCTCTTGGACGGGTTCTGACTCAGCTGCTTACAGATCTGGCAGTAGATCTCATCCCTGGTACACACACACACACACACACACACACACACACACACACACACACACACACACACACACACACACACACACACACACACACACACACACACACACACACACACACACACACACACAGTATATATTACTCAATCTACTGAATCGTTTTCTGTTTTTCACACTTAGTTTAGCAAAAGCAATTTTCTATGTATTTAAAAAAGGTCCTTTTCTCAGTGTGTCACATCATGCAAATGCTGCAGCTGCATCTATGAAGTGTGAGAGTGTTGATATGATAATGAGATTGGAGCGTGTTAAAGTGTTAAACAAGTACAAACTCCTACACACTCCACACACATGTGTGTGCCTGTGTGCGTGTGCGTGCGTGTGCATCCGTATGCGTGTTGCATGAGTTTGTGTGTGCGCACCTCAGGGCCGGCCTCAGGATCCCGTTGCCGATGATGAAGTGCAGCTTCTCCAGATTGGAGGTGGGCCGGTCCTCCAGCATGCTGTTCCCATACTCCCCGTCGTGGAGCCGCTTGGTGACCTGAGGACGTGGAGGCGTCTGTTACAGACGGCCGCTGTGTTTTAAAGATGCTAAGTCACTGGGCACACTCTGGTGGCCAGAGTGTGTATTGCAGCGCCAGTGAGCATTGGCACGGCGATGACGTTGGCAATACCAGAGAGACAAAAAAACGAATCAACAACGCATGTAGCAAGTAGCAACTATGTGTCTTCAAGGAACCTTTCTTATTTGTGATGTCACTCATGAAACCAAAACAACGTTGGTGTTCCACCAAGTCCTCGCAGTGTATTGTCCCGCCATTGGTCAGTACAGATCAAATAGAATTGGAGACCATGATTCCCTGGCCCATGGATGGTTTGCTCTTATTCTACAGACATGAGGCAACTTAGCTGCTTCAGAGCAAACTCGCAGGGAAAGTTACGTGGTGAAGCATTAAATGTCCTTGATGTGTTGCAGTACCTCCACTGTTATCTTGGACTTTTTCTTCAGTGTGAGGGACACCATCTTGTGGCGGACGCTGTTCTTCTTGTGAGTCTCGTCCGGAGGGGTCTGTGTGTGAGAGAGCCAGAAACTCAAATCATAATCAACATCATCACCCTCATCATCATCATCATATTATCAGCCTCCTCATCATCAATAGCTTTCTATTTCAAGAACTTTCTCGTCAAAGCTTTGTTATGGAAATAACTCGATTACATTTCACTAAACAATCATTAAACACATCAGAGTGTTTAATCCAAAGAGGTTAATAGTTGAGGCTGAGGAAAATCAAGGCGTACAATCAATAATGAACGACTACAACAATTCAAATTAATGGCCAGATTAAAGAGTAGCTCAACAGCATCGTTTTGTATTTCATTAGTGATGGTCAAGTGGATAGTAGTCGTTAAGTCAACTTTAACTACATTCTAAATTAAAAAACGTAGTGTTAGAGCCAACTGCACCACCAGTCAGGTTACAGGTGCACCTTATAAATATGACTCCTATAACAGTGACCTCCCCGTCCCCCTGCAGCGCCCCCAGACTGACCTCCCCCCCCCCCCCAGACTGACCTCCCCGTCCCCAGACTGACCTCCCCGTCCCCAGACTGACCTCCCCGTCCCCCTGCAGTGCCTGCAGCTCCCTCTTGTAAGTCTTCTTGCCGAGGGTCTCGTAGATCTTGGTCATCACGGGGATCTTCTCGCTGCCGTCGCTGATGGCCGTGTGGTACTTGGGCTCGGGCAGATCCCCCATGAACCTCAGCACCGTGATCCACACCGCCAGCGCCGCCTGCAGGGGGGGGGGTTAGGGTCAGAGGTCAAAGGTCGAACACAGTCAAGACATGACCCAAATGACAACATTTTGGGAAGTTTGGGAATTTAAAGAAAATAATCCATGAAAAAGTAACACATTGGATGGTCAGCATTCAGTCAGCTTCACATTGACATTGAGTCTTGGAATTTCATCCAAAGGGACTCACAGGTGAGGAGGAGCACAACGAAGGCCTACAATCCATAAACAGGCTACAAAAAGTATTGCACCACCATTTTTAAAAAACACACTGGAGAGAGTGGAAGGCAGCTAAAGGAATCAGTTCAAGAGGTAGACTTTCTCTAGTTATTCATTATTACCACTCACGTCCGTTCCTCACATTCATACTCATGTTCTTATTCAATCACACATTCTGCTCAAAGGTCAGAGACAAGATCGGCCGGCCAATCAAGTCCATTCACCCTGTCACAAGCGTATCCCGGAGAGGTCACAGCGGGTGAAAGGTGAAAGGTGAAAGGTCAGGGCTGCCGTACCAGCTGGTCCCCCTCGTCGTCGTGGAAGAGCAGCGGCTGTTTGAGGGGCCGCCGGACGTAGGTGTGGGAGCTGGGCCCCTGGAAGTAGGTGGCGGAGTACTTGGCGAACTTGTACTCCGACAGGTCCTCCTCTTCGTCCTCCGGGAGCGGGAGGGCCTCATCCAGGTCCTCCTCCATCAGCTCCCTGCGGTTACGCTCCAGGTCCTGCACACACATGCGCAAAGACACGCACACAGGCACGGACGCACACACACGCACACACACACACACATGCATGCATACACACAGACAGAAACACACACACACACACACACATATACACACACACACAGACAAACACACACACACACACACACACATGAGCGCACACACACAGACCACACACACGCACATACACACAAATATATGAAAAACACACAAAGCACACATAAACAAACATTTATGTCAATTTAATTACAATTGAATGCAATATATTTTAATATAGCTGAAATACATAATGTATAAATACATCCTCATCTTCAGGTTTCGGGTTTCAGTTTCTAAACTATAATTATTGAAACTCCAATCATTGATCGGCTCACAAGCTTTAACTTGTGACCTCGAGATGACGCTCCACTCTGGTTGAGCCAGGCGTTCCTGATAGGACCACGGTTAACCCGCCACCCCCCCCTACACCTCACCTCAAAGCCGCTGGGGGCCTGGCCCTCCTGGCCCGGGAAGGAGTTGGTAGTCCCCAGGAAGCCGAACATCTTGTCCACCATGTCCGAATCGTTGACGGGCTCGTGGCGGGCCTTCTCCATCTGCTCCACCATCTCCTTCTTCTTCCGGGCCTCCTCCTTCTCCTTCTTCTCCCGCTCCGCGTCCTCCTTGGCCAGCACGGCCATGCGCTCCTGCGGGGGCCAAAGGCAACGTTTGGTTGCTATTGCAAACCCCGTTTGGTAACCTGACATGCTAGTGGACCGAACACGGCGCCATGGCAAGATGTGACGAATGATATGATTAGGTTTTTATTTTTCGTTTTCAAGGAACGAAAGTGTGCAGGCTTTTTGATAAAAGGAAACGAAAGTCGGTGATGAAATAAGTGAGGAAATAACGTGCCACATGAATCATATGAAATCCAGAGTAGGTCTTTAGATCATCTGGTGGTCATGACACATGGTGAGGTCTCGTTTTGGACAGTTCTGGACATTGCTTGTTGTTTCTAGCCTCTCAACTGAAACACTGTTGCTAGGTTACTGTTCAGGTGAGCTAATATATAAGTGGTTGGCTTTCCAGAACATTCTAACGGCCTTGTGAAGTAGTTACACAGGTACTGCCGCATGGGAGCAGGTCTCCATGAAGGACCAGACTGTACCTGGTGCATGCGCTCGGCCTCAGCCTTGGCCTTCTTAGCGGACATCTGGTTCCTCAGCTTGGTCTCCTCCGCCAGTCGCATCTTCTCCGCCTCGAGCCTCCGGCGGTACTGAGAGAGAGAGAGAGAGAGAGAGAGAGAGAGAGAGAGAGAGAGAGAGAGAGAGAGAGAGAGAGAGAGAGATTAGAAGCCTGAAGCATGATTCTAAATGTTAATCCATTCTGGTACAAAGATGTATGCATGTGAAGTTTTAATTATCTGATGCCAATGTGCTCCAAGGCAAAAAATCTAATGAAATGTGTGCGTGTTTATGCGTGTGTCCGTGCGTGCGTGTGTCCGTGCGTGTGTGCCCACGTGTTGGTAGTCTCACATGTGCCCAAATGTATGTGTCTAATATATGTGTGTGCGTGTGTCCACCCTAGTGATGTGTATGTGTGTGCTTGAGTCATAGTACAACCACCCCTCCACCCCTCGATCCCTCCACCCCTCCGCCCCTCCATACCTCTCCCTTGAGGCGGGCCACCAGCCGGCGGGCGATCATGCCGCGGGTGTAGGCCTGCAGGGTGATGACGGCCCACAGCCGGTGGCGGAAGGCCCGGCGCACCAGGAAGCCGCGGCAGCAGCCCTGGAAGCCCGTGACCCGCTGGCGCGCCACGTGGTACATGGTGTACAGCTTCCTGGAGCGCACCAGAGCCTGCAGCCGGGAGAACCCTGCCCGCATCTGGAGAGAGGGGGGGAAAGGGAGGGAGGGAGGGGGGGGAGGGAGTGGGGGAGAGGGAGAGAGAGAGAGGGAGAGAGAGAGAGGGAGAGAGAGGGAGAGAGAGAGATGAATGGATATCATTGGATGTTAGCAAATAATCCATCTTGGTACTAGGTGTCTGGAGGCTCTCTGCTTGGATGCGAAGCGTCTTGAAGCTTCCCAATGCTACCTGCAGGCTAACTGTCTGGATGCTAAATGTCTGAATGCTAAGTATCTGGACCATGTGCAGTCTGTGGATGCCACTCACTGCTCCATAGTTCTTCCTAGCCTGGTATCCCCTCCAGGTCTTCTGGATCATCATGGCTGACTTCCTCAGTTTCAGGAAGTTGGACCTGTTGACGTGAAAGTTGATTTGATCAACCTTAATATCAAAAAATGCTTTCAGTACGTTTGTATGAAAACAACAATTTTCCCGGAATTAATTTCAACAGAATTGCAATATTCTTGGTTTAGCTTGATATTTAGTTTTCTCAATAGTTATATGGTCTTATTCTTCTTCAACAAAAACAACAGAAACACATTTATTGAACAGTTGTTTGATTCTACGCCGCCAACTCTCTCGTTTCAGAACGCCCCTGTCCCCGGTGTCTCTCTCACCTGTCCTTGAAGCCCCTCACCACCTTCTGGATGAGGATCACCTTGTCTGTGATGGCCTTGTCCCTCTCGATCTCCAGCAGCATGTCATGGTGGTCCTGCATAACCAGCAAGGCTGTTATTCATCGCTCATCGCACCCTCCAGTTAAGTTGCTTTAAGTCTATTTATCGTTTCTTTTTTTATCCATCCCACAGTATTTTGTCATAGCTTCCAGCGTCTTTGTTGACATTGAGTTGCTGGATTCCTTCGACATGGGACTAGAGGGGAGGGAGGTAGGGTTGGCAGGAAGATGGGATTCAAGAGTGCAGTGTCAGGGGGGTTAGGGGGAACCACAGAGGAGAAAATGAAACCCCAGAGCTACGAGACATCTAAACTCACCAACCCAGTTTCCCACTTTTCTGAGCTGGCACAGGAAAAAAAAAACGTTAAACCTCAAACCAAAACACACGTGTCTCCCTTCATCTATCTCTACATCTCTGATCGTCCCGTCCTGTCTTCCCCACTCATCTGGTGACTTCCTGTCGGGGGGGAAGTGTGGACCCTGGCCCTGAGCTTACCCCCCCCGCCGGTTGTACTTCCTGTCCTTTCACTTCCCCTCCAGCCTGATTGGCCGGCTGCAAACGTGGAACCCCCCGCTCGCTAAGAGCCAACGCGTAGCAACGTGTTGACACGCCTCGGTTGTGTATAAGATGTGCAATGTTAGCATAACATACTCCGATTTACATACTCAGAAACTAACATTATAGTGTTTTATATTTTTGAATTTTTTTTGTATTTTATATTTTGCCTAACCCTTAGGGTGCTAACCCTAAGGGTTAGGCTTAGGGTTAGCACCCTGAGCCTAACCCTAATCCTTACAAGGATCAACACTAAACCCAAAGTTCTGATACAGCTGTTGCGAAACATTTGATTATATGTTTGAAATTTGACCAATTCTAAATTGTCTTCCTCAGAGGAGCCTCTGGAGAGCTAGTGGCTGCAGCTGAGTGCGGGGTTGCCCGTCCGCTGGGCTGACATCGCCCGCCATGTGGGGTCAGCTGGGTTACAGGAACGGGTCCGTCACCGAGACAACCAACGGACGGACATGCCTAGCCACTGATCTTTGACCTTCAAACACCATCTGCCTTTCCAGTGGGCAGGAAAAGAAAACAACTCTCGCTCACTCTCTCCCTCACTGCGTCTATCTCTCTCTGACACAAAACACGACATGTTGGCCTGCGCAGTATCTGTGTGGGAGAAACCAAAACATGGAGGTTCCTGTGGGAGAAAACTCTAGATGCCCACTGCTGATCTGCACTAATGTTATTATCTACTGTTGTACTCTACTGTTGGTCTCTCATGTTCTGCCATGCTCCATTTACTCTACTGTCTTCCTTTTAAATATATAATAAAATAATTAGCATCTGTGAAACACAGATAACACAAGTCTGTAATGTATAAATCTCGGCTGTCTCGGTCACGGTTTTAACAATGCACGTGAGGTCAATGGAACGACATGTAAGCACATTGTTAGCACGAGTTTAGCATTAGCTTTGGTTCCACTTTGAGTCTCGTCTCTCAGGTTTCCATGGTTACCTTCAGGAAGATCTTGGTCTTCCCCATCTGCCAGTCGTCGTCTCTGCCCAGCACAGCCTCCGCTATCCTCTGGCAGGTCCCCCTTAGGTCCTCCTGAGGACAATGGGAGGTCAACACCGATTCATTCAGAACAGCCTCGATCCAACAGGATCAACTCACTGACGAGGTCAAGGGAGAGAGTGAGAGAGAGAGAGAGAGAGAGAGAGAGAGAGAGAGAGAGAGAGAGAGAGAGAGAGAGATAAACTCAACTCAATTCAACTCTGCTTCGCTAAACTAAACTTAGCCAACCCTAAACTAAATTAAACGAAGCGAAGCTAATCTAAGATAAACTGAGCTAAACTCGACCCAGATGGGCTTTACTAAGCCCAAAAGTGAGTGAGTAGATTAAGCTCAGCTCAGACAAAGTTATCATAGCCAAACAACGAGAAGCTAAACTAAACGTACGTTAAACAAACTCAACTGGATTCAACTGAACTAAGAGGGACGATTCTCCCAGGAGACACTCCCATCCCCCATCGCCCCCATGCTCCACCTGTTTGTAGGCTGGTTTGACCACTGTGCCCCACCTGTTTGTAGGCTGGTTTGACCCCAGGCATGAGGACCCGGTAGCGGTCCACAAACTCCACGAAGGTGTAGCGGATGGGGTAGCCGGCCCGACGGATCCGGATGGTCTCCATCATACCGGAGTACCGCAGCTGGCGGACACACAGCTCCCTGTCAAACAGCTGGGGAGAGAGAGGGGGGGGAGAGAGAGAGAGAGGAGGAGGAGAGAGGAAGAGGGGGGGGGAGAGAGAGGGAGAGAGAGAGAGAGAGAGAGGGAGAGAAAGAGAGAGAGGAGGAGGAGAGAGGAAGAGAGAGGGAGAGAGAGGGGGGGGGGAGAGAGAGAGAGAGGGAGAGAGAGGAGAGAGGAAGAGAGAGAGAGAGAGAGAGAGAGAGAGAGAGAGAGAGAGAGAGAGAGAGAGAGAGAGAGAGAGAGGAGAGAGAGAGAGAGAGAGAGAGAGAGAGAGAGAGAGAGAGAGAGAGAGAGAGAGAGAAAGAGGGGGGGGAGAGAGAGGGAGAGAGAGAGAGAGAGAGAGAGAGGAGGAGGAGAGAGGAAGAGAGAGGGAGAGAGAGAGAGAGAGAGAGAGAGAGAGAGAAAGAGGGGGGGGAGAGAGAGGGAGAGAGAGAGAGAGAGAGAGGGAGATAGAGAGCGAAAGAGAGAGGAGGAGGAGAGAGGAAGAGAGAGGGAGAAAGGAGGGGAGGGAGAGACAGCCACACAAACAAACAGACAGACGGACAGAGCGTGAGAGTGAAGTTTAGAAACTAAATGAAAATAAATGAAGCTGAACATATCATCATTAGGATTTTCCGAGAAAACAGATTATAGTAAACAAGAATGATAGCAGTGTGACATAGAACCATGGCAATGACCATTTAAGAAGCCTTTTCAAACAATCAGAATTGAATTGGAAATCAGTACAGAACAAAAACAAAAACAACATCAAGTTATAAAAACCAACCTATTACATTCTCTGTTCTCTATTGAACTTTTAGCTGTTGTTCACCTCCATTCAGCTCAACCCAAACTGTTCCACCTCCCTGAGCTGACAGACTCCACGCTCGCCGTCCTCCCAGCCGTGCGAGCGCTGGGTGTGTGTGTGTGTTTGTGCGCTCTGCTTACCATGGGCTTCTTGTACTCATTGGGCTTGATGCAGCGCACGAAGAAGGGCTGACACACACCCAGGGTCCGCATCAGCAGCTCCAGAGAGCGCTTGAACTGGCTGCTCAGAGTAGGGGAACGCTTCCTGGTCTCCGCCCCCTGGAGGGAGGGACCCACACACACAGGCACACACACGCACACACCGATCCAAACACACACACACACACACACACACACACACACACACACACACACACACACACACACACACATACGCATGCACACGCACACACACCGATCCGTACACACACATACATCACACACACACACCGATCCAAACACACACACACATACATCACACACACACACCGATCCAAACACACACACACATACATCACACACACACACCGATCCAAACACACAGACAAATACAAAAACACACAAACATAAGTATTCAAACAAACAGATACGTACACACACACACACACACACACACACACACACACACACACACACACACACACACACACACACACACACACACACACACACACACACACACAGTTGTTTTGAAATCCTAGAGGCTGTTAAAGAAGTCATGGTCAGAAACAATGAGGACTCTGTTGGTCATCCTGGACACTTCCTGTCCCCCACACTCCTTCCTTCCCTTTCTCTGTCCTCTCTAAGAAACAAACTTGCACTCTGTCTTTATTCCCCCCTGAGAGATGTTTCTTCAGATGACAAAAGATCAATCCCTCTCAGTGGAATAAAGCCCCCAGAGACGGGATTCAGGCAACACTTTGAAGCTCGGACAACTATAGAACAGCCGGAAGAATGTCAGTTTCTTTCTGGAAACTGCTGAGTAATAAAAAATCCAAAAGCATATTGACATATCAATGCATCCTGTATCTCTGTCACAACTGACAAGTGACTCACAATTTAAAAAAATAACATTTCACTGTTCACGAGACTGGATCACTGTATGCCGAAATAAACAAACAAACAAATTAAATACAATTCCTGAACTGGGAATTCATATCAGACATACATTGGATTATTCTTAATAACCATCAGTCATTTCACCATGCATATGATCAACCCATCGAAACATAATCAAACATGAACTATGATGTAATGTTGTGGCTGTCTCAGGCGGTGTGCAGCAGATGGTAGATGGCAGCAGTATGAATTAAGGTGTCTGACTTCAACAGATGGACGAGCAGGAGATGACATGAGGGAATGAGTCGGAAGATGGATGATCACAACATGAGCACTTTTGGGTTCATGCTTTTGGTAACAATACATTACAGTAAAGTATTAATTAACATTTTTCCATGCATTAACTAACTAATAACTTTATTTTTTAACACTAAATTGAGAGTTAACTAATGGTCTAGTAACCATTCATTAACATAAGTAAATGCAGCAACAAGCATTTGTATGCAACATTATAATCGGGGTTAGGTAAGGGGAAAGGTCAGGTTTAATCCTGACCTTAACTCAATTAAATAATATATAAATTAAGACCGTAGTTAATGTAAACAGCATTGCCTTTGTTAAAACGAACACCATTAGTTAACATGAAGACCATTAGTCAATGCTTACTGGACCATTAGTTAACTGTTGAAGAGCATTTAATGCTTATTACTGAATCAACTGATGTTAATCAATGGTTCATTAATGTTCCCTTATTGTAAACCATGCGTTTTGGTCTTGTTTGGAACATTACCTTAGAGAGAACAGTGTCAGGTAGCCCTAACAAACTACCAGGCCCACGAGACAGAAACTACACACAAATACACACACGCTTGTTTGTTAGTTTGCTTGCACAGCCACATACACACATACACACACACACAGACACGCACAAACACAGACACGCACAAACACAGACACACTCAGAGAAAAGAGAAGGAGAGGACATGGTAATGTTAGCGCCACGGTAAACATTACTCAGAACTCTGTAGGAAGTTAGTAGTCTGTCACTGGACTCAGCGGTAAAGAAAAAACAATAAGGAAATGAGCAAACAGCGCCCCCTCTGGTCAAATCATTCATGCTCAATGAGGCGCAGCGGTCCTCAACCTTCCTTGGGCCGTGACCCCATTTGCTTCCACACAAATTTCCTAAAACCAATCACATGGATATGAATAAATAGGCAGTGAGTTTGCATATGCAAGGTTTTCTAAAATGGATCATCAAAATTCCAGCCATGTCCTGTGACCCAATATGCGTATCAGGGGATCCAGGTGAGGTCCAGACCCAAAGGCTGGGCACCACTGTGCTATGCTATGAGTATAGAAAAGTATGTGTAATATTTCAAAGAGAGACAGAGATATAGAGATATAGAGAGAGAGAGAGAGAGAGAGAGAGAGAGAGAGAGAGAGAGAGAGAGAGAGAGAGAGAGAGAGAGAGAGAGAGAGAGAGAGAGAGAGAGAGAGAGAGAGACAGAGAGAGAGAGAGAGAGAGAGAGAGAGAGAGAGAGAAGGTTACCATAGCAACATCAGCTTGGAAGATCTGTTTGATGAATTTGTTCTTGGAGGAGTGGACCAGCTGGATGATATCTCCATACAGTGTGTCCCGGTTCTTCTCCAGGAACCCTGGAACACACACACGCACGCACGCATGCACAGACACACACAGACACACACACACACACAAACATAAACACACACACACACACACACACACACA
>NC_079427.1:8444928-8454928 GCF_026213295.1 Gadus chalcogrammus | reverse complement strand
GTGGTTCAGCTTTTCCTATTAACATGCTGTCAGAGGATATTGTTCTGTCATTGTTCAGAGAAGATAGTACAGTTAAGTCAATTCTTATAAAAAGAGACAACACAAGTATTTTTCATGACTGGCAATGACGGTGTGTTTTCTTAATCTTCCGTTTACATGCTTTGTGAGGACATTGGACTATAAGCTCTTATGTTGCTTCATAGATCAGTCAGGTATCAGTGCAGCCAGGATGGTGTGGGTTGGGATGGAGGGGGAGGTGCCAATGCAGGTCCAGTAACTCTGGCAGGGGTGAGTTTGTAACAAGAACAGCATACGGTATCGCTTCCCTGTCTGCCACCGGAGACGGGGCGACCATGCTGGACTGGAGTAACATGCAGAGAGAGAGGCTTGTATCAGAGGGATTAACAGATGTCCCTGGGCAAGAAAAAAGTGTCTCTTGATGTTCCTTTGAGTCTTCTGATTGGGGTAACCACTTAAGATCATTTAAACTCATGAAGTGCCCAATCTGGGGTGTAATGGTCATTCTGACTGATGACTACGCTACACTGCTTCTATATATTCCAAAACAATCCACAAACAATCCAAAACAAACCAATCCTTTCTGATCGGTTAGGGATTACTGCCTTTAACAAACACTACGTTTTTTAAACATCCTGCAGAGATGAAACAGACTATTATCCTGTTTGAGATTCTGTAGGGCAGTAGGCCTGCCTCCAAGTTTCAAATCCAATGACCTAATTCAACATTAGCCATTATTTTGTTGCCCAGGACTGATTCCCTCTGAGTCACCAGCCCAGCCAGTCTCCATACTGGGCCAGGCCTGACCAGTCCCCATACTCGGACAGGCCTGACCAGTCCCCATTGTGGGCCAGGCCTGACCAGTCCCCATACTGGGCTAACTTACCCGGCCCCCACAGTTGGTCTCCAGGAGGTGAAGGGACAGGGAGAGATTAAGACAAGAGAGGGAAACACAGAACACAAGAAGAGAACAAAGGAGAATAGAGATGGGATAATTAATTCAACACTGGAAGTTTGATTATACTGATATATATGAATACATATATATCATTCTGGAAAGAAAATAACTTTATAGGGATAGAGTAGGTTGGATAGAGCAGGATAGTGTGGACAGGATATGGCTGTGTCTACGGTGGTGGACTACAGGCCAAGAGGTTCCGGGTTTGATCGCCCATGTCCCCTTGTAGGCATTCACCTGTAGGCATTCTTTAACAAGATGCAAGATGTCTAACTCCTACTTTCTCAAATGTAGTGCATGCAGTGCAAAAGTAAAATAGGGCTCGTACATAAGAATGCATCATAGAATTTTTTGTTGCACAAACTCCATATTGAGAGGACTCAAGAGAGAGAGCTGTAGAAATGTCAAATGCTAAACGTAAATATACGGTAACAAGGTAATTCATGATCAACGCTGTGGCAGACCCTCCCTAATATTCCCTTGCTGTAAAAAATGATTAATAAACTGACAATGTATAGAAAAATAAATTTTACCAACACGATAACTAACATCCCAATACGCCTGTGCTTTCAAAATGGCGGCGGTCATTGCGATGGAACGCCGCGACGGTACGAGCCCTCGAGTGCGTATAAAGAGTGTCACAGCACGGCCTGGTACCCACATATATGAGCTTCTCCCGGTATCTGATGAGCAGGTTGCGCAGGATGCCGGCCTCGTTCAGGTCGCCCAGCCGGATCATGTCCTCCACCCCGTGGATGGAGGTGGGGTGCATGGGCTTGATGTTGGTGGCATTCTGGGGGGAGATCCAGTGCTCCTGGAGGGGGGAGAGGGTTAGAAGGAGGGAGAGAGGTATAAAGGACAGCGTGAGAATGGAAGAAGAAGGAGACTTTGATTTGAAGTGGTCTAAGTTATTCCAAAATTTACAGAATTCCTTTTTTTTTTTTTCTTTTAACATTTTTATGCACTGACTGAAGAGATTATTATCCATGTGATTTCTAAATGAAATGGTGTTATGCCTATCAAAATGCAGCTACCTAAACTTTAACTGTTGTAACTTCTTATCTTTTAACATGTTAAGTGTGCTTGAGATTTAAAAAGGGCTCATAATGAAATTTGAGATCATTAAATCCCTACCCGTGTAGAAATCATACTATTCTTACGTATATGTATTCAGCCCATAATCATGCAGCAACTTCCTACATTCAGAGGATCTACTGTAGGTCCCTAACCCAGCCTGAGAAACCCAATGTGACAGTGAGACGTGAGCGTGAGAAGATGAGGTCTTTATTGGTACGCACGCTTCCTTCATCGTCCAGAACCTGGATCTGCCCCGAGTCGCAGAGCTTGACCACCGCTCCGATCGGGACCACAAACTCTCGACCCGTCTTCAGGTCCAGCCACACATAGTCGCCCTGGGAGACGGAAAAATAGATAGTTACTAACGGAATTCAACAAACATTGTAATCTGAAGGAGATCAAAAATCTGAAAAATAATTAGAAACAGGTATCAAGATTAGCCTGAATCTGAAACTTTATCGTTGGAATTCAAAGCCAAAATCGTAAATAAATACACAAATCATAAATAATTAGAATCGAAAAAGGTATCAGAATCAATAAAGATTAGATGTACTATTCTGAACAGATTACTTTGACAGTGATTACACCCCTAATCTGAGGATATACCTTGACTTGATTGATTTAGAGGAACCCAGAGGAAATTCAAAACAAGCTGTGCTTTTCTTGTGTAACTCTAACCTGATTTTACTGGGATATCAAGCTTATTCACATGTTACCCGAAGAGTTAAGATCAGAGATCATCAAAAATAATAACATGTGATTCATATTATTAGTTCCCCCAAATCATTCTCTCAGAGTAACCTCAGACAGGCTTTAGATCAGAAGATTGTATTATTCAAGGTAAACATTGTAGCTGTACCAGAAACATATCCACGTTGACCGGGGCTACTACACCTAGACATCACACCAATAGAAGAGAGGAGGGGGGGGGGGGAGAAGGGGAGGAGGGGAGGAGGGGAAGAGAGGAGAGGAGGGAAGGAGGAGGAAAGAAGGAAGAGAGAGGAAAGAAGGAGAGAGGAGGGAAGGAGGAGAGGGGAGGGGAGAGGAGAGGGGAGGAGAGAGGAGGGAAGGAGAGTAGGAGAGAGGAGGGAAGGAGAGTAGGAGAGAGGAGGGGAGAGATGAGGAGAGGGTTCCCAGAGAGAGGGAAGAAAAGTAGAAGATGGGAGGGGGTAGGGTACAATTAAAGATGAGAGAGAGATGATAATGAGAGTGAGGGAAAGGAGAGAGAGATGAATTTAAACATTGTAAAACTGACAAATTATGGTTGCTAAAAGGTTACGCTGACCCAGATGTAATATAGCTGGAATAAAAGAATGGTGGCCGCCCCACAATCCCACACTTAAGGGAATTCACATATTTATACACACATGCACACACACACACACACACACACACACACACACACACACACACACACACACACACACACACACACACACAGACCCCCCCCCCCCCCCAGCGTACCGGCATCAGTGTGGTGGGTTTGACCACCGTGTTGACATTGCGCAGGAGGGCCCACTTGGCCTGGTCCTGCTCATAGAGCTCCACATAGTCCCTGCGTCGGTACATCCTACCCCGCCCTCCCAAGGTCCAAACACACACTGCTAGTCGCGGTCCACACACAGCCTCCCCCGGCCCACACACACATCGAGGGCCACGGGCCTGTGGTCCACTCGGGCTTCGGTCCACACACACTCAGGCCGAAGTTGTGTTCTTGAATCAGTCCGATGTCCTGTACTTCATGCACACATCGGATGGAGAAAAGTTCAGAAAACGGGATAAAACCACATGACTAATGTGCCCAAAGTTTAGACTCGTATCTTGCATTAGATGTGTGAGGAATCGACTTGAAACCGTTGGAAACAGCGTGTCTTCTTTACATAACGAGTTCAATCTCTTGTGAAAAGCTCTGGCACATGAGTTAGTCAGTTAAAGTTATCGACAATCAACACTAGAAAGGGTTCAAGCATCCGGTGTAATCAATCCCCATGAATGATCTTGAATGGCAGCTAATCCTGAATGAAGAATCGGCAAGTCACAGTTTGAACCTGAGAAGAGCGGTTTGTTTCATCCAATCTCTCGGTGAACCCTCTGATATTCTGTTGAGTCAAGAAGAAGATCCTCATGGACAAAAAGGAGAAAAGTCCTCAGAAAGATGTCCTTGTGTCTGTCAGTTTAGCTCCTCAAAATTGGTCAGAAGTTCAGAAGAGAAGCCAGAAAATAGACGGATACTCAAGATCCTAAACGTGACTGACTTTCTGTTCCTCTCTCCCCCTCCATCCCTCCCTCACTCACTCACCCACACAAACCCACACGCACACTCTCTTCGAGCCAGACAACTTCTATGGTTGCCAATGGCAACGTGATGTCCCTTCCTCATCAGGTGTCTCCTAAGCAGTGGGCATTGGGGGGTGGCCAGTAGTGACAGTATAACGTTTGCAGAGATAAAAGATCAGGAAAATAAGTACTTAATTACATTTGGGATACTAGTGCTTCCTGGATCTAATGAGGTTGATTTCAGTAAGAAGCTGAT
The DNA here is from genome assembly GCF_026213295.1 of Gadus chalcogrammus. Classification (NCBI taxonomy): domain Eukaryota; kingdom Metazoa; phylum Chordata; class Actinopteri; order Gadiformes; family Gadidae; genus Gadus; species Gadus chalcogrammus. Next base: position 8,450,342 of record NC_079427.1, on the reverse strand, counting down.
AGTTGAATCATTTTTAAAGGTTCAAAGAGTTTATTTTTGGTTAAACGATGGCAAATGAGGATATCCAGGAGTCACACAGAGCAGAACAGAATGAGACAACAATACAATGTCTGTGTGATGTCCAGTCATTTAAACAAACACACACACACGCACACACACACAGGCACACACCCACACACACACACACACACACGCACACATGCACACAGGCACACACACACACACACAAACACACACACTTATATGATGACACCAGAGACACAGACGTTCAGCCCTTCTCCTCATGCTCCCTGCTCTCCTCCTCTCCTTCTTTAACTCGATACAAATGTTCTTCACTCCTCTTCTGTTAATATTTTAGAGAGGAACATGTAAGAGGTTACTGTTAGGTTTGTGTTACTACGCTAGTGGGTGTTGAAGTATGAGGAGATACTGTGTGTGTGTGTTTGTGTGTGTGTGTGTGTGTGTGTGTGTCCGTTTAATCATCTAAATACTCCATCTGGGAAACAGGACTCAGGGCTACCTGAACATAACACCACAAACCATAGAGTCCATATGTCTCTCTCTCACACACACACACACACACACACACTCTCTCTCTCTCCCCCTCTCTCTCTCTCTCTCTCTCTCTCTCTCTCTCTCTCTCTCTCTCTCTCTCTCTCTCTCTCCCTCTCCCTCTCTCTCTCTCTATCTCTCTCTCTTCAGAGGAAGGGCACCTGGGGCCAACACACCACTATCAGGAACCAACAGTTAAAATATTTAAAACGGCACTGTCCATGCTCTCTCTCTCTTCATCCATCTTCCAGGCTTATCCTTGTTGCCTCTCCTTCAGCTCTATCTACACCGCTGACTTTTTCCCGTTTCACCTTAATCATCATCCCAATCTTTCTGTCCCTCTGCTCCTCTCTCCCCCTCCTCCCTCCTTCTCTCCCCCTCCGTCTCCCTCCCCCTCTTCCCTCCTTTTCTCCCCCTCCTCCCTCCCTCCTTCTCCCCACTCCTCCTTCTTCTCCTTCTCTCCCCTAGACCTCATCTTTCCCCTCCTTCCTCCCTCGCTCCTTCTCTCTCCCCCTCACTCCCCTCCTCCCTCCTTCTCTCCCCCTCCTCTCATCCTCCATCCTCTCTCCTTCTCTCTCCCCCTCCTCCCTCCCTCCTTTACTCTCCCCTTCCTCCCTCCCTCCTTCTCTCTCTTCCTCCCTCCCTCCCTCCTTCTCTCTCTTCCTCCCTCCCTCCCTCCTTCTCTCTCTTCCTCCTCCCTCCCTCATTCTCTCCCCCCCCTTCTCCTCCTCCCTTCTCTCTCCCCCTCCTCCCTCCCCCTTCGCCATGCTCTGGTGCCTCCTCTAGTTTCTTATCAGATGAGTGTATCTTACATGTGGCGCTGCGGACTCTACCCGGCCTCCGATCAGTCCCCCCATCACAGATTTACCTGCAGAGATCCGGGTGGAAACAAGGTCCTAACAATGACAGGGAATCAAACCCGCGGAAGTGTGTTATCAACGTTGGGAGTCTGAATTTCGCTGATAGCATGTAATCTGTACTGCCACAAAGGGGTATTGATCGCAATCAAAGTTAAAGAAACAATCTAATATATTTAAGCTCCCCCAAACTATATATAGAACAGCGTTTGTGATTGTATTGAGGAAGGATAAGGGCTGGCTGCATGTGATGTGAGGGGTACACTACATTTATTATGACCCACTTGTAAGGGAAGATTTGTGAGCACAGCCATTTGTGTTCTATCAGCTATACCAGCGTCCAAGAAAGTGCCTCCCATCCCAGATTTACACAACACAGTTTAAATACAGTACAGTACATCATACAGTAAACTATCTGACCGGTAGTATATGCCTGGGGACCTGGGGTCAACAAAAATCAATGAGGCTCTACTGAACTAATGGTCCACTTGGCAGACCACAATTGGACCACCATTAAGCAGAATGGACCTCCATTAAGCAGACTGGACCACCATTAAGCAGAATGGACCTCCATTAAGCAGACTGGACCACCATTAGGTCGAAACTACCACCATTTATGTATCGTATCTCTGTGATTTTTTCAATGACTGATTTGTTGTTTTTATTGTTGTGGTGTTTCATTGACAAGGACTTTTCTTTGCTGTACACAAAAAACACTTTAAATAAAGTTTGAAATGTCCGGTCTACTTATTATGGGTCAGTTCAATATAAAGTTGATATGTGACTTTTCGGGACATTGCGATGGACCGGCATTGTGCCAAGCATTTAGCTTGTTGGCCAGCACATGTGACCAATGATGTTTAAGTTACACAGAAGTTTAATGTTGCAGCAGACCTATCCAGTTTCTATGTTCACTTTGAACCTGACAGAGAAACCAGCACATAAAACGACACTGCTAAAGCGGTATGTGGATCAGGACATTATAGGCTGGTATCATTTTATAATGATCAGGATGATAATAAAAGAGTTGAGAACGATCAGAACGTATACGATCAATACTGGAGCAAGAGCACAAGTTAAGCGCTGCACACCACCGCCGACTTTCCAAAGAACATCATACACAAGCACAACATCTTCACAAGTCAGAACAACATAAGTAAGCAGTTAGTAACACAACGATGGTACAATACTATGTTAGCACACAATAATGCTGAATTAGCAACACAACAATACTATGTTAGCAACACAACAATACTATGCTAGCAACACAACAATACAATGATAGCAACACAACAATACTATGTTAGCAACACAACAATACTTTGTAGCAACACAACAATACTATGCCAGCAACACAACAATACTAAGTTAGCAACACAACAAATATGTTAGCGACAAAACAATACTATGCTTCAATGGTATCCGGGCAACACAACAATGCTATGTTAGCAACACAACAATACTATGTTAGCAACACAACAATACTATGTTAGCGACAAAACAATACTATGCTAGCGACAAAACAATACTATGTTAGCGACAAAACAATACTATGCTAGCAACATAACAATGGCATCCAGGCAACACAACAATACATGTTAGCAACACAATAAAAGTCTTTCCTCAACAAGAGTATGTTCGAAAAGCAATCGTTTCTTATCAACACAACACAATAGAATATTAGCAACACAAAGGTGTGGCAGTAACGCAACAACAGTGCTACATAAAAGCCCACATAACTAACTCCTTAATGGAGGGCTTCTTCTCCATGCTATCGAATGTGAGGTGTGTGGTAGTGAGGTGGACAGGCTGATGTCATGTCTCTGTGGCCTGCGTACGTCAGGCCCTACCACGGCGGCAGGTGAATAATTCAAGGTGCTCGGCTGTTCTGGAGATGGGTGTTCAATTACACTAATAGCCATGTATGATTCCTCTGTAGCAGGGTAACACACACTGACACAGACGGACACGCACACGCAAACAACACACGCACATAGACACACGCACACACGCAGAGTCGCACACGCACACACACACACACACACACACACACACACACACACACACACACACACACACACACACACACACACACACTCTCTCTCTCTCTCTCTCTCTCTCTGTCTCTCTCTTTCTCTCTCTCTGGAAGACTTGGGTACACTGACAACTTGCTCAGTATCGACTTGATAAAAGTCAAAACTGCTGCAAAAGCAATGATACACAATACTTTTCTGGTGAAAGTGCACCTCACAAACATAGTCATAGTATAGTGAACTAGTGAGTCAGCGTCAGCGAACACATTGAAGGCCTTCCAGACTGAGTGTATCTGACAAGACACTCTCCTGACGAATGTCTGCCCCCTGGTGGCAGGCTGAACCAGGTGCATCTCAAGCGCTCAGGGTGGGACGTGCATCCAGACCCAGGCTGAAGGAGGCCTTATACATACTTTATAGATCTTTGGAGTGAAAAAGAGGAACACATCTAGGTCACGTCCATGAAATGGAGGGACATATTACCAAATGGATATCAGACTGGATATCAGGAAGTTGAGCTAAATGGACTAAATAAGTGTGACACCCAGAATAGTAGTCAGAATTGAAGACGGTATGGGACCTTAGTGGCACTTTAATTATGCAGCTAAATAAAACCCAAGCCATTTACATATAGATGGGCAATTTGGACAAAGGTCACAGACAACATGCATTACTGCCGCACGGCCGCCCCACTGACCCATTAAAGCTCAGACAGAGTTCTGTTTCTGCTTGAGGTGAAGATCAACATTAATATTCACTGTTTACTGGTGTACAGCACTCACACACAGCTTGGATCAATCTAACAATTCTTATGTCCTGCTGCACTCACACACACACACCACACACACACACACACACACACACACACACACACACACACACACACACACACACACACACACACACACACACACACACACACACACACCACACCACACACACACACACACACACACACACACACACACACACACACACACACCTCCCCTTTATACTGCAAACCCCATTCCAGTGTGTGTGTCCAGGACTGAGTCCTCCATAAATTAATTCATTAAATAAGCGATGAATGAATGCTAGTTCCAGTGGAATGTTCAAACTCACTGAAGTGGACTGGGATAGAACACAAACAACAAGTGAACGACATGACACAGCTAAACAATGCATGCTCCCCGTCACCAGACAAAAATGTCGGTGGAAGTATGCAACTAGTTGAAGGGAAATTAAGGGAAATAACACGATAAACGGTGGTTTGCTCTTCTTAATTTGTGTTGCAGAAAGGAAACAGATATTATGAAGCCCGAAACTAAAGAATTTTAAGAATAAATGTATGTATCCTGTTCTGAGTTTTGTGTAGGTTTTCGCATCAATTAAAACCTATCATTGTATATAACCTGTACTTTCCCTACCTGCCCACTAGAGGGACCCAGTTTCATTCATTGTCTCATCTTGTCTTTTGTCACACACCATATGAGGCAGGGCCGACACCATGAGAACCTTATGCATGTGCAGTACTTAGCTAGCATCAGTAACTTTGCTTTCTGCTGTATACTAAGAAAAGGAAGTCTCAATGGTTTCAGAAATGCCGAAATCTCAGTCAAGTGCGTTAGTCCCTGAGACAGACTGAGTTCTGCCTCAGACAGACGATGCTGGCATCACCAGCTTCCTGGGTCATGGTTCGCTGTTACCTGGACAACGGTGGGGAATCTGTAGCTGAGCCGTCTACCCAAGCCCGGTGGCGCTGCATTAGAACCCGTCTCATTAGTCACTGTCGGCATGGCGACCTCAACTTCAGCAAACCGTTGACCAGTGAGGGTTTGAGGGGTACCGATACGAAGACCAGCTCACTCTGTATCACGGTCCTCAGAGCTCAAGGAAAGGTTACCGAATGATTACTGTTCATATGTCCTCGGTTCACTTGGCCGGGAAAATGGATCTTCTTGGTACAACGTGCATTTTGTTGTGATCAAAAATG
>NC_079427.1:8432428-8439928 GCF_026213295.1 Gadus chalcogrammus | reverse complement strand
TTGTGTAACATTGTATTATTAATATTCTTATATTGTGTATCATATTATTAATATTAATCTTATATTGTGTGTCATATAAATAGTAATAGTCTTACATTGTGTGTTATAGTATTAATTATCATGGTATTAATAATATCATTATATTATGTATCATCGTATTAATAATATTCCTGTATTGTGTATCATATAATCTCAATCTTCATATATTGTTTTTCATAGAATAATCTTCTTGTGTTGTTTATCATAGTATTCTCCGATTTTTATCCTGTTTCTTTGAGTTTGTCTTCTGTCTCGCAGATTGCGACGGAAAAACTTGAAAATCCATTGTAAATTGTAAATCCATCCTTCTAACACAGTTTTAACCATTTCCTTAACAGAACAAAGTATCAGAGCATAAAGCGGCACAACATTTACGATTAGGTCAGAAATGCCACAGGTTTACTGCACACGCGTGTGTGCAGTAAACTGGGTCCTCTGTCTTTGATTACATGGTAAAATGCTACTTGCCAACAGTCTAGAAGCCTGCAACACACCAAACACATGTTAAGAGGTGATTGTAGCAGGGCTGGGTCTCCTGTCTAGCTAGTGGCACTCAAGATAAGTTCTAAATAGTTTGCTTGTTGGCTAAGTTAACAAAGCTAGTCTTGATTGGATCGGTGCTTTACTTGTCTCAAGCCCAACACAAGTATCACGGCATGCATGTTTCCACGAGAGCAGCACAAAAATAAACAGCCCCTTTAGAACACGCACATGCATTAACACACATGGAACACACACACACAAACACACACTAAGGAGCTTTAGGAATTAAATGCAGTGTCTTTGCTTCAAGCCCCTGCTCTTACCTCTAGAGACGTCTCCTCTCCTTCTCCTCACGCCTCCTGTGATCCCTCGCTCCAGAGGAGTACAGGAGGGGTGGATCCACCTCCCCCTCCGAGGAGCCCAGGAGAACGGACGGATGAAGTGGAGCAGGAGGAGGAGGAGGTAGAGAAAGGGAAGGAGCCGCCTGGAGGTGCTATAGGCACCACCAGTTGAAGTCCAGATGGTAGAGGTGAAACGATGGAGACTTCTTCACTCTCTGTTAAGAGATACTTCCTATTGAATCTCTCTCTCTCTCTCGGTAGTTTTCTGAATAATGTTGAGGTATACTCTCTCGCTCTCTCTCTAGGTTTCTGAATAAAGTTCAGATACTCTGTCTCTCTCTCAGTTTCTCCCTCTCTCCTTACCTTTGCATGGAGGGCTAAGAAGTGAATGAGTTCCTTCCACTGTCTCTCTCCCCCTCCCCTCTCTCTCCCGTGTGTAGAGGCATTAACCGTGTCAGCGCACGCAGCACCCATTCACTGCTACTGATCCCTACTGGGAGAGAGAGAGAGAGAGAGAGAGAGAGAGAGAGAGAGAGAGAGAGAGAGAGAGAGAGAGAGAGAGAAAGAGACTCAGTGGGGGCCGATGAGGTCGTTGTACAGATGTAATCAGATGTAATCGTGCACACGAAAATGAAGGCACACACACACGCAGTGTTTTTGTGGTAAATGTCATGCCGGCCTTTGTTAGTGTTTCAGATCAACCATCCTGTCCTGTAGTCCAATGACTCTCTCACTCTCTCGCTCTCTATCTCACACGACACACATACATTGTTTCTCTTTAATCTTTTATGTTTAACTCAATTGGATGCTCCTTACTGTCCTATAAAGTGTTTACGTGAGTTATTGATGCTGACTCTGAATGACCTTTACGACAATAACAATAACATTGTCCTCCAAGTTTCATTTTGTGTAATTCTTGACTTCCTGGTTCTGAACTAAGGACAGGAAATGGCCTTTAACTGGATAGGTTAAACTATTAAAAATAGTGAACTTATTATGGTCGCTTATTATGGACGCACAAACACACACAATCGTTACTATTGTGTGAGGGTCAACTTTAGAACATTAATTAATCAATGCATATTTTTGAATGCATACTTTTGAGATTTACTTAGTTCAAATTTTTATATTTTAAAGGTATATTTGCCCTTGTTCGCAAACATTTTTGCATCCCACAATTTAGAGAAATATTTGAGAAAACAGTTGAGAACACGTTAGAACATTTTGTAGTTTTAAAACTGTACACCAAAACTGTATCTTCATTCGCTGTGTGTGTGTGTGTGTGTGTGTGTGTGTGTGTGTGTGTGTGTGTGTGTGTGTGTGTGTGTGTGTGTGTGTGTGTGTGATCATAATATTAGATCATACGGCCCATATTTAACACGCGTCAAGTGACATTATTACATCATTCACTTTAATGGTCAGAGAGTAAAACATGACAACAGAAATCGCTTCACTTTTAAAGACTTTTATAAGATGTTGTTTGGTTGGTCTATGTCTCAATGAACAACCTATAACACAGTTTGTCGTAAACATTATCAAAGCAAGGCAAACTAGTAAACGATGACGGTACACAATAAGACTCTCATTTATATTTTGTAAACGTATGCATTCTAAATATCTATCTACAGAATAAGAAACTTGAATTATTGTTATTATTATATAGTGGTACAATACATGTTACACTGTAAAGTGATACTAATGACATTTAAATTACATAGTTTGGTCCGATACTTGAGCTCTAGTGGATAAATATTTGGTGTATGACCCCTTAATTCTCCTATGTTTTTTTGAGCAGTACAATAAAAGGCTTCATACGGGGTTATTACATGTCAAAAGTGGCCAAGTGAAAAGACAGTTCATATTTTTGAAACTTTAGAATTAAAAGGCTGTATAAGGCTGTTCCAGGGTTCAATTACACTCCTGCGTCTCTACTGCCATCTAGTGGCCAGCCGCGGCAACTGAGTCAATGCAAGATTTGGCTAGTAGCAAGGCACCAACGAGACCAGCATTAGTGGTTAAGTTCTGTGTCTCTGGGTTATGCAGGCACTCTTGGTACTGTTGACCTCTGTGGACAAAAGGTAGGTTGTGGTAAGTTGTGGCAATTAATGAGTTTCTATATTGTTTCCTTGGTGATGAGTGAGTTTCTATACTGTTTCCTTGGCGATTAATGAGGTTCTACTGTAACTATACGGTTTCCTTGGCGATAAATGAGTTTCTATACTGTTTCCTTGGCGATTGATGAGTTTCTATATTGTTTCTTTGGCGGATAACGAGGTTCGGTACCGTTGCCCGTGGCAATTAATAAGCTTCTTCATTGTTTCCCTTAATGATTAAAAAGGTATCGTTGCCATTAAGGTTTAAAAAAGGTGCTGTATCGTTGCCGCGGCGATTCATAAGGCAATCCTTGAGATCAGAAACTACTAGAAAAAACTATTTTGGCACAATGCAGCACAAAGCAACCCACTTGAAGCATTTGGAAGCTCTGTGTTCGCCTTTGAGTCTTAAGACATTCACATGTTAACGGTGTAAACAACGCAATGTTCAGCTTCCGTTAAGGCTTCGGTGGAGATGCTCGGTGTGGGTTTTAATAGATGGAGGAAGTTTACTTCAATGAAATAATGTAGTAAGGCGACACTGTAGTGTGTCTCTTCTCTTGTAGGACCAGTCTCTGTTCCTTCCAATCAGAAAGCAGGGAGAGGCCTCTGTGCGTTCACAATGGAAGACGCTGACTGGTCTTTTAGGGCGACAAATTAAAAAAGCGATAGCAGAAGAAAGGTCATCTTCTGGCCGGTGGGGACATGTCTCCCGCACAAGTTTTCTTCAGGCTGTTGTATCTAGTAAACGTTTTAGTAGGCATGTGTCTTCCGTTGAAAATTCTAACTATTTCAAAAGTTTGGTTTTTGAAATAGTTTGATTTTGAATGTAAAGCAGACATCACATTACAGATGTGATGAGAGGATTTGTATCTTTAAATATACACATAATATATATGTTCTATTCATTATATAGAGAGTATATTTACCCCATATGTTTCAATTAACAACATTTTAACCCAAACCCTATTTCTTTGGATCAACAATATTTTAGGAAGTAAACATTCGCCATATTTATTCATGGTAAAATTATTTGACTGCGTTCTTCATCGTTCCTTCCTCCTCACTTCCTGCCTCAGATGCCGGTGAGCATACTGCTGGTCACCAAGGAGACGGTGAGGGTCCCTGGGAGGTCGTTGTCACGGTTATTGCCCTTGTCCCTCAGGTGGACGGTGTGCTGCATGAGCTCACTGGGTTCAGCCGTCAGGGTCACCTGACCCAGGAAGGAGTCCTTAATCACGTTATGGTTGTAGACCTAGAGGGGATAGAAGAGAGATCAGTCAGTACATTATGGTTGTAGATCTAGAGGGGATAGAAGAGGGATCTGTCAATACATCATGGTTGTAGATCTAGAGGGGATAGAAGAGAGATCTGTCAATACATCATGGTTGTAGATCTAGAGGGGATAGAAGAGGGATCGGTCAGTACATTATGGTTGTAGATCTAGAGGGGATAGAAGAGGGATCGGTCAGTACATTATGGTTGTAGATCTAGAGGGGATAGAAGAGGGATCGGTCAGTACATTATGGCTGTAGATCTAGAGGGGATAGAAGAGGGATCGGTCAGTACATTATGGTTGTAGATCTAGAGGGGATAGAAGAGGGATCGGTCAGTACATTATGGTTGTAGATCTAGAGGGGATAGAAGAGAGATCGGTCAGTACATTATGGTTGTAGATCTAGAGGGGATAGAAGAGAGATCAGTCAGTACATTATGGTTGTAGATCTAGAGGGGATAGAAGAGAGATCTGTCAATACATCATGGTTGTAGATCTAGAGGGGATAGAAGAGAGATCTGTCAATACATCATGGTTGTAGATCTAGAGGGGACAGAAGAGAGATCGGTCAATGCATCATGGTTGTAGATCTAGAGGGGACAGAAGAGAGATCGGTCAATGCATCATGGTTGTAGATCTAGAGGTGTCAGAGAGAGACTTCAGCACAAGGTAGACCTAGAGGGGATAGAAGAGAAGGCTCGCCGTATGCAATGGTTATAGATCCACAAGGGGTAGAAGCTCGGTCCATGAGGGCGCTGTGGTACCTCTATGCTGATGGCCTGACGCTCCTTCTTGCGGTAGAAGAGAGCCTTGGTGTCGAACACGGGGCTCCGGGTGTCCTTGTGGACCGGGGAGCGAACCTTCTTCCCCTCACAGCGGATGATCACATAGGGGTCTGAGACTGGACACACACACACACACACACACACACACACACACACACACACACACACACACACACACACACACACACACACACACACACACACACACACACCCACACACACACACACAATCAATACAACAATATGTGCATTTTAAAGGCACATGCAAACAGATATCGTGTCCCCAAACATGAGTTTATATTCTGTGTGTTCACTTAAGCGTGTGTCACTGTTCGCGTGTGCGTACGTGTGTGCGTTGCCGCGCGTGTGTTACTACCTCCGTCAGAGTCCTGGCCTGCCAGCCCATCCGCCTGGTGCACGTGGACCATGGTGACCAGGGTGGGGTACCCACACATCCCCGACCAGCAGGTCTGGGCGGGCTGGTCCACTGTCAGCTCCCTGGGGGGGGGGGGGGGGGGGGGGGGGGGAAGAGAGAGAGAGAGAGAGAGAGAGAGAGAGAGAGAGAGAGAGAGAGAGAGGAGAGAGAGAGAGAGAGAGAGAGAGAGAGAGAGAGAGAGAGAGAGAGAGAGAGAGAGAGAGAGAGAGAGAGAGAGAGAGAGAGATACCTCAGCATGAACAAAGACAGAGTCAGAGGAATCTGTGAGTAGAGCTGAGGATTGCACTTGATGAAACCAACGTTTTCATTCTGGAGGTTTATTCCAGATGGGGGCCATAACAAACAAAACGCTATCTGTTCTTTTACTACGTTTTCGCCGGTGTTTTCAAAAGCCAGCCATCTTTTCTCTCACACGTGTGCCGACACACATTAAACAAAACTGAACCGGCCGCAGATATCCAGACCATGTCACCATCACACGGCGACCTTTAGCACACGTTTCTACCGGCTACACAACAGAGACGTGAGACGGACGCTCTCAAATGCATTTGCTCGGGAGAGCAGATTTGAAAAGGTCAGACACGTTTGAGTGCCTGGACCGTGGGCCCAGGCGGAGGAAAAGAGAGACACAGAGTGTTGGCGTTTATCCACGTCCGTGTGGACCACGCCGTGGAGAGGAGGGAACGTTCCCCCCCAGGATTCTTACTTGCAGTCGGCGGGAACGTCGCTGAAGAGCCTGAGCAGGAACTCCCCCTCCAGGGCGGGGTCGAAGGTGGTGGGCAGGACGATGTAGCGACCCTCTTTCAGGTCCACACGCTTGAACACGCTGCGGGAGTTGATGTAGGTGCTGCCCGCCACCTTCTGCTGGGACGCGTGCATCCGGTACAACCTGTTCAGCTCCACCTGCACGCACACACAGGGAGAAACACACACGGAGATACACACACACACACAGACACACACGGAGACACACACACACACGCACAAACATACAGACACAAGAACAAAAAATGATTGAAAATATGTATAGATATCTCTTGTTATTTGTCAGTATATTATCTTCACAACAAACATATTTATCAATCACAACAAACAATTCGGACATAACTCTTAACTACACACACTACACTACATATTCCTGGGCCACAGACACACACACACACGCAGTGTACGGACCCTCTGAATGTCGAAGCCCACGGCCAGGTTCTCCCCTCGACCCTCCCTCAGTGTCGCTCTGCGGTCCCTCTGCTGCAGACACACCAGCACCTCGTCCTCTGGCTTCTTCACGTCAAACACGTACTGAACACACACACACACACACACACACACACACACACACACACACACACACACACAGATAAACCAATTACACACACACACACACACAAAAGTGCATTCAACAATGAAAATATACCCCAAAAAGAAGTGAAGTGAAGAATCATTTAAGTACAAGTAAAAAAAAAAGCACCAAATAAGTAAAGCAACTGCTTTTAGGTGCTTCAACATATAAATGATGCTCTTCTACTTTTACATTGGTTACCCTGCACCATCCACCCACCCACACACGCACACGCACACACACACACACACACACACACACACACACACACACCTGCGGGTTCTGCATGTAGCTGAGCTTGTTGTTGAGGCAGCCGCCGGCGCGGTTGGACAGCGGGTCGTCGTGGCGACTCCAGGACCCGCTCAGCACCGCCTCCTCCCAGGTCTTGTGGAAGCTCAGGTAGGAGGTGTTGATCAGACGGCACAGGATCAGGTCCGTGAAGTTAGCCAGGAAGTCATCAAACATCATCCTGGAGAAGAATCACGCGCACACCCACACATACACATACACATACACACACACACACAAACATTCAGACAGAGACAAACACACACGCACGCACGCACAAACATTCAGACAGACAAACACGCACAAACACAAAAAAAACAAATGATATATATGTTGAAAATATGTACATATTTTTCAGTATAGAAATATTATCTTGACAACAAACATAATTATCAATACATCCTATAATTGAAACTACAT
>NC_079427.1:8312428-8427428 GCF_026213295.1 Gadus chalcogrammus | reverse complement strand
CTACCCATCCCTCCTCTCAGCCTCCCTCCGTCCACACCAGCCGACCGCGCCCCTCCCCAGGAACATGAGCTCCAGCGTGGACTCGGGTCTGGACAAAGCCCCCGGTGCCGAGGCCATCACGCTGTCGTTCACAGAGGACGGCGCTCTGACCGAGGTAGGGACCACACGCTGAGTACAACAGGACTCAACACTCTCTCCTGCCAGTCTCCTCTCCTCTGTCATTCGTTGTGTCAGACTAAGCCTTTTAATATACAGCAGACGCATAATTGAAAAATGAGCAAAACACATATTTGAATTCTCCCTCCCAGCGTACAAGTGAACTTTCCTTGGCATTGGCTGGGGCTGTGATTGGAACGTTGCCATAGCAACTCTTTCCATTTTCTGATTTTTGTTTTTGATATGACGCTCCGACTGCATTAAATGTGATGTGGCAGCCGACACTGACACCAGCCGACACTGACCAACACGGTCAGTGTCGGCTGGTAGTACAGACGGCTCAGGAACCAGCCAACCAGCATCGACCCCTCATCAGCACTCTCCCCCCGCCTCCCCCCCTATTTCTATCCTCACCCTCTGCTCATCTCTTGGTTGCTGCTCTGTTCCTCTCTCTCTCTCTCTCTCTCTCTCTCTCTCTCTCTCTCTCTCTCCACCTACCTCTTCCTCACCACCTTCTCCTTGGTTTCCACAACACTCCCTCACCCCTTCCTCCCTTGTCCTCCCCCTCCGTCTTACTTTCTCACTCTGCTCCTTCTCTCCTCATCTACCTCTCTCTCCTTCTCCCTTCCCTTCTACTCCCCTGCGTCTCTCACTCCCGCCCCCCTCCTCCTATGCTTCTCTCCCTCCCTCCCTCCTACTTCTCCCTCTCCTACCCTCTTGCTCCCTCCTTCCCTCCCTCCTCCCTCCCCCTTCTCCTCCTCTGCCTTACTCTCTCTCACTCTCTGTTTTGCTCCCACCCTCTTTCTCTTTCCCTCCCCCCTCCCTTTGTCTCCCCCCCCCTCCCTCTGACGTCCCCCCCCCCTCCCTCTAGCTGATGCGTCAGCGCGTGGCGGCCCTGCAGCGCACGGGCCAGAAGCGGCAGGACGGCGAGCGGCTGCTGCTGCCCCACGAGGCCGCCTACCGCCTGGACTTCCGCGTCCAGGAGCTGGCCTTCACGCGCTGGCACGTGGCGCTCACCGGCCACGGGCGCGTCACCGTCACGGGCATCTCCCAGCTCTGGACCCCCGACCTCACACACCTCATGACCCGCCAGCTGCTGGAGCCCGTGGGCACCTTCTGGCGCAACGCCGGCGACCCGCTGGACCTGCCGCTCAAGTGCCTGGAGGCCGACATGCAGGAGTTCGGCGAGCGCATCGCCGAGATGGCCAAGGTGCGCAAGGTCATGTACTTCCTGATCGCCTACAAGGAGGGCGCCACGCCCGACAAGGTCAGCTGCTCGCTGGAGTTCACGCCCGAGTAGTGGGACCGGTGGACCCCCAACCCCCCTGATGGGACCGGTTTCCTGAGGTCAGCGGCGGTCAGCTGTACGTCGGGGGGCCGGGGGGTCCGTTGAGACGCTTCACCGTCACCCCTTTTCAAGAGCACTTCTGATTTTCATCCTCTTCTGGACTTTGTTTCGACGTCTTTGCTCATCGTCTTTGCTCGTCCGTAGATCTCTGTTTTGCATGCATTAGAAACCATTACATCTCCTGCCTGACGGGGGGGCCGTGTGTATGAAGGCGACGAGGGACGGCGTGTGCTTGTAGCGTGTAGTTCGTTTGGCGGCCTGCTAACGTGTAGCGACATAGAACAGCTCCTGTTTGCCTCATTTGTTTTTGAAAAGCAGATGTTTAAACGGTTCAACGCTTCAACGCTTTCGGTTCAAAAACCGAAATTCATTCTCGAAATGTTGTACATTTGAATTGAAACTTTAAAAGAAAAATTAAATTTTTAAGAGAATTTGAAAATGAGTTACCATTGAAACACTTTAAATAATAAGGAAGTGATAACAAAATCTAAAGTACGTCAAATCTGTTAATAATAAAGCCTTTTTATACCAAATCTTAATAAAATTATGAATCTTGGCTTTTTTACAGCTTTTTTTTGTTTGTGTGGTTCAATTAAATCTTTAGTATGTGCAATTGTGTACAACACGAAAAAGAAGAGCAGAATTGGATCAATTAATCCCCTCAAACATTGATCAATAGAGTGACGCGTGTGTGCGTGCGTCCATGCGCCTGTGCCTGCTCTCTTGTTGTGTGTCTGCTAGTGACAGTAGACAGGAACAAGGGAGGAAAGATAAATATAGAGGGGAAAAGAGGAGAGAGAGAGAGAGAGAGAGAGAGAGAGAGAGAGAGAGAGAGAGAGAGAGAGAGAGAGAGAGAGAGAGAGAGAGAGAGAGAGAGAGAGAGACACACACAGAGATAGAGACACACAGAGATAGAGATAGAGAACTAGAGTCTAGTTTCAGAAATATCGGAAGTAATATGGGAAATACAATCTTCGAAGACATAACCCACTTAATTCTAACGCTTCCTCAGTCATGCTAACTGCGTGAACACGACCCGTTGATGTCAGCAGAGAGGTCAGATGTCACTAGGGGCTGTTGCCACTAGGGGCGCTCTGGTACTTCCCTGGTGTGATGTCATCAGAGTGCACTGGCCCCAGCAACACATCTGTTTGTTCTGCATGAGGGGGTAAGTCAGCAAAACACACTGGCCCCTTGTTACCTAGTCCCCTTGTCACCTAGTCCCCTGGTTAGGTAGTCCCCGAGTCCCACCACAATGAGGCTGTTCTCTCACTGTCCTTTTACCTCACTCTCCCTCTCCCTCTTTCCTTCCCTCCCGACTCCTCCTCTGCAATTTCAGTAATGGAGGACAGATGTGTTCAACAAACCATTTCTGTCTGATAGACGAGATATCTCTGGTCAAGAAGAGATTTTGAAAGAAAAGGGGTTTGAAATACACACAACAGAAAGCTGTCCCACTTTTAGCCACGGACTCAACATAACCGTGCTAATATCTTCCTTTTTTGGCGGTAGCTTATTATTCCTTCATTTGAGCTTGTGCTAATGTTTTGAGACCTTCTTAATACCAGCTACAGCTGTATAACATTATGACACGCATCTCCATTCACCTACTATTGTATCAGAATTTGTATTGGAAGACAGCAGAACTATGAAACTGTTATAAGCTGTACATACTGTTGTTATACTGTTGTATTTATTGATTTGTATATCTTTGTTTAGTCTCGCTCTCTCTCTCACCTTCTGCCACAGCGCCTCCCTGGACGCCAGGCTGGAGCAGGCCGCCACGAACCAGCAGTTGCCCAGCTGGCCCTGGTGCAGGTCGTGGGCACTGAGTCCATCCACGAAGAGATGGGGGTCACTGCAAAGCTCCTGGGGGAGGGAGGGAGGAAACAAATAAAGAAATCAGACTCTCTTACAGATCTGCCAACACCAGGGGGTGCCATAACACTCTGAGCAGATGCACACACACACACAACCACAACCACACACACACACACACACACACACACACACACACACACACACACACACACACACACACACACACACACACACACACACACACACACACACACACACACACACACACACACACACACAGTAACATTCATGTTATTGTAGTAATGAGTTGGCTCTCGATCACAGTAAACACTGGCAGGATATCTCGACTCAAGGACACAAACAACAAACAAATCGCTCCGTTGAGATGTTAATGTTCATGGAACTGCTAGTTATATGACATGACAACTAATAGTGTTGTCATACATACTAGTAAGTCATTTATTTGGCAATGAACGCTTTACACTAAAGTTTAGGTAACAGCAAGTCAAAGACAGTGGCTTTCAATCACTTTTCAACACTCCACACACCCAGAGATGGGCAGAGATGGTGTGTGATAGTGTGACAGTGTGTGTGTGTGTGTGTGTGTGTGTGTGTGTGTGTGTGTGTGTGTGTGTGTGTGTGTGTGTGTGTGTGTGTGTGTGTGACCTCTGTCTTTCTAAAGCACATCCTGGTCTAGGACTACTGTCGGTATGGTTATTTTTCCAATAGCCACCAGATAACCGGCCCACTGCCAGCAAGGTGCTCTGGGTGGAGTAGACCTCTCCGGTTACCAGGTCAAAACTACCATGGGAACCATGGATGGGAAAACCCTACGGGGCAAAATGGGTGATGAAAGATGTTGAGCTGCTACGTTGAACTTATAAGTTGTTTAAATGTATGATCTCTGATTGGTTGATCCGTAAGCTACTTTGTTCAGCTACTCCTAACTTTAACCGTAGTTAAAGGCTTCTTCTGAGCCTCATTTGTAGAACACTTTGGATAGAAGCTGGGAACGACTAAATGTAAATGTTAGTTTCAGTTTATCTTTAACTGTCCAGGTTGTAATTTTGCACAGCTGGGGTCTTAGGTTGATGAAAACCTTGTTCGACTTGTAAGGTCTGCGATCAAAAGCACCTCTTGTTCCAGGAGCCGCTGCCCTCTTTTAAATGACAAGCTAATCTCCGGGACTCTGGGAGGCCCCGACCACAGAGCATATGGATTCAAGCTCCCACTGGCAGACTGCCAAATGACAGGAGTGACTTAAACCCAACACAAACACACACCCTAGAAGATGACTAAGCACGGCAGCTACGGAAGGCGTACTGTATTTTTAGTTCGGCATAACAACATGTAAATGTAGCCTAATCTTAGCGTAGCGTGTTCACAAATCATCTGGGCCGGTCCTTATGACGGTGAACTGGGTCTGGCAGAGAACATACTGCAGAGAACATTTAAAACATGTCCAGTTAGTTTCAGTGGATATTTGTTTAAAGCCAAAGCTTTACTTAGTCAGGATTGACGGCTCCTCGGAAACAGAACGAGTTATTGTCTTCAGTCTGTCAGCCGGTTGATACTACTGATGGATTGAAGAATGGCCTTTCCTAGGTCTTATCTCAGAAGAGTGTAGATCATTAATGTTTCATGCTTATCACCCATTAGAGCCCTGGGCCTAGTGAAGCTTTTTGTGGGTGCGCTAGGAGACCAAACACTCATCGCACACCAGCCGCACCTTACTAGCATCTGGTGCTTCACTGGAGGCCAGGCAGGGCGTTCTAACAAGGTTACTCTTCAGATAAAGTACAACCACCAGGTTCTGTTTCACGTACATGAGCTGAAAGCCGACTGAACTGGATGGCTCCTCGACAGTGGAGCATTGGGCTGCAACGATCATTCATTGATGAGTCAATCAACAGGAGATTAATGAAATCTGATTTTGACAGATGAAAAGTCATTTGTGAATTATAAATACATTTGCTGCTTGACGCTTCTGTAATTTGGTTCATTGATTAGAATATCAACAAAATCAAGAATATTTAAGACTTCACCTTGCACTCTGGTGACTTGTAATGAGCATTTTTCCCGTTATTGCTAACATTTAATAGACTCGCTAGATCAATTGTAAATGATTACTGTTTTATTAATTAACTACAACCCTTAAGAGAACCCAAAGGTCCTCCGTGAGTATACCTCACCACCCAAACTGCTGCTGGCACGGTGCACCGCTATGATTGGTGCGTCGAATGCGTCTCTAGAATCTTTGTGTTGCTGACATTCCATTGTTATGCTACTAACACACCGTTGTGTCGCCAACTGATCCGTTGTGGTGGTGATTGACAAGTGATGACTCACAAGATGTTAAGCAATAGGCAAAACCACCACAAAAAACTATAATCTTTTCTTCTTTATTATTTTGTTCTTAAAATCAAAATGACAATCTGGCCAATTACCTCTGAAGCTCTCCCAGCTATCACCCTGTTCAATTTAATGACTAATAATAATACTATGACTATGTCACACATTTAGACAACACGTAATCCTGTTCAACTTAATTTCTAATACATTTACACAACATTTTACCAAGTCAAACTTAATACATTTACACGTCACATAAACCTGTTCAATAACATGATCTGACGAAACCATACAACATTCGTCTTTGAGCATGTGGCCAAGAAAACATGCATGTCTAAATAATATTATTTTCAATATTCAAAAAGAAAATCTGTTTTCCATCGCTTACAGATCAACAAGGACAATACAGAATATGGTTTACAACACAGAAATAAACAGCAGTACAGGTACACTCACATCGTTCCTAACTCCCAGGCAGGTTCTTCCCTGGGCAAATACTCAAAGGAACTGCATCAGTGGAATGGAAAAATGGTAATAGTAGAGACAATGATAGTTGCCCCCGCATTTTATGGTTGGTTTTAAAATCACTGAAGGACATTTCATGAGTGGTCGGATCCCACGTCATTCTGATCCTCTGTAACTTCTGCATCGCTGGGAGATCAACCGATTGTGTACCTTTTTGTGATATGTATCTACCTTTATGAAACACTATTTTAAAACAATCAGGACCAAAGAGATTGAACAAAAAACCCTTCAAAGAAATCGTTTCTATACCAGATTTTCTGTAGATACCATTGCAAACACCAAGCTCCCAGTGGGCGCCGTCTCCCACCTCTACCTCCCAGGTGCAGGTCCCTGATTCAAGTGACCTAGATCCCAGCACGCCATACACCAGCCTCTCTGGGTTCTCAGGGAGCTGTTGTCTCGCTCCACATCTCACGCTGGTCAGATCATCAGACAAGTGGAGATCGGGGGCAGCGGTGTTGGGGTCCAAGATCACAGGAAAGTAGGAGACGTTGTCCTCCAGCTTCTTCAGGACTGCGTAGGCCAGGTTGCCCAGGTGTTTGGCCACGTCCAGCAGCGCCCCCTCGGGTAGAGCCGGCGAGGGTCGGGGCTGGGCTGCTTTATCTGCTGTAGCCTTGTACTTCTTCAGGAAGGAAACGTCTCCAGCCCCCAGCTGCTGCTCCATCTCTGTGACTGTTTGTGAAATGGTTTCTATCTGCATCGACAGCTCCTCAATCTTCTTCTTTATCTTCTGACCTTTCATCTGCTCTTCGTCTCTCAGCGCTGTGATCCTGAACTTCTCTTCATCTTGGAGAAACTGGTGAAGCTTCTCAAACTCATTTTGAATCTGTCTCTCGGTGTGCGCGGTCTGGACTTTAATGTGTGCTGCAATTTGATCACACTTTCTCTTGGTCTCAACAAAGTCGTTTAACTTCACCTTCTGGGATTTTAGTAATTCCTGAATTTCTTTCCTGTGGCTCGGGGCAGCTTCATCCACAGGAAGGAATCTGTGTTTGGCGTGTTTTTCAGAATCTCGACAGATGGGACACGCCGTCTCCAGGTCATCGAGACAGAAGAGCTTTAGTTTCTCACCGTGCAGAGGGCATAGATCCGCGTTCCCCCGCTGGAAGGCTTCCGAAAGGTTCTTCAGAGCAATATTCCTGGGTGGTTCGGTCTTTGAAGATCTCCTCTTGCAAAGTGGACACAGGTGTTCCTGGCTTTGCGTCCACCAACTCTGCAGACAGCCTTTGCAGAAACGGTGACTACACGATAGGATAACAGGGTCGTTAAAGATGTAATGGCAAACCGAACAGGACAGATCGTTCACTAGGGATGTTATGTCCGCCATTGTAGCAACAGAGTGATACAAAACGACTGATCCGACCCGTATGCGAGTCTTGGCGTTCTCTCGTTGGCTCGCTTTTGCTTTCCCTTTCAAAGTTTCACTTTGAGTAGTGACGTGGAATCACTGTGCGACAGTCTCCCTCACTATCTTAAAGGCCCACTATGCAACTTCGGGAATTTCTTCGCTGTTTTCTTGGTTTTGGCACGCACATTTCTATACACAGCGCCCCCTACAGCTTCGTAGTAGATATTTTACAACACTGTCGTAACAACTCGTTGACTACCCTTCCCCATGCACTTCTACGCGAGCCATGTGCATTTGTTTTCAAAGAAGCCGGCGAATGCCGTGTCCGAAGTAAATGTTCATGAAGGGTAGGCAAGGTTATACATTTTTAAAATGGTGTATTTGTATTGCAATAAACATAAAGCCATCCTTTTTTATAGTTGACGGGGAGAATTTATATCCTAGATTATAATTGTTTTATCTTAGGTTGAACAGAACAATCAGTGTGAGAGTGTTGGCCAACATAATAATCTAAATAAACAAGAACCTGGATTCGGGGATTCAGTCTGTATCAGGGGGACGAGACAGACGAACAGCAAAACACCAATGGAAACAAAGGTGTTTATATGGTTGCAACCAAGCAAGCTAGAAACATACAGGGCTCGCAACAAAACGGTCGAGAAAACATTTTTTACAGGGCTCACAACTAAATGGTTTGATCAAACACATGTGTACAGAGACTATCAACATCAAGAATACCACGAGGACAAAGTTCACCCAAGGGTACTTTCAATTTCAAAAGCAACACGGCCAAGTTGGAGTCTGATTTGCAGTCTTCTTTTTCTTTCAGTTCACGCTATTCCTGAAAAGCTTGCCCATCGTTTACTCGTGTCTGTCCTCTCTGTCGGTCAGTCTTCCTTTTCTCTTCTTCTGTTCCTCCGACATTGGGTTTCTCTGTCTCTTTTTAGTCGGCTGATCTATGATGAATGTAACAATCCCTTAGTTACTTGTGTTTATATCGAGCCGGTTCCGTGTTTGGGGGTCTGTGCCGTAAAGCAATTCGTTACTTCGCGAGACCCGAGACTCCCACGAGAGTGGGCGGCGGGTCGCCGGCAGAAACATATTCCTTTTCTCCGCCAAGATGCGCAAGGGGGAGTTGAAACAACGAACAATCGAACAAAAATGTATAACGGAACCATCGCAATGACTCCTAGCCTGTTATATTAAGGTAAATCAAGCCAAAAAAGTTGCATAGTTCCCCTTTCACTCGTGTCTGATCTCTTTTCTGGTCCATTCTTTTTTTGTTCCACCGACAGTCGCCTCTTGGGTTCCTTATCAGTCGATAGATCCATGATGAATGCAACAATTGCCTCGCAACTGGCTGTTTATATCTAGCCGGTGCCATGTTTGGGTGTGTGTCTGTGCCGTAAAGCATTTTCGAAACTACAATCTGACTACATTTTCGAGGATACTTCCGCTGCGTCACATCCGGAATGTCCCGGTCCGAGCAGATCAAGTTGCATATGCGCTTTTTCACTGTAGAGGCGACATGGGAAAATGACACACCCACCAATCGACCCAGAAATGGATGCAGAACCATCAGCATAACTCTCAACCTGCATACTTAATGTAATTTTGGCAAAAAAAGTTGCATAGTGGGCCTTTAAGGGAGTGGCCACTATGTCCTCAGTTCCTAAATGCATTTATTTATAATTATTAGAAAATATTATTATATTTCTTTTTGCTTTTTGGTTGTTATTCAATTGTTTCTGAACGTCTGCTTTGAATATGGAGGCGGATAAAGTGACTCATGAAAACGTCTTGCACACCGAGATGTTTTTTATATTTTTTATTTTTGCCTTAGGCCATTTCTTTGTTTATTGCGTCAACCCTCCTATTATGTTCAAATAAATGTACAACTTTGATACTACTTTAGGCCTTCCTACTGACCATCTTCATAGCCCAGTAAATGATACATGACTGCCTATGGCAGTACTTTTTTTTTTTCTTAAGGATTTTGAAGATAAAAAGCCATTGAATTCAATGAATATTTATGCACTGAATTAACGTATCTGGATTTTTTTTGCCTCTGAATTGAACTCTTAAAATGTTCAATAAATCATTTTCAGCTTTATTTTTTAAATGTTAAAAAATTGAGCATTGATCAGCATTTTACAGACCGATACAATGGATAGGGCGTTTAGTAAGGTCCACCACTGTTGCTTTTCTCATTCATTTATTCATTTCACACATCACATCATTCAAACATCATTTATTTTGAATATTTTATATTGAAAAACAAAAGGTTACCGCTTCGTTTTCAGCTATTCATTGAAGACGTCAGCCCATTCTGATACACCTACTTCTAGACATCGTAACTCATTCCTTTTTCAACCGTTTACCATCGTTCAAACCATTAAGCAAATCTACACACTTGTATCTTCAATTCTATGGAAACAGAATTTTGATAGCATTTATACTTTTTCAGAATCACAGTTTTAGTTTCAAACCGGCATCGTTTTCAGTTGCTTATAATAATTTAGGTCACCATAGCAACGCCGGTAAACAAACCCCGCCGAATAGTAGAATCTCTGGACTGAAAAGGCAGATCTGATTCGACTGGCAGTTTACACAGATAAAGGGGTAGTTCGGAATTTTAGACATAGGCCTGATTCCCAAGTGAGCATTGGTATTCTATATCACTGGAGACAGTTTTCAACACATTTCATACAGTCCTTATAGTTGCA
Organism: Gadus chalcogrammus; assembly: GCF_026213295.1. Taxonomy (NCBI): domain Eukaryota; kingdom Metazoa; phylum Chordata; class Actinopteri; order Gadiformes; family Gadidae; genus Gadus; species Gadus chalcogrammus. The sequence goes on along the minus strand of NC_079427.1, from coordinate 8,417,152 downwards.
GAGTTCGCTCGTGCTAGGCTAGCGCACGTCAACGGGCAATGCTAGCCTGCTATTAAAAAGTCTTACCCACTCCACAGTACACCCGAGGTAAATCAATTATAACGACAGACTATAAATCTAAATGTCTGTTTATAGAATAATGTTAGAAATAAAACCAACCTTGCATTGCATTGCATTTTGAGGGAATTGCGGGGTCTCAGCAGCAGTGTTTATATTCCTGTACGTAGGCTACGGCAGCGGCGGACTGATACCTAGGTTACCTGCCGCTGTCATTGCTACAAACGCAGAGTACAGTGAACGCGTATTCAATTAACAAGATATGCCCACGTTTGGAGGAGTTAGCGATGCATCTGCTTTTGAAGACGATTATGAGGAATTTGTTGTATCCAACGAACCGTACATGTACGAGCCGGTGTTTTGATGTCCAAGTCAGCAGCAACAAGCCACAGTTGAGTCCTTTCTGGATCTCGCACTGGAAATTGGTGGAAACTTTGTGGTGCCCATCTGTACCGTTTATTTCTAAAAGCACACTGAACCATCATGTTGCCTAGTCGTTCAATTGCGCTTCTGTCCCACGCTTCTCTGTTTACGTTCTTCTGTCGTGATTCGGTTACAAACCTAACCAGCGCATAGTAAAATTCCGCTTCTGCTGAGAAAGTAGTCCCTCGATGATTCATGCGATGCAAGGTTAGTTTTATTTCTAACATTATTCTATCAACACAGACATTTAAATCTATAGTCTGGCGTTATAATTGATTTACCTCGGGTGTACTGTGGAGTGGGTAAGAGTGTTTTTAATAGCAGGCTAGCATTGCCCGTTGACGTGCGCTAGCCTAGCACGAGCGAACTCTGCAACTATAAGGACTGTATGAAATGTGTTGAAAACTGTCTCCAGTGATATAGAATACCAATGCTCACTTGGGAATCAGGCCCCATGTCCAAAATTCCGAACTACCCCTGTAAGATGTTCAAATGTATTTAAAAAAGGTTAAGCTAAAACATGCTTAGATAAAGTTGTTAAAATGTGTTAAGAAATGTGTTTAAAAAAAAAACAAAGATGTAATGTTTCAGAATAACGTTTAAAATGTTTAAAAAATATTTTTCAAAAATGTTTCAAATGTTTGGGGGGGGGGGGCTCAGCTGAAATCTTTTCTCTGAGGGGGGGCTCACTCTCTCACACTTTGAAAACCCCTGATTTAGATGACATTAGCTGCAGTCAGTCTACCCTGTCTTGTAACTGGGGATCAGCATGTCATGTCAAGTAATGTCAGTTCTTGGTGGTTGAGATATGACAAGGGGGTATAATTGTGTTTGAGAAACAACAGGATGGTCAGAATGTCTTATCTCACTTGCTTCGTTCTCATCAGGAGCACACCCTGAAAGCCCAGCGGCCACACAGATATTTTCCTGTCTGGTGGTCATTTTCAACATGTTTAGTTGAGGCACAAATGCAAAGAGAAATGTTGCCTGAATTATCAAAGTTCTCGCGGCAACTTTGTTTGCCCCGTCCCACATACCGCAAGAATTATCAGAGTTCTCGCGGTTGTATGTTTGCCCCACCCCCCATGCTGCAAGTATTATCAGCGTTGTAACGAGAACTGTCAGTGATTTCTCGCGGGAAATATGTCCAATCAATTATCATCCAACACAAAAAAAACAAGATTTTTTTTGTGTTGGATGGTTTTATAGAAAAATACTGCTGGGGGTCAAAATAACCCCAACAACACCGATGTGTACAAAATGTGTACAGGACATGTGTTCTTTTTGTTTTCCATGTTTACCCCATGGAGTTAGGAAAAGTAAGAAATCTAGCTGAATAAAGTATGTTTGTTTTTAGAGACTCTTAATATTGAATCGGGTCAAATTGTCCCCTATCATAATAGGAGGGTTAAGCACTTTCTTGTGAAGCACTTTGGTGCGGCTCAGCCGTGTGTAAATGCGCTATAGAAATAAAAATTGACTTGACACCAATAATCGAAACACAGAAAGGTAGCTGGACCAACTACCTCCAGGACTACTGTTTGTACTGCACTGTGCTTTTATTTGATTTAAGGTTAAGACAGGGAGTGTACTGACTTGGCCTCACAGAGCCAGTGAGATATCAATAAATCCCGTATCAATCATTGACATTTCACCCAGCTGTAGTCAGGATGCAGTTTGCTTCACTTCAGCACGAGGGCTTTGGAAGTCAAACAAACACACCTCGTCTAACCCATACCGAGGCGGAGGCATCCAGCGACGCCCGAGTACACACAGATACACAAATCAAACCCACAACAAAATGACCCAGCATGCACCACTCTGCGGTGGAACATGATGTAGCTGAAGTGTGGGTACCACCCAACCGCTTCCTGTCCCAGAGAACACAGAACCCATCTCCCCCACTCCACAGACTCTGTTACCATCCCATGTATTATAACTGTCTCCCCCCCTCCTCCCTGGGTGGGGGAAATCAGGGAGGTGGTCCTGATTTACTTTCAAATAACTCCTTTTCTGAACCTTTATTTACCCCTGTTCCATGTCAGGGAGAGCGACGTGTGCAACAGCTAATGCTAGCTGCAGTGGGATTGTTTGACTTGAGTGAATCGTTTTTTATACAAGTTTGAAAATGCTCAAATATAAAGGGGAAATGTATCGATGCATTTTAACTGAAAGTAAAATGACGGCATCATTGTTCATTGTTCATCAGAGTTGGTTCCGCTCCAAGTCGCGTTGTGTTTATTTGTGAAGAATGGATGTCCCTTTGGTGTATTTTCATAATGCAAAGTGCACACCCTTCCCTTTGAGACTAAACCACATCAGAGTCAGCATCTCTTCAGCAGCCTCCCACTGACCCACTCAATGTTGAACAGTCTGGCTTGGCTGTGCAGCCCACTGCAGCAGAACACACTTTTCCTCTCATGCCGCTTTCACACCAAAAAGAACCGAGAGCCAGTTCCGGGCTGGTGCTAGGGCCAGTTCCAAACTGGTTCCAGCCTTACCCCAGTTAAGAACCGGTTGGTTTCACACCGGCGAGAGCCAGCCACGGAGCCGGCGTGAGCAACGTCATGACGTCACTGCAAACGTCTCCGCTAGTGAGCTTGGACAGAAGCATACGTCCGACATCTTTCTTTATTCAGGGTGGAAATAGTAACATAGTTACGCCATTAAATGCGTTTATGGAAACATTTTTAGCGAGAAATGTGCATTTTACTTTCATAATGTTCGCTCGGTGAATGTGAAGGATGTTTGGTTTGATAGTTATGACGAAGAGGGAACGCTCCGTTCACTTGCATGGACATGGACTCATCTAGCTGCGTTGGCGCGTTGACGCGTTGAAGGTTGAACCACCACACAATGATCAAGCGTCAGGTTAGGCCCGCAGAAGAACCCTCGCGCCAGTTTCAAACACAACAACAATAATTTCGTTCGTTCTTTGAATATTCCGATTTAAAACAAAATCAGAAAAAACAAAAAAGAACCATACACGGATTCACGTCCATTGTTTACTTCGGTGTTTTAAAAAATGCCGGTCTTCGTTGGTCTTCGTGTTTATGAAGGTACGGATAACGCCCCGTGCCCACTACCTCCTTCAGTCAACGGAGGTGGGAAGGCGTTGCTGACTGATGGGGGAGTAGTCTTTGCAGAGGCATCCGTCAGCCAATCAAATCGCTTCGCCGGGTTCTTCCCGCTACTTCCTGCTTGTTGCGATGCAAGATGACCCGCTTTCCCGCTTTCCAGTATCGTCAGAGCCCGAGTCGCGTCACAGTGCTTAAATTTGCAGACGCGATCTGATTGGATGACGGATCCGTCGCTGCCGAAAAAGTTGAACATTTTTCAACTTCTTGACTGAGCCGAAGGCTCCAACGGAACGTACGGATCCACAATGCATTGCGTGTCCGTCCCCATTAAAGTCAATGGAGATCACGCAACGGACGCATGTAGTGGGCACGGGGCGTAACTCCTCCCCCTGCCCCCTGCGTAAAAGCGGTTCTCGTTCTAGCCCAGCTCTAAAGTGGGGCCAGAGTTGAACCGATTTTTAGGGGCCGGAGCCGGTTCTTTGTGCGGTGTGAAACCAAAGCCCTGGCCCTAGCTCCGAACTGGCCCGGAACCGGCCCCGATTTTGCGGCGGTGTGAAAGGGGCATCAGACAGGGAAACGTACCGACTGCAGACACACAAGTTTTGTTTTTTTGCTCCTATCCAAACAGACCTCAGCCCAAAGGTTATATAAACACACAAATGCAACATTTGCGCTCTCTCTCTCTCTCTCTCTCTCTCTCTCTCTCTCTCTCTCTCTCTCTCTCTCTCTCTCTCTCTCTCTCTCTCCCTCCCTCTCCCCCTCTCTCTCTCTCACCTTGGGTCTCTTCCATGTCACTCGGCCGATGCTGTTGTCCTCGTAGAAGAGGGAGCGGTCGGCGGCGGGGAACAGCGGGTCCTCAAACAGACGGCCCCCCTCCCGACACTGGCTCCTCAGCGTGGAGAAGGACTGGCCCTCGTACGGGACCACCATCGCCCTGGAAACCACAGCGCCCGGTTACACACACTTAAAGATGAGGGAGCGGCGGAGTGATCCCATTAGGGAGCCGGTGATGGAGTGAGGCGGCGGCTGGGAGTGGGGGAACGGGCTCTCGAGACAGAGATCGTGAATGAGCGAGCGAGCGAGCAAGGGAGTGAGTTGAGCGAGTGATGCGTTTTGTTTTAACTGTGTATTGTAGCGACCAGGCTCTGAGATCCTCACAAAGATGTCCACACAAACATGATTAAAAGGGTTATGTCGTATTGATGCATCCAAAATAAAGAAATGTAAGAATGAAAGCTGAGGTGTGTCAGTGGTGTGTGTAGCGTAACTTAAAACCAGGCCAAAATTTCCCCAAACATCAGCCACAGAACCAAGAGGAACAAAACCAACCTGTGTCTTTTTTAGGGAACAGAGAGAGAGACAGGCAGGCTGATGTGCTCCACCTTATAAAGCCTCCAAGCCTCACCTGTACAGGTGCCTTACATTAGCTGAACCTCTCATCCCTGCCCCCCTGCTCCACACACACACACACACACACACACACACACACACACACACACACACACACACACACACACACACACACACACACACACACACACACACACACACACACACACACACACACACACACACAACAGTTCCTCTGTGAAAACACAGAGGAACCAGCAGGCAGAGAGGCAGAGTTGAGTTTCAGTGTCGGATGCAAAAAGACCAGACACCTGCCTTTTTAAGTCAATAGGAAAATTGTGATTTAATCTTCGTTATGCAAGTAGTATTCAGTGGCTAGCTTTCCTGTTTTAAAGATTTATTTCATAAAGGAGTTATTCAGGATTTAACATTAATGACTTTTGGCCATAGAAAACAATGGAGCGGCCATTAAATTCCCGCCCTTAATGTGCCAAATATGGATTGTATCAGCTTCAGGTTACATCTCAAGCAATAGCATGAAATCAAAGATCCAAGCAAACTAAAACTAAGAAATCTAAGACCTCACAACATCGTCGTGTGAACACAAATGTGCGAAGTCACAGAAGCTGCCTCCATATATTTCTACAGTCTATCCACCCATCTGGTTGGGTTTTGGGGTACAGGAAGTGCATTGGGAGAACGGTCTCTCTGGTGGGGTGTCTGATGTCATGATCAGCATGACAGCCAGGCCCTGGGATACAGTCCCCTCCTCTGTCCTGATACTGGAAGAAAGATATGTTACACTTCCTCAACAAGTGTGGGTAGTTGGCATCCATCGAACAGTTACCCTATGCATGTTATTAACTGTGTGTGTGTGTGGGTGTGTGTGTGTACACACACACACACACACACACACACACACACACACACACACACACACACACACACACACACACACACACACACACACACACACACACACACACACACACACACACACACACACACACAGTGAGTCAGAAGAATAAAAGGAGGAAGTCAGCAGGTCACATGACAAAACAGAAACCAACATGTCTTACTGGCGGATCAACCGCAACGCGAACACGCAAAATGTTTCTGACACAGTACAATTAATACGAGACAGACAGTACTTAACAGGACCATTTTTGTCCTGTGTGTGTGTGTGTGTGTGTGTGTGTGTGTGTGTGTGTGTGTGTGTGTGTGTGTGTGTGTGTGTGTGTGTGTGTGGGTGTGTGTGTGTGTGTGTGTGTGTGTGTGTGTGTGTGTGTGTGTGTGTCCTCTGTCTCTTTTTTTTTGTCACCAACCAAAGTGGCCTTTGTTTTGCTCAAACGGCAGCAGGAAGTTCTGAATCTGGTTATTGAAAAAATACTTTTGAGTCACTTAACTACATTCCATCTTGATAAAATAGAGTGAGGTATTCCAGCAGCTTCGACGACAGAAAATACACTTCGCAAGTCTATTCAAACACTTTGACCAATATTTGTTTCTCCTTAGTTTGTTGTATAAAATGCTATGGTTACAACACTATACAACACTATGGTTGTATTATGATTACATTATGTTGCAGTATAATGAATGGGCTATGATTTAAACCCTGAGGAGAAGGAGAGGTCTCGGTAGAGTGTCTCACACACACACACACACACACACACACACACACACACACACACACACACACACACACACACACACACACACACACACACACACTTTCCCAATCGGTATCCTGTTGGTAACTGAAGTATGTTAGTTTACCTTTCTGTCGTATGGGTTGGGGAGGGAAGACTGTCTAAGCCTACATGTCTCAAGTCTCAAGTCTCTCAACGCAAAACCTGTTTCTATACCGAACCTCACTACTCATTCACGCTACCTATATCCGTAGCTAATTTCTACAGTATTTCATTAAAACGAACTGCCAAAACGAAGGGCAAAATTGCTCAGAAAGTTAGGGTATAATGGGGTATAAAGGGTATAATGGGGCAGTTTGAATCCAAACAAACAGCACGTGCTTTCAATAGACGCACAAAGTCACGGAGCTTCCTAAATCAGCCCGTTGATCGAGTCCCTATCATGGGGTCCCAGCCCGCCAGGGGTGTGGTTTAATGCGGAGGCTTCTATGCGCTGAAAATGAGACACTGCAGATCGACACTGTTGTGTCCGGCCGTCTTCGGCAGCCCCACTCAGCAGAAACTATTCGGTAATCATGCCTCGCCTAGACAACATGTTTTCTTTGGAAAATATAAGCACTTTTTCTTAAGCTTTTACATCTCCCATGAAAGGAACCCCAAATAAGCTTTGACTTTCGTTTGAGTGTCTTAAAATAGTCCACCCTTTGACAATTGATACGGGCCAGGGAAAGTCGCAAACATGATTACACAAAATGCGCAGAAGGGGACTATTTATATTTAAATGTTCCACTTAATCATATTTAACTAAACACATGTAACGCCTAGATGGTGTTGGCCGAAAAAGAAAGATGTGTGCCCACCGCAGTAGCGTGAGGCCACTCTAGACAACACGGAGGGGACTGCCTCATTATGAGCTTTAATTACGCACAACACTACCTGGAAAAAAGGTTCTCCCTCGGCGATGCCTGGGCTCTTTCTCCGGTCCTCGGTTCCCTCGGGAGGTTACGGTGTGCTCCCTTATCCCCACTACGGCGTCCGTCTGGATGTTGATGCACTGGAGATGTTTTACAACAAACTACTGGGCTACTTCATGCACGGAGGGAGCCTGGCACATGGGAGGAGGAGGAGGAGGAGGTGGAGCTCTCAGAAGGCAAATCGGGGTTTGGAGTAGGTTTGGGTCGGAGGAAAGCTGGGTTTATTTGAGGACAAGACCATCGACAGCAAAAGAAGATTCCAGGGTTGATTGATGAGAGATGTGGATGTGGAAACGATAGCAGCTCTATCGAAATAGCTACTAGTGTGACTACAATAACGAATGGACTACAGTTTACATTTATTTTGAGGCAATATCCCAATGTTGTAATGTATAGGCCTGGTTATTAAATATATGAAACACGAAGCGTGGTATATGGACGTTTTCGGACTTGTGAAGGAATATAAAAGATTTGTTACACACACAACGTTTATTAGGCACGACTGGCCTCTTGCGGCCAAAATTGTAATTACAGAAATGTTGACCCAAGAAAGCAATTACGCTAAAGATAATAACCATAACAACTTCTCGTGGAAATACATTTTTAAAAAATGGAACACCTTGAACTGTTTATTTTCAAATGGGAAATCTCTCAAAGACTCCACATAACATGAAAACAAAATAATGTACTTTACGAAAATGAAATCATACAACAATACAATACAAACGAATGTAGAAGAAACATAGTCTAAACAAGGTCTATATATTAATAAAAGTTAAACAATAACATTAATTCAAATGGATTTTACAAATCACATTGAGAAAGGCAATTAAAGAATAGCAAAGGGACGATGATGTTCTTTGTGAATGGTGGCTGTGCAAAAAGGTCTAAGAACGTGTGTGTGTGTGTGTGTGTGTGTGTGTGTGTGTGTGTGTGTGTGTGTGTGTGTGTGTGTGTGTGTGTGTGTGTGTGTGTGTGTGTGTGTGTGTGTGTGTGTCTCTTTTTCTGATGCTATTAATCTTTAACATCCTCTGGGACAAGACACTGCAAATGTCATGTGAGACACTGCACTTTACACTTGAAATACAGATGGGTAAAAAGGGCATCTCCAGCTCATATTGTTAGGATAAGCCATTCCCTGGTCGGAAGAGACAGCTCCAGAGCTTGAATGTAAGTATTGGAAACATTCACAGACACGCCATCTCACTGTTCCATCTGTTCCAGTTTGTTGTTATTCTTGTCCGGTCCAGCCATGTTCCAGTCTGTGATTTGAAGGTGATTGAATTTGCAGCGTTGTCTGTTTAAAGAAACACCCAAACCAGTTGACTCCCTTCTACAGCCTATGGCTGTTGATCTTACAGTTATTCCCAGGGCCAGCCACGAGTATATGTTCTGTATTCGGGAATAAAACATATTCTACATCGCCGGACATGTGGTCTCCTGGCTGCAGCATGAGTGGTGGTCACTGATTTAACCTGGTGAATAATTGGAGAGAGGAATTTGTGTTGCTATATTTCTGGTGGTAAAGGTAGAGAGCCATGAATTGGTATTCATTTGAGAGACTTGCACAAAATCCTTACCGACACACTTATTCGGAACACATATGGATGAAAACAGTGCACGTTTATTCCTTGTGCCTCGTCCTCTTGCCCAGAGAGCTGTGTTGTTAAAGCGGCCACTGGGCCCATGTTGGGTAGATGGTTGTCAACTTGCTGGTTGCCCCGGTCGTGGAATGTGACTTTTAACGAGAGGGTCTGACCAACATCACTTCCACCGTGGGGGCCTCAAAGAAGTGTGTGTCCAGAAGTCATAACCCTGGTGTGTGTGTGTGTGTGTGTGTGTGTGTGTGTGTGTGTGTGTGTGTGTGTGTGTGTGTGTGTGTGTGTGTGTGTTCCTCGGTCTAGGGGCTGGCCATAAAGATGGTAACCACTCAAAGCCAAATGTTAGCGGTGCTGGCTGCGTTTCTGATTGGTCCAGCCTCAACCACAGGAGGCGCTCTCACCCCGGGCCAAACCATCAGGATAAATGCTCATCCCTCGACAGAACTGGCCTTACGTTGTGGGGACAGAACGCATACAGGTGAGTGGATGACGTCTGCAGCAAATACGATGCTACACGCCACCAAGGTGGCTGCCCCACTCCCCTAGGTGGCGTGTACTGGGCTTCTCCAGACACCACGCCACGCAGGGTGGGGGGGTTGAAAGCCGGGTTATTGTGGAGTTTGCAGACACATGACAAGAAGATGGTGATCCATGCTACAATGTAGGATTTCTCCCTGAGTGTGTGCAATGATGGCTGATCAGTCGGACTGGGGCCAGGTGAGGCTGCCTAAACCAGCCATCATCCCCACAAAGTCATTATGGGATGGGCCATGATAAACAGACTAGTATTCATTTGTTTGTACCTGACATGTTTCGACTACTTCCTGCAGTCTTCTTCTGAAGAAGAAGACTGCAGGAAGTAGTCGAAACATGTCCGTTTTCTTCTTCTGAAGAAGACTGCAGGAAGTAGTCGAAGCATGTAGTCGAAGCATGTCAGGTACAAACAAATGAATACTAGTCTGTTTACATGAACATACAAGTTAATAGGGAGAGTTGTCTGTGTGACGTATTGGACTTCATAGAAACCTAGAAAACTACCAGATCAGATTTAACAGAGATGAAGCACATTAATACCACAGGGTCGTTTGAAAACTGGGGAGGAAAGCGGTCACTATTTTAAGAAACACAAAGGGGAAAGAACGTATCATGAGTGCAATCCCTGAGTTTTGGTTTGTTTGTAAAACTGGTTTGCAGGGTTTTTTAACCGATACATTTCTAGGGAAAAATTAAGTATGCTTCGTTCAATAATGTTCACTTATGACTTTTGACATTCTTCAAGAGGCATGGAAATAATTTCTCTGGAGTCAGCATTTCATTAAACGTTGCTTGAAAATGTTCCATCCTCAGGCGTGATCCGATATTGGCAGACCCCATTCGGCCCACTCCGTAACCATGGTAACCGCGGCGACCTTGACCCCGCTCTTTCCATGCTAAGCGACGGGAGCCTCTTCATAGCCAACGCCAGCGTTCACCATAGCGGCCTGTACTACTGCCTCCTAGCGGCCAAGAGCGGAACTACACTCTGGCCTTACCAGGTCAACATTGGTTTACACAACAGTCCTGACCGACAAATGGCACCAGGAAGCTCGACCAAGCCAGGCTTCAGACAGGATCCGGTCCAGTCGAGATCCAGGACGGATCCGGTCCGGTCGAGATCCAGGAAGGACCCGGCTGGCTCGGGGCAGGCCGGTGTTACTAACAGTGCGTTTGCTGGGGCGGTGGTGGCGTCAGTGCTGCTGACCTTCGTTGTGGGCTTCAGCGCCGGAGTCCTGAGCCAGCCCCAAGTCCTCAGGTGGGTCAGAACATCTCTTCTCAAACGTACACGTTACACAGCTCAAGTAGAAAACAATGAGAACAATGGTGATAGGATGTGTGAGAGGTAATGCCGCGTTATTTGTGGGTAAGGTTAAATCAAGCTACACAACCACAGAATAACAAACATTTATATTTTACATTTAGCAGACGCTTTTATCCAAGGCAACTTAATTAGTATCTTAATAAAATAAACACTCAGGGAGATCTCCTACACAGTACATAGTGCACGTTCACATGTTCACATATCCAAAGCAGAGACCATTGTTACTGTTGCCACTGCAGACTCTTTGGCCACAACCCTAAACCCGACAGAGCAGAACAACCAAACGCTTTCCCTTCAGGTGTCTGCGGGTCGTCTCCGGTAAGATCCAATCACTACGGCGAGGACCACCCACCGGGCGTGGCTGCCAGGTGACCATGACAACCCTGGAGGGCCCAGACAACAGCGGTGTTTTCTACGATGACAGCGACTCAGCCCGGGGCGAGACCACCCTGGACTCCACGCGCTCCTCCAGCCCACCGTGGCCCCCCAAGCCCCAGAGGAGCTGCCGGCACAAGGGCGGGGAGCAGCCGCGGGCCGCCGCACCCCTGGAGGGGCGGGGTCCAGCCCAGGAGGAGGTGCAGAGGATGAGAGCCGGGGAGGGGGAGGAGGAGGTGGAGGAGAGGAGAGACAGCAGGAAGGAGGAGAAAGAGATGGAGGAGAGGAGAGACAACAGGGAGAAGGAGAAAGAGATGGAGGAGAGGAGAGACAGCAGGAAGGAGGAGAAAGAGATGGAGGAGAGGAGAGAGAGCAGGAAGGAGGAGAAAGAGATGGAGGAGAGGAGAGAGAGCAGGGAGAAGGGGAACAGAGAGGGGGAGAAAGCTGAGAAGGCGGTGGAGGAGCGGCTGAAGGAGAGGAGCAGAGTGGGGGAGACAGATGAGGTGGGGCAGCTGAGAGAGGAGAGGAGCGATAGGAGGGCAGAGGAGGAGAACACAGAGGGAGAGCCAGGGGAGAAGGAGATGGAGGAGGTGATAGTGGAGAGGAGAGGCATCAGGGAGGGGGAGGCAGGGGTAACTTGGGAGGAGAGCAGGGCAAGTGGAGAACGGTTTCCAACGGTAACCATAACCGAGGGCAGCAGCGAAGCAGGAGGAAGAGGAGGGACAGGGAGGAAGAGCAACGGCATGGCAGAGGGGGAGGAGGTGGTGGTGGAGGGGCAGATGGAGACCGCCAGCGCTGGAGAGGAGCGCCAGAAGGAGGGAGGGGGCGAGGAGCATGGCGACGACTCCTCAGAAGACGACAACAGCGACTCGTCCTCAGACGCACAGGACGAGGAAAAGCGGGAAAACGGAAAGGATGGGAGGGAACAAGTGAACGAAAACGACCGAGGAGCCGAGGGCACAGCGAAGTCGGGCGTCGCCCGGGGCCGGAGGAGCCGCGTGATTCGTCTGTACCAGTACGACGACGAGGGCCAGAGGTACAGCCACCTGCCTAGCCCCGCCACCATCGAGTTAGACCCCGCCCCGAGGCTCAAACAGCGCTCGCTGTCACTGACGCGTCTCAGCTCCATCATGGCCGCCGCTACGGCCGGCCCCCTGACCCTCCCCACTGGGGGGCTGGGGTTAGAGGAGCGATGTCCCAGCCCCCCCTTCTCCCCGGCTCCTTTCTTCAACATGGATTTATAAAACCAGAGCTGCTTTTGACTTCAGTGACAGGCCGAGGTCAGGCATCGTCAGCCCCGCTTACTGATGGCCGTCCACACCGGTCTAGTACAGCACATCTTGTTCAAGTTGACCAATGTTTATGCATTATGGAGAGAATGTGCCTTCACAGGAAAATACGATTGAGCACCTTGATGCCAATTTGCTTATTAAAAACGAGCATGGCAAGAATTAAGACGTTTATGCTGGAGCTTTCTTGAAACAGACCAGACAGAACGGCCACATAGCCTAACCAGCAAGATTGATCCACATCCATTAGTCACACTAAACCCACTCCGTCACAGATTGATATTTCATTCATATTTGGGCATTTAATACTGGAAGCATCTTGGGTGTTCTCCTGGATGTTGGGGAGAACCTTTGGGACATGGGGTTCAGACCTACTGAGTAGTCCCCGCTCCCCTACAGAGGACTACTCATACACATCACAATCTACCCCGCCGTCAAAACATCAAAGGCCCCATCATACAACACAATGAGCAATTAATAAAATAAGATAATACAATAATGATGGTACAATTTAACACAATTCAGCTTTTTTTTATTCTTCTTCTGAAAACTATAAACAAATTAAGACTCAAAAAAGGGAATAAACCTAGAATTATACAGAACGGATCAATTCCACAACCGATTTTACAATACTCATTATAAACCGTGGTTACAATTGAAATATGAACCCCCCCCCCCCCCCCCCCCCCCCCACCCCAACCCCAACCCTCTACGTACCAACCCCCGCCCCATTATTATTTTTCCGATCTTTTTTAAATTAACACTGTATAAAGTCTCTCATGAGATTAACGGCTCAAACGGCTGCTTGGAGAGTGAACAGGGCCATTGAGTGATCTGTGGAGTGCGTGAGTGTTTGCATGTATGGTGTGTGTGTGTGTGTGTACATGCATGTGCTTGTAACCCATAAGCATGAGTGTTTATGTAGTTCATCGGATGAGTCTGTAGTCCAGAGTACAGCTGAGAACCCTCAACTTTTCTTGTTGGTTTTTCTGTTTCCGTTTTGTGGTGAGTGAGCGAGCGAACCGGTGAGTGTCCCCCCACCCCCCCCACTCTTCCTCAGGGTTGGTTTGGTTGAGTTCCACCGCTATGAGGCTATCGGCCGAGTCTTCTGCCATTCCACAAACTCGTCTAGCAGCACGGGCCCTACAGACAGACGCAGACAGAGAGACGGACAGAAGGAACAGAGACAGATTACATCTCAATACAAGTTACTAAATACAAGCAGAGGGACACACCTTCACAGCTTCTCATGGCTCGAGCGAGACAACATCTCCACACAGGGAATCCTTGGGAAGAGCCACGCGCCCTTCCACTTCTAAACAAGAGACCGAGGGCTCCTTCATTGTGGCTTATGGACCACCTGCCTCATTTTGACTTTTAATTTGTAGCGTTAGAATAAAAAAAAAAAAAAGCACTCGAAATTATCCTAGAGCATAGCTGTAGGGTTTCAATAGAGCTCATGTGGGTTCAGTCTAACAGAATCAGACTGGGGGCCCCTGGGAGCCGGGCCCCCGGGGGGGCCGACAGAAAGGCCACTCACACGCTCCGTCTTCATCGTAGTTGCTGAGGTCTGTGCTGATGGTGCGGCTGAACTCCAGGACGTTGTACCACTGGTCCTTGTTCATCCCTTTGTACTTGGACTGCTGCGGGGCGGAGAGGCCAGGGCGAGGGTGGGGGGGGTTAGAGGTCAGGTCACAGTTGGTTTTGCAGATATATATATATTTTTTTTTTAAAAGGAGGGCGGGTTACTATTTACCTTTATTGATAACCATAAATAATTATTAATATTTTTTTCTATTGCAAGATATTCAGCCACAACTTGTATCCAAAGAGAACTAATGTGTACATAGATAGACATGAATGAGCAGGTAGGGGTTATTATTCATGTGTACATTAGACACACATGAATGAGCAGATAAGGGTTCGGCCCTTTTTTCATCGACAGAAAAAACTAATCAAATTTTTGTATATATTTACTACTTTTTATCAGACACACAAAAAAAAAATGGACTGCTTAGTGTTAGACAGTTCAATTAAAATATTTGCTTTATGGCTAATTAAAAAAAGGAATCATTTAGTTTGCTTGCCTGCCTCTCAGATACAAGCATTTAAGACATCACTTTGGATTCAGGACATCTGACATTTAATAGACTAATTACTCGATTCGATTAAACTTCGATCCTGCCCCAGAGCTGGGTGTGAAAGGTCAAAGGTGACGCTGTAAACAATCATACTGCGTTGACAGCGATACTCAAAAGCAGCGTGCTCAGTAATCCCCCTCTGCTGCACTCCCTACAACCCCAGGCTCAACTCGTCTGCGGCACTCATAACCTACTACACTCTCCACTACACGACAAACACGATAGAGCCAGCGTGTGATAACCTGTCGAGGATTTGCGATTAGGATCCTGCTGGCTGGGATCCGGCTTTTCAAGACCCTTTTTTTGTTGTGAGAGTTGGGAGTTAACGTAGCGCTAGACGTCAGAAACATGTTCATGCCCATTTCAGAACCACCTGATGTTGCAACGTCACCACTAGGAAGCCGCATCAGCTGACAGCCAGATTCCTGACGTATAAATAGGTCCTTCACGTGAGGGAAGACCGTGGGCCTTTGGAAGCGCCCATTGGCTCAGTGGTCACATGAGCAATGGTAGAACGGGGTCAAGTGCGTACATGGTGAGTACATCGGAATAATAATAATAATAATAATACATTTAATTTAGAGGCGCCTTTCAAAACACCCAAGGTCACCTTACAGAGCATATAGTCATCATACATTTTTTAAAAAAACAAGACATTGTGGAAAAAAATAGGCGTGGTACCTCCAGGAACTTGTGAAAAAGGGGGAAGAGAGGCCACGTTCTCCCTAGCAGCAGGTCCAGCATGGACATGGCTGTGTCCATGTCCAGACTTCTCTGGTCTTTATCCTGGGGGGGGGGGGGGGGGGAGACAGAGGGAGGGAGAATGGAGACGAGCCATCAAGATGCAGCAGCAGTGAAGGGCCGGCAGGAACAATTTTTGCATCAGCATTATTCCAAATACTGTACTGTAACATGATGTCGTCTGAGTGACCGATTTGAATTAAAACAATGGTAGAAACCAATGAATGACAATTATTCAAGAATATCGGTCATTTCTTTTACCTAGTTACGAAATGTGGTTTCATTCCAATCATATTCCTACTCACTATTTTAAAAGTATTTAAAAACACCCCGTACAGTATGGTGGCGTTGTCTTTTAAATCCCATCCCAGAGACCTAACTCGGGTCCACCAGACCTACTCACCCTGGCGAAGTCAAAGGCATATCTGTAGATGTTTTTAAAGAGCGCTGCATCGTTCAGGCCAGAGCGGAGGTCCTCCATCTTGCTCTGTAACCGCTCTGTGCTGTCACACCTGGGGAGCGGGGGGGTATCATGGCAGAGGTTTAGGGACCCGTCTGCAGGTATGGGCTTGGAGCCCCGGTGGTCAAAAGACGCGGGAGGATGGGAGAGGAGTACTTACTTTAATAAGGACATTCCTTCGAGCCACTCTTCTTTAGTAAAAAAACCCATATTAACAGCCCGTAATCGCCAGGCTAGGACCAACATGACAACCTAGTGAAGGGGAGGTGAGAAGAAATGGTCCACATTGTTGGCTGTGGCTTCCTTTTTTGCATCATCAATCAAGGGAAAGTACAGAGAAAAATAAAATAAAGAAACAATATTGGTCCACATTGTTGGCTGTGGCTTCCTTTTTTGCATCATCAATCAAGGGAAAGTACAGAGAAATATAAAATAAAGAAACAATATTGGTCCACATTGTTGGCTGTGGCTCTTTCTTTTTGCATCATCAATCAAGGGAAAGTACAGAGCAAAATAAATTAACGAAACAATATTGGTCCACATTGTTGGCTGTGGCTCTTTCTTTTTGCATCATCAATCAAGGGAAAGTACAGAGCAAAATAAATTAACGAAACAATATTGGTCCACATTGTTGGCGGTGGCTTCTTTTTTTTTTGCATCATCAATGTTGCGTTCAAGCATAGACCCACTGTTCCTTCGACCAGTGTGTAGTCAAACAAATTAAGCTACACAGCATCATCCAAAACCATATTGCCAGCGACCCGCGTAGGACTCCAGAAGAACCAGACAGCGTAGCAGCTACCGTGCTCGGCTGAAAGCCCAAAAAGGTACTGGGTTCGATACCCAATGTTCACACAGCCTGCCTTAAGGCACCATAGAGCGAAGCTGCTGCCTGCTCATTAATAAGGGGGGCCCGTTTCTATGAGGAAACAGGCCTTTGACTCTTCCCCCTTTGGATGAGTCAGAGGACACAGGCCTTTGACTCATCCCATTTGGCTGAGACGAGGACAGGGGGGGCGAAATCAGCTGCTCACGCGAGACTCACATTCTCCGGTTCCACCCCGATGTCTTCACAGAACTTCTCCATTCCATCTGGGCCCAGGACGTGGTCTGGACCGGCATACACCTGGAACCAGGCCATGCACTTCTTAGTGGAGAAGGTCTTCTCTGGACCCAGCACATGCTCCCCATGGAGCGGGGTTCTTGTCGTGAAGCTGGAGGGACACGGGAGATCATCATCATCATCATCATCATCATCCACTTTAAAGACCACCAATAAAGGTCAGCCTTTACCGTCTAAATAGAAACTACATAAGCATCATGCTTTCAATCGAGTTTGCTTTCCAAAAAAATATTCCTGTAAGTTTCCAAATAACTGACTACCTTGTCAATACAATATAATTGTAGAGCGCTAGCGCAGTAAAGATGGAAATGGGTATAAATCGAAGGTTTCAGGAGAATGCACTAAATTGACCACGTCCTCAAGAAGTGAAAATGTTGTATCACATATTATCAGTGGAAAATGTAATGTGCTATTTCTTATACATCTGTGCATCACAAGCGCAAACTGTAGACAATTTTTATACATTGACGGTCCAAGGTCACACAAAAAGCAGAAAGGGCGGCTGGCTCTGAAGTTGTCCTGTAGTCTATAGTGTAGATCACTGCGAGGGCTATGATTGGATGAGAAGCCTGGGCGGAGCTTATAGTAAAAACTGAAGGCTGTAGAGTAGAACGAGCTGTCAATCAAGCACACACACAACCCAACATACTTACTCTCAAGACGACGGAAACCGGTCGATGGAACTATACTTTTAGTTTCACATGGTATGCAAACACAGGAGGTAAAAGCATTGACCAGATTTAACCTTGATAACTTATTTAGTATCGTATACTACACTATAGTAGAGCTGAATACTGGACTGTGATGGCTACTATTGAAATAAATACACTCTAGGGAGTATTTTGGGATGGACAACATATGCCAATGCTGGTGTGATTTTCCATTATATAATATTATGGAAAAAAATCTAATACATTTGTGTGCTGCATTGTCTTGTAAAAATAAGCGAAGGGCTCCAGGTTCAAGCACACCCCCACCCCCACACCCACACACTCTGAAGGGCTCCTGTTGCTTTCTACCATTTGCAAGTCACTCTATCCCAAGCAACACGCTGTCCCGGCGCAGCCAGCCAAGTGCCGCAGACTGAGAGAGACACAAGCAGAGCAAGAAGAATGCTCCTACAGTAACAGTATTCAACAAGCTCCCTTCTGAACCCACTGACTTCTACCATCACTGAGGATGCTTTTAAACTATACTTCACCACTGCTGCCCCTAAATCATTATTTGGCCATTTCTTTATCTGTAGTTTGCACTCTTCCTTTTGTTGTTTTGATCATTTGGAGCCCTATTGGGAAATTTGGAAATTGTTTGTCCCGTCTATAGCTACTGTCAGAAGTATAATGAATGCACCTCAACCATTTCCAATCCAAATGCCAATGAAGAGGTCAGAATTCTGAATCCACACAAACAAAATGTTCCCTTGCACTGCAGAGGAATAAAGCAGGTCAGAGTCTTATCTCGTCATTGGCTGATGCACCGAAGGTGCGGAACGAGGATGTATGAAATGTTCACCTTGTGATTTTACACTTTCTGATCCGTTGGTCCTCCGCGCCAGGGAACTTCCTCTTCTTCTTCACCGGCATCGCCATGTTGTCCTTGGGCTTCATGAGCCGAGTCGGTGCTGGCAGAAACACAACAATGAAGAGCCGGTGAAATGAATACACCTCAGCAGATACACATCTAGACGACAATCGGAAAAAACCTTAATGAGCGTACCTGTATTTATCTAGTTTCCCGCATCCCATTCACATCTGAGTGATTCGGGAATGAAACCGAATGGAGGACAATGATAACATGCTCACTAATGAACCACCCGAATAGTGACAGCAGTTCACACCAAGGCGTGTTCCGAGAATAAACTTAATTCAATATTTATCAAGATAAAAGCGCTTTGAACGCGCTTTGAACTTGAAGTCAAGCACAAGTCAATACCAAACACAGCCAGAGTTTTGAAGACAGCCTTCAAAACTCTGATAATCTGAAACTGCAACCACCATCCACTTTTTACTATGGTGCCAGCCACCAACAGATTCCAGGTGACCTTACACTTATTGTCAGTGTTCAGATCACTTCATGGTTCATGAAGTGATCTTCATGGTAACCATAATAAGGTGTATTCTTGGTCCATGGGTTTTCAAAGGGATTACTTACGAGTCGGCCCACCATTTGTGAAACATGCTTAATGAAACACGATTCGGCAGAACATGGACACCTTAAACGCAACACAGGAAAAATATATACAAGCGAATACATGTTAATAGGTCATGTTTAGCTAAAAAAAGGGAAAGCGTAGCAAGCCATACGGTATTAACCCTCCCCCCACACACGTAAATAAGCAAGAAAATGAAGTAAGAGCTTTACAATCCTAATGTGAATAATGCGTCAGCATAACCATGTTCATCAGTACATCCAAATGTCAGTCTAAAGCGCCACTGTGTACAACTGCGTCATTAGTTTACCAGCACTCCCCCCACCCCGGGTCAGTCGCTTATCCAAGTATCCCCCCTCACCCCACCACCAGGACAGGCCACAGGACATCAAGACCAGGACCTCAACTTCACAACGTGACATAAGACAGAATCATCCATAGAGCAAAGGTTAAATCACAAATACAATGTCTACCATCCTACTACAACCGGGGAGCTTAAACCTGGTTGCTAATGGGTTTAATAACGCTAGCTTCTCGTTTTGGTTAAATCTATGGTTGAAGGCAGCTCTGATACCAGTCCAAGTGTATGACCCACCCGATTATTTTATTACGTTTTCCATGTGGTGTATCGATCTTGTCTAAATAATCATTTCAGTGCAGCAGAGGTGAATGTTCTTTTGTTTGCTGGATAGCGCAGCGCCAAGGTGGACCCTCCGACCGTAACGCCGCTAGTGTTGACATAGCAGCGGGCAAAGCTACCGCCCTAATGTCAGCTTAAACGTCCACTTCACATGCCGATGTGCCGTTAACAGGGATAAGACTCACTTAGAACGATCCAACGGTAAATCCGGTAAAGCCACGACCTACTCATATAAAGAAATGACTATACATTTTACTTTTTTTTTATTAGAAATGCCGCTGTTCACTCACTGTTTGCTGCGCGTCCACACACCGGGCTCTTGCTGCTTCCGGAGCGACTGGGGCACTCTATGTTGCCGTCGATTTAAAGGGGTGTTCTTATCAGTATGTTTGCATTGACTAAAATGATATGCTTTCTGATGTAGTACACCGATAAGATAGTTACAGTTATAATTACAATACTATACAACTATGAGCTATTTGCGTTTGGGTAAAGAATACATAATAAGATAATATAAAGATATACAGATTAAGTCTACCTCTCAAGATGGCCAAATGGAATATACGGCTCATTAAAGAAACAACCACATATTTTTGTGGTCAGTAGAAATCCAACAATGATGATCTAATGTTTAAGAAAACATCTATCATATCCAACCACATTGATTTAAAATCATTGTAATTAATTTCACAATCTGAGGAAACAGATCTCCTATTACGTTAGCTCTCATGAAGCGATATAGGCTTTCAATAAAAAAAAAAGAAGCTTTTAATAGTTGCATTTGTCTTTGGGGGCTTACGGGGAGGAGATGATGTGCTATTGTAAGTTTATATATAGTTTGTAAAAAAAATATATATATATTAGAAAATAGACATCAACCTCTTTTTTATTTGCCTCCCACTACTAGAGCTCTTAATAAAAGGCTTTAACTTGCCAGATCAGTTATTAAAAGTTTTGCAAAAGTGGATTGCTTCAAAATGTTGTGCATTCAACAAGAGTCCATCAGAATGGTCAAGTCAACATAAACAAAAGTGCAAAAAAGGTGTTTGTAAACAAAATAATAGGACACCCTCTTTACAATTCATTTTTATTTTTCCAGGAAATAAATGATTGAACATTCAAATCATTCAAAGCAACCCACCGCCTGTGTTGATAGATCTATTTTCTCCAGGTCTCCTTATCAGTCAAGGCTGCCGAATGTCCGCGCGTTTCTTAGTAACCAACAGTCGTCAGTAGAGCATTACTGCGTGGAATTCAGATCACAAGGTACACAGAGCAGGCCCCAGTGTACTACTTACGAGTTGATGTTCTTCTGAATACATGTCCAACCTTTAGGCTAGAAAGTTGGTAAGGTGTTCATACAACATTCAGATGAGCATCCAGCATTGATTCCGTGACCTCTGGGGAACAAGAAAGATACATGAAGCAATTCACAACCGTAAATAATGCTGCTTGTATTTCTGACAAACAAAGCAAATACAATTCTATATTGTACAGAGGGGGGTAGATGGGGTTTCCTTGTACTTGAGACAAAGAACATAAAATAAGAATATGTTATCAAGTAAATCATTTGTGTTATCAGGTTTAAATCAGTTTGTCTTTGTTAAAACCGTTCTACTTGAACTACCTGCACCAGGTAGAAGTTGAACGCGTCAGTGGATATTTGACGTATCCGTAAGATTTAGAGAAAGCACTTGCAGCCACAAATATGACCATACTGTACACTGAGAAGTTTGCTGTAAAAGCAAACTTTTTTGCTGGGCTAGAGAATTCTGCCTTCTTTCGTAGAACAAATAATCAACTGGATTATTTCTGTTCATATGGAAATGGAGCCATCTTTACTGATTAAGATGTAGGAGACAATCTACCAATTTCAGCATTCAGCATTGAGAGTTTGACCAATCTGCTTTTTGGCATGTTTCACTATGTATATATAACTGAGTCATCTGTTCTTGTCCTAAAGATAAAGGAAAATGGGAAAAAAAAAAGGAAATGGGAAAGTCTGAATACTGCACATTCTTACAATCTTGTAACTTAAAGCAACGGAAAAGGAAGATATGCATTTCCTATGAGAAAGCTACAAAACAATAATTCAGTGTTCACGTAAAACAGAACAGAAATAGAATCCCATCATGGCCATTTCCTTTAATTCACCAAAACAGTAGCATCATTCATAAGTCATTTGAAGGAAAGTGTCAATTCTCACAAGCACAAAGAACCCCAACTTACACACATAAAGATCAAAAGAGGACCGTTTGAATGCATAAATACAAAATAAATACAGGGAGAAAACCCACTGGTTCGCTGTGCTCCTCTTAGTTCACCCCGCCCGCTGTTGTGCTCTGGAGGTCTCAAACTTCTACCTTGAACAAAACATCTGATGGAAGACGGAGAGGTCTGCCTCTACAGAGAACCTGGTCCTCTCTCAGGATTGGACCGTTCAACTGGTTATAATAAACGTAAGTGCCTCATCCCCAAAACGCTAATCCCAATCCATTATGGATATGGCCATGTTGGCGGGATTTGAATTTGTATCTATTCAACAAGTGCACCAAATCTTTCTTTGTGACAATCCATTTGTACATGATATGTGCTTTTGCTCAAGAGAAAAAAACAAAAATGTATTTGCAGGAGCACCGAACATAATGAGTGATTCTTGAAATCCTAAATCACACCTTCTCCCCCCCACTCGGTCATGACATATTTCACACACGTATTGTGAACACACACTCCAGAAGGATTCCAAACTTAACCCACCAACAGCTACCGAGCAGGGAGTCACAGCATCGTCCCTCAGCCTTCCCCACATCACCGTCAAGTGCTTTGTTAAAGACCTGGCACTAAATGGCTTTATAGTTCTGCCTACAGATACTGTGGTTGGAACAAGGAGTCGTGCCATTTTCAACACATCTTCTCATTTTGTTAACCCCCCCAGCAAACACAACACAAAGCATCCATTACCTCAAAGTATTTTCTGATGATATGATTTTTTGAGTACATACACATAGATTTGTTTACAATGAGACCCCTTTTTTTTCAGTGTGAAAGTTCATTAATTGGAGGGTTTTGAGGGCGGGAGCGCGGGCAAACACACACACACACACACACACACACACACACACACACACACACACACACACACACACACACACACACACACACACACACACACACACACACACACCATAGTATAATCTTCAGAGCCCATTAATCACCATAATTGTCGAAACACACAAAAAAAGTAAACACAAGTCAATGATTGATGCTTTAAAAATATGACTGTGCATTTCGCCTATACTGGGACTTGGTTAAACGTTTTTTTACTAGTGTTTGTGAAACAAAAAAATATGGTTTATTGAGAAGTATGAGTTAACATGTTGATCATATTGTGGGACTGCTCTTTCAACTCACTACGTTCATTAACCAACGGACACATCGCCCCCTCCTGGCCATCTCAATAACTGCAAGTTAGTGATAGCCCATTTCACCAGCATTTGAACACGAGACTCTTATGTTTAGCTCCCTGTCAAAATCAGGCTGAGCATGGATACTGATAAAGGAAGAAAAGTGTTTTGGATGTGACTGCTAACAGACCCTCCATAAATGCAAACATATCACAGAGCAGCATGCTGTTGAACACACACACACACACGTTTAAAAGGCCAACAACT
The DNA here is from genome assembly GCF_026213295.1 of Gadus chalcogrammus. Classification (NCBI taxonomy): domain Eukaryota; kingdom Metazoa; phylum Chordata; class Actinopteri; order Gadiformes; family Gadidae; genus Gadus; species Gadus chalcogrammus. The sequence continues at coordinate 8,393,571 of NC_079427.1, read as the reverse complement.
CTCCCTGTGCAGACTCTTGCACACACACACACACACACACACACACACACACACACACACACACACACACACACACACACACACACACACACACACACACACACACACACACACACACACACACACACATTTGGCAAAATACTCCAAGTATTGTATACTATTGTACTGTCTCTTCCTGTTTCGTTGGCAGCTCCACTCGAGTCCATTTGCGCTCCCAATCAATAAGAAAAAGAGAGGAGGGAAGCAAAATGGCAGCTGCCAAACAGCCACAGCTGGCAAAGGTGACATCAAGTGAAAAGAAAACGGATCGATATCAGCTAGTTCACCTTCCCCTCACCGACGCCCAAATCAAAAACCCTCCCCAAGCAAAAGTAAGGCAGGAAGTCTTCAGTTTCATTGTGTCACTAATTGCTTCTTCTGTACTGCTGGCAGACGGTCGCTATGGACACCAGAGGGCGCTGCGGTCAAACTGCCCTTCTGGCAGCTCCAATGCATTCAGCCCCTCTCTCTCTCTCTCTCTCTCTCTCTCTTCTTTCTCCCTCTCAGGCACGCACACAAAAATAAACACTTCTCTTATTCTCCCCCCAAATTCCCTGAACAGAGTATCTCTCTCTAGCCAGCAACACCACTTCATCCAGCAGAAAACCTCCTCTTCCTCCTCCTCCTCAAGTGAAAGCTTGTGTCACCCAGGCTCCTCCTCCTTCCCAGACTGTCTGTAAAGCGTGGGGTCACAAGGTCAGGTGGTGGAGCGGAGAGAGAGAACAGATCTCTCTCTCTCTCTCTCTCTCCCTCCCTCTCTCCCTTTCTCTCTCTCTCTCTCTCCCTCCCTCGGGGCGTGTCTAGGCCATGTACATGAAGGTGTTGATGTCCGTCTCGTCCCGCTTGATGTACTTGTGCTCGATGAGCCACTCGATCTGCTCCTTGATCATCTTCTTCTGGGGCAGGAACATGTTCTTCAGGATCTCCACCAGCTCCGTCTGCAGCTGGGCGTTGCTCAGCCTCTTCCTCATCTTCATGATCTGGATGATGGCCTCCTGGGGGGGAGAGAGAGGTCCAGATGAAAGGAGAGAGGAGATGACGGAGGGACGCAGGGGGGGGGTAGGAGAGAGGGATGTGGATGAAAGCAGAAAGGATGGAAGGGGTGGGGAGGAATGAGGAACAGTATGAAGGATTTTGATGAAAGGAGAGATAAAAGGGAGGGGTATACAGGAAAGGGGAGATAGTAGGAAGGGGTTTAGAAGAATGGAGAGGAGACGAGAGGGAAAGCAGGAGTAGGTCATTAATAATTGCCATAAAGCAGGCAAGATGGTGAGGAGCGAGCGAGAGAGAGAGGTGGCTGGTGGAGTAAGAATAGTGTGATCTTCAGCATCTTTTCTGCCTTTTTATCTTCGCTGATGATGAACTAAAGAATGCGTAATACAGGAAGCCCTGCTCCGTCTCCCTCTCTCCCTTGCCAGGTCTCTCTTTTCTCACACTTGCAATGAAATTAACAGTGTCAGCGTCTTTGAGGACACTGTGCTTCTTGTGCAAGAATGTATTGCAGCAGCGTACCTGTGTACAGAGTATTCTGAGCTGTTCTTCCTCAAAGAACAAGCTGCAGCAGCGTACCTGTGTTCTGAGTATTCTGAGCTGTTCTTCCTCAAAGAACATACTGCAGTAGCGTACCTGTGTTCAGAGTATTCTGAGCGGTTCTTCCTCAAAGAACATACTGCAGTACCGTACCTGTGTTCGGAGTATTCTGAGTTGAACTATGCCCTCGTTCTCCTCCTCTCTCATTCGCTCCGTGGTCAACTGCAGCCGGCCAATCAGATTGATCTTCCCCCTCTTCTGGACTTTAGAGTTTTTGCTGAAGAAGGAGAAAAAAACGACAACAGGAAAATAGGATGAATATAAATAAATTTTGAGTCTATTTATTTGTATTTATTTATTTATTAGGGAAACTCATTCTGGTTGGAGAAAATTATTTGTGTACACCTTCCCAGTAGTACATAGCATCAAGAGGGACAGACAGACAGACAGACAGACAGACAGACAGACAGACAGACAGACAGACAGACAGACAGACAGACAGACAGACAGACAGACAGACAGACAGACAGTGTGTGGTTGCCTACATGAGGGAGAAGTCCTGGTTGACGTAGAACAGAGTGCTGTCGGTGAAGTCTTTGGGCGAGTTGACGGACGGCGCGTAGGACAGCACCTGTCTCTTCAGCTTGGGGAACGCCACCAGCGACTGCACACCACAACACACGCACCCCTTCGCTTTAACCGCTGGCATCACACAGCGTGGGAAACTCATGTACCCCGTCAACACAGAGTCAAGACGGGACCAACGTTTCAGTGTTTTCATTTTTTAACCACACCATGCGTCTTTTTGAATACATTTCATGACTGTTGGGTTGACAATTTATTTTAGAAGCATTTTAAAATAATGCTTCTAAAATGAAGCTGCCCGATGCCGAGCTCCGACGTACGCTCTGGGTCAGCACACACACACACACACACACACCCACCCACGCCCACACCCCCACGCCCACACACACACACACACTGCATTCTTCAATGAACAAAGTGAGTGAGTGAGTGAGCGTGGGCCTGTGTGCGTGGTTGCGTGCGTGCGTCTGTGTGTGTGTGTGCTGACCCAGAGGGTGCGTCGGAGCTCGGCATCGGGCAGCTCGGAGGCGAGCTTGAGGTTCTCGAAGCTGATTCGCTCCCTGGGCCGCTGGTTCCAGGCGAACAACACGGCGAGCTGGAAGGTGGTCACCTCCAGGTCGTACTGGCCCACCTCGTTCTTAAAGGTGATCTGGGGAGGAGGAGGAGGAGGAAGAGGAGGAGTTAACCATGAGATGGAGAGGGGGGGGGAAAGGAGGAAGGAGTTATTAGAGGTGGAAAGGAGGAGAGGAGGAAGGAGGAAAGTTAATAGAGGAGGTGGAGAAGAGGAGAGTTAATGGTGGCGGTAGGAGGAGAAAATTGAAGAGGGAAGGGAGGAGGAGTAGAGAAAAGGAGGAGACGAGGGGAGAGGAGTATACAGTAGGGGTTAGAGGAGTAGGGAGAAATAGAGGAGAGGAGGGAAGGAGCCAGGACGAGAGCAGAGAGTTGAGATAATAAAAGGAGAGGACAGGAGGAGGATCCAGGAGGGACATGACGAGGAGTGGGGAAACGAGCAGGGAAGCAGAGAGGAGAGGAGTGGACGGAGGAGCCAACGAAGGTGGACCCACGATGCCGTTGGACATGAGGTGGTGCCAGTGGAGCTTCCTGCCGCTGTGGTTCTTCTTGTAGAAGTCCTCCACCTCCGGGATCAGGTCCTCCAGCTCGGTGGGCAGCGACACAAACACCTTCTCGCTGCTCCGGGACCACGCCCCCGCGTTCAGGATCTTGATGTTCACGCTGTCGGCTGCAGGAAGGCGAGGACACAACGCAGCCTTTAAAGTCCCACTCCGGCACAACGGCGTGTTCCTATGCTTTTGGTTGATAGCAATAATATGACTGGGCGGCCTTGACACAGAATCAATGTTCGATTGGTGGATAGATTTTTTATTCGAAACCAAAAGAGAAAACTAAAGCAGAATATAAGTTGATGTGTTTCTGAGTATTATACGCGGGCTATTCCCCACTATTCACGGAGCCCGAGGTGAATGATTGTTTTGATATATAGACATGAGCACTCCAAAAATAAACAAGATAACACTTTTTGCCAGGATTTTCTTTTTTTTATTAGCTGTTTATTTGTCTTTATTAGCGTGACTGTAGCCTGTAGCACAATACTAAAGTGTTATATAGTATTTTGGTTTGGCTTCCATGTTAATATGAAAATAGGAGTGAGTGAGCGTGAGTGTCAGTGTGAATGCGAGTGTCCTACCTGGCAGGGCCAGCCGGTTGTGTTTGTGCATCTCTTTGAAGACCTGGTTGAGGTCTTCGGACACCTTGATGTCCTGGAACATCCTAGCCAGTTTGTTCACGTAGTCCGCTGGCATGCCCACTTCCTGTCAGCACACAGGAGGTGGAGAAGAAAGGGGAGAAGACAAGACAGACCAAGTAAGAGGAAGGTTCATGGTGATCATTATTGTGAATCTTGGAGTTATAGGATTTGATCTAAGACACAACAATGATATTGAGTGGAAACAAGGGAAAGAGTTGGTGAATTTGGGTTTTTAAGCTCTGCAAAACAACATGGGGATATGAAATAGAATTGAGTGTGTGACCGACCCTGAGCCACTCCACCATGTTCTCCTCTATCTCGCTGTCGGCTGAGATGTCTAGGATAAGACGTCTGGTCAGGTGGGCCTTGTGGTAGCGCATGAACACATCCTTGTTCTGCACATACTTCAATACCAGCAGCTAGGAGAGAGATGCAGCGAGACACAGAGAGAGAAAGGGACAGGGACAGACAGAAATACAAAAGTTCCAGTTTTTTTAAAGAAAAAACTAAATAGCCATGTTGTAAGAGCTTGTAATTTGTCATTGTAATTAATGTACGTGTGTGTGTGTGTGTGTGTGTGTGTGTGTGTGTGTGTGTGTGTGTGTGTGTGTGTGTGTGTGTGTGTGTGTGTGTGTGTGTGTGTGTGTGTGTGTGTGTGTGTGTGTGTGTGTGTGTGTGTGTGTGTGTGTGTGTGTACCCACCACTTCCTTGAGTTTGAGCTCTATCTCCTCAGAGCTGAGCTTCTTGCTCAAAGGGGTCTTCCTCAATAGCATGTCACAGTAGTTGGCCAGCAGCTCTGGACACTTGGACTCTGGCTGGCTTTTTAGGCCCACACTGGAGACATTAGAATATACTACATTACAATACACTCCTTGAACTTACATAAAAGTACATTATAATGCACTTAAATCCCTTATACCACACTTGTATACTAAATAGCCGATAGAAAACAAACAGAAAATCCTCACCCTTTCTGTTTCAGAGGCAGCTCCAGTTTAAATATCGTTGCATCATTCACCACAGTCTTGTACGCCTACAAAAAGGAACACCATTATAGTGATGTCAAGTACACTGAGAGTACTCTTAACCCTGAGACTGCAGTTTGGTTGTATCAACCCCCGTTTGATCGAGGGCAGCGCTGTTAAGGTATATTGATACATTTTTCTAACCCTAAACCAAACGACGACCTCCTGACAAATAACTGGAGCATTGTCCCCAAAGCAGGCCTTTGTCTGAGGGCTGTGTGTCGGTAGAAATGCGTGTTGCTCTGACCTTGTCTCTGGCGGTGAGGAAGCGCGGGTCGTCCTGGAACGCCTCCTTCACTAGTTTACTGAAGCGGTTGAAGAGAGTCAACAGCTGCTCCACATACTTCTCAGAGTCCTGCACACACCAAGAAATAGGTTTAACAGACACACACACACACACACACACATGTACATGCACCTCAAATACCCCTCAGGAATGATCACAGCAGCCATCTGAACATGGATTAATGCTCACCTAAATGTATTACTTTATATAGTGTGTGTGTGTGTGTGTGTGTGTGTGTGTGTGTGTGTGTGTGTGTGTGTGTGTGTGTGTGTGTGTGTGTACATACAGTAGTGATAGTCTCAGCAGCAGCCACCATGTCTGCCAGCCCAGCATTTAGGATGTGATCTTCCAAGTCTTTCAGCATTGGCTCGATTCCACTAGGAACCTTGTCCATGAGGGAAAACATCAGGTGCAGCTCTGCAACGCAAGGGGGAAGACAATTGCCGTAACATCCACAGCATGGAGCTCACACCGGAAGGGAAGTTGCTCGAATGAAGTTTCATAAGGAAATCTAGATTTGCCTCAATAAGAAGTATCGATAACGGGTTAATAAACATTTATTCTATCGATTTAACTTTCAGCCAAGTCCATCAACCAATTTCAAAGCCAAAGTCAAAGTCCACTTTATTGTCAATTCCAAATTTCGAAAATTTGTGTATCTCCGATCCACGGTGCAATAAGAAGAAAACGATAAAATAAAATAAATAAAATAATACTTGAATAATTATGAAATATATGTTGCTTGCATATGTCGATAGAATAGTTGAACATTGGTTTATTTCCCATAGTGGAAAAGACTATTCAAATCCAGGATGTGTTTTTCTTGAATACGTCGTTTTAAGTGTGTCGACACTTGAGTGTATTCTACAGTATGATCGATGCTTAGCTCAATTATTTCGAGCTTCAACGCATCTCCTCCAAGTGTTAAATGAAGTGTTTCATGGCGTCACCCGAGGGGGCACTCACTGTCCGTCTCGTTGCGCTTGATCATCCCCGGACATTCTGCCAGGATCGTCTCTTTGAACGAGGTCACCAGTGCGTTTACACAACATTCCATAAGCTAGAACGACACAAACAAACAAACAAACAAACGGAGATACACACCACCGCAGTTATGCAAATTCATAAAAATTCAATTCAGATTTGACCAACAGCAATTCCATCTTCCATCAAACCACAATAAAATAAACAACAATTATGTTCCTCGAGAACTCTGCTCCTAACCTAACTTCTATATTGTACTGCTACCAATGTCTCTTGACTGATTGCCGGCGTAACAGTTCTCTGAGCGATCGCTCTCATTGGCTCAAACAGGTGAATTCAGCGCACTGCATCCTTTGCCGGTGGCTGTAAAGACGACCGGCGGCCACTCACTGCTTGTACGGAGTTACATTCACGGCGCGTCTCCAGGTAGCGCAGCGCTCGCTTCTCTTCCTCTCTCAGTTTGGTATCTGCCTGCAGGGAGGACACCGTGCGCGCACACACACACACACACACACACACACACACACACACACACACACACACACACACACACACACACACACACACACACACACACACACACACACACACACACACACACACACACACCATAACAATTGAAGTGACACAAAAAATAACAGCTCCACTAGATTAAATGTGAATGCTAGTTTGTTATTGCATGCAACCCATGTAATACTGCATTGGGTTTCTAGGGTAGGGTAAAATGATGATGGCTTGTAAAATATCACGTACATATTTCATGTAGTTCTGGACGCCGTTCTGCTGCAGGTAGGACGGGGCTTGGGTTCTGTAGAATCTCTCTGTGGAGTCCAGGTAGGCCTTCTCAAAGTTATCCCTGTAAATCTGCAGCTTGTCCTCTGGGTTGGAGCACAGGTTGACTGGGGGGGCGGGGGGGGGAGAGGAAGAGAAAGAGAGAAAAAGATAGAGAAAGAGAAAGAGATTCATCACATACGGTTCAACACATTTCATCAAGTCGGGGCAATGCAACTACTAAGGACTTGAACAAAGAATGCAATCGTCTGTTTATGTGGAAAGGTGCAGGTATACATTCATTCATTCATATATATATATAAATATGCTACTCTGTATATGTCCTCTAACCATAGGACTCTCGTACTCCGATGACCAGCTGGGAGTCGAAGGCCTCGCCCAGGCGCTCAGCGTGGACTAGCTTCATGGCGCTGTCCTGCAGGCGGCTCTTGATGTTGGAGAAGATGGACTCGTTCCACGTGTCCAGCATCAGCTGGGGGGGGAAAGAGAAAGAAACAGAGAAGGAGTAAATGGGAAGGGATTCTGTAGTGTCTTCTTCTGTTTCTTGAGTTCTGTCAATCAGTCATATTTCACTGTCCATTAATCCCCGCCCTCCCTTTATACTGACAGTATCCCGACACCTCCTTCTCAATCTCTGTCCTTCTTTTGAGTGACACTGTTTTTATGCAAGTACGTAACACTCTCCCTCTCTCTTTATTAAGAGCGTTTTTTAAGTCTCTCTCTTGAGTGACACCCTCAAACTTTGTTAACGACGCTGTCCTTCACGTTGGTCTTCTGGTCGTTTACCTGCTTGTTCTCTTATCGCTCTTGCTGTCCTTTTTTGCTCCACCCTCATGTGTCTCTCCCTCACTCTCCATCTTTTCTTCGTCTCTCCCACCTCGCCTACGATGTCATACTCCTCCTTGATCTTGTTTCTGCTCTCCTTGTTCTCTGCTGTCTCTTGAACCCTTTCCTTAAGTGTCTCCGCCTCTCTCTCTCTCTCTCCCCCCCCCCTCTCCCCCTCTCCCTCTCTCTCTCCCTCTCTCTCTCTCTCACCTTGCGTACGATGCTGTCCTCCACGTTGGTCTTCTTGTTGCTGCCCTGCTTGCCCATCAGGGTGATCTCCAGCTGGCAGAAGGGCTTGGGCAGGATGTCGCACTGTGTGAAGAACTTCCTCCATTCGGCGATGTAGGCCTTCAGCAGCGCTGTGTCGTCCTGGTGACTCAGCACCCGCTGCCGTGGCAACAAACATATTACACCAATTAAATCTGATTAGGTGCTAGTTTAATTGGTTTCCAGTTTTGAATGTATGACCTGTAATATCTGCATGACATTATGGTGGAGAAGAAGGGTATTACAACAACGTAACAAGTACATAGCACATTGCATTAAGCCTTACAGCCTGGGCTTGTTTGATGAAGTCTAGGATGTCTTCTTTAAGGGCCTGGTGAATCTTGGCAGGTCCTTTGTCGTCCCATAGACACACTGCATGGACATCTCTGCATGGAAGACACATCAACACAGTCAATGGTACAAATCCCACGCCGCACAGACACACCAATCAGGCTTAATACAATTGGGATTTGACACAGGCGTAAGTGTGCTTCTATTGCGTTTTAGCATCGTCGTAAAACAGACAGTGTATTAATAGTTGTCTATTATCACCCTCCTCCACAGTAAAAACATTCAAAACCATCTGGGAATAATTCTCTATGGGCGTCAGTAGGGTTTACATATTGGCACAAGATCACTCATTTATCTTCCTGTTTCCTACAACTACTGTTAAGAGCTGGTTCTGAGTTAAAGCCATCTGCTGTTAGGTAAGACGTATGAGTGTCTGAGCCCGGATTTTTCTTTGCACGTGTCAGTGATACCTGATGATTTTAATGTGTACCTGAGCTACTGGACTGTTTGAATCATCCATGACCTTCCAGAGGCCAGCCCGAAGAACACAACTATTTAACAGAATCAAAGCACAAAATCTGTGTTTCGAAATAAAACTTGAAAAGAATAGAGGATAAATGTTTTCTGTCTTATTTACCTACATTTACTTTTTTTCATGTTGGTTTACATGATTCTGACAAAACCATGCCTAAACTGCAAGGCGTTATGGTCAAGAGAGAGAGAGAAAAAGAGAAAGAGTAGGAGACAGAGAGAGAGAGAGAGAGAGAGAGAGAGAGAGAGAGAGAGAGAGAGAGAGAGAGAGAGAGAGCAAGAAAAGGGGGTGGACAAGATAGACAGGAGAATCTCTTACGAGAACAAGTCAAACCACTGCTGCTTTGTGACTGGCTCTTGTCTGAGCAGCTTGAGAACGATGGGCCGCATCAAGTCCCACTTGTCCTCAAACTGTAGGGACCCCTTGTTCTAGAAACACACAGGGGTTGGAGGACAGAGACAGACAGAGACAGAAAGAGAGATATAGAAATACAAAACACACACACACACACATGGGTAAGGGAGACCGACAAAACGGTGAAGGAGCAACAGAGCCAAGTTATGAGATAGGACAAAAGGATTGGTAGCATGAGAGCCGGTAAAGACATAGGGGTGACCGATAGAAGGGAGATGGACCAGGAGACAGAAGTGGTGGGATGAAAAGGTAGAGAACTAGTAAAGAGAGGATAATAACCATTTTTCATTTCACAATAGCAGATAGAGAGATAGAGAAAGAGAGTGCGAACGATAATACACAATCAGACTGCTGCGTGTTCAAATTACATCAAAATCACGGGTATTCTTTTCACTGGTAACTGATAAGCCGTAACTATGTGATTTGTACGACAGTACCCATAATAAAGCAACTGGAAGCCTCTGCTAGAACTGTCAAGGAGGGGGCGGGCCAGCTGTCATGGCTAGGACCGCGGCTAACATGCAAACTACCTGATCAAATATTGCACTGGGGATATCCCTATACATTTGAACACCTCAATAAGGAAAAAAGAACGATTTTTCTGCTTGTATTAGATCTTGGTCATGGGGTAACGGGGATCGTTCATGAGTTAAAAATACACTATACCACAGAGTGGTTTTGACGAGCCGGTGTTCCGTTAGCTAGCCAGTATACGGCCCAGGCACTCCATCTAGCATTAGCTTGAACACCTTAAAGCTAGTTACATTTGATTCCACCTCACATCTTATGAACAATGAAAAGCATAGGCAATGTAAAGTGGATCCTTTCGGCGGGCCTGACGCCGATATCTGTGCCCCAAATTACATTTAAAGGATGCGTCAAAATAAGAAATGTGATACATAGAAGAGCTCATACCTTTAACAAATTAGACGTCGCCATGTTTCTTCAACTTATCGCCTCGCGTGATCTCGCGAGAACGGCCCTACAGCTGTGAACTGTCTTGAGAGAACGCCACGGTACCCACCCCATCAGATTGAAAGAACTAATAGCAACTTTTTAGAATAGCACATATTTCATGAATTGGCCACAGTTGCAGGTTGTATTTCAAGTACTATACATAAAAACTGTTCTGGTAAGTCTAAAAGTTGCATAAGGAATTCAGTATTATGTTGTGATGCTATGAGTGACCTATAATGCAATAAAATACAGTCGCCGTTTCAACGCGATTCATACTGGATTCATACTATAGGCCTATATGTATACAATGGAATTATTTAAATCTGCAAAAAATGAAAATATTCAAAATATAAAATCGGTTCAAGGCAATCGGTCCAGATCGGAAATGTGCTCGCTTTCTTCGTTGTCACCTTTATCTTAATGTTAATCATGATTACCAATCGTTAGCCTAGGCTATTTAGGTAGTTGATTCCGAGACAGCCCAATTCCCTACTTTTTTTTGTCTCATTACTTAATCTTATCAACTGTCACGTCACCACGCCTATCCACTTAAATACTCATTATTAGTTTTTATTGCAAATCAGGGAGCGATCTTCGCCCTCAAATTCAGTGTTAATCATTTAGCCCTCGTAACGCAGTAACAGAGCGGTAAGACATTTGTAGGCTACTCGTTCATCATGTGGTTGGCTTACCAGTATGGGTGATAAACAGTCCGAAGAAGTATCCAGAGACACAAGCAACGAAGACGAGGAACGGGAATGACCACGACTATGGGGAAAATCAAGATACTTTTCAACTGGTAAGTTCTTAGTGAAAGATACGTTTTTATTTGATGGCAGACGCACACGCACACGCACACACGCACACACGCACACACACACACACACACACACACACACACACACACACACACACACACACACACACACACACACACACACACACACACACACACACACACACACACACACACACACACACACACACAGAGACAGACAGACAAAGTGATAAAGTATGCTGTACATCAGTTTCATACAACTGCATCGTCCCTATCAAATGATACAAATCACTGCATTTAATATAATAACTGCTGCGGTCGGTTACAGTCCAAATTCATACATTCTTCCTTAGCTGAAATACTTTTTTCAATAATTTCATTAAATCATTGAACTCTTGAATTTGGAGCCTGTATTCACTGTTTTAATTGTTGCTATGAAGGCGTTCCCCAGAGATTAAAATACGAAATGATTAGATACCACATATCTTAATGGTTTAACAGCAGCCTATCGGTTGACAGTAGTTTAAATACTGCAAAAAGCGTTTCAGAAGATAAAAAAAGAATTTAATGAGAGATGCTTTCTGTCGACAGTACACTTTATTGATGAAACATGATTCGTATTATTCAATTTATTTTTATATTTTATAAATATAGCCTATATGTCTGTATCAACAACTTCAAGTGTTTTAAAGTTTGAATATACATCAATATACATTCATTGTTAATGTACATGCAATATAAATATATATATGGGAAATCTTGGAGATCATTTCAGAGTCATAATGTTCGCATCATAATGGCAGCCATTTCAGTAAATCACATTCCTGCTCTCTGAAATACATTTTTTAGAAAATTGAATTTGTTTAATTAAATGTTGGATGGATGGAAACATGTTCATAATTAAATCAGACAAAGAATTCATTGTGCTGCTTTGGCAGAGGTCCGATGTCATCCCGCACCCATCTTGGAAGTTTTCCCTTTTAGGCTTTCAGACTGTAACCGTTGTTAAGGGAAATACAATCTCGAAGTGCAAAAGTAAATCAAAAGTTTGATTTGCTATTTGATTGAATGCTCATCAGGCAGCTAGCCAAGACGCTAGCCATGGGCCAAGGCCTGGCTCTGCTCATCTGTGGGACGGCCATCTCGTCCCAGTACCTGGCATCAGACTACCACGTCAACACACCCATGCTGCAGAGCCTGCTGAACTACGCCCTGCTGTGTATCACCTACACCCCCATGCTCTTCTTCAGGACAGGTAGGCCTCCCACGCCAGAGCGACACATGGTCCCTAAGTATAGAGCAGGTATTCATCCACACACTGTAAAGAAGAATTCAGTGGAACCGTCTACAATACATTATACGATGTAGAAATCCATCGAGCAAACAAAGAGATCCACACGGATGCTGAACCTGATGGTGTGCCCCCTTTGAAACACAGGGGAGGGTAACATGCTGCGTATCCTGAAGCGCCGGGGCTGGAAGTACCTCCTGATGGGCCTGGTGGATGTGGAGGCCAACTACACTGTGGTGAAGGCCTACCAGTACACCACGCTCACCAGCATCCAGGTAAACACCCAGCTGGAAAACAGGTCATTGAGCTTCTGAACCATGAAACCGGCTCGATACTATTTCAGAAAAAACAGCGCTATATTGTATGGTGATATATTGTGACTGGTAACTAGTAAATGTCCATATTCATAGAGTGTGTGTGTGTGTGCGTGTGCGTGTGCGTGTGCGTGTGCGTGTGCGTGTGCGCGTGCGTGTGTGTGTGTGTGGTTCCAAAGCTCCTGGACTGCTTCATCATCCCCGTCCTGATGGTGCTATCCTGGTGGGTCTTGAAGACCCGGTACCGGCCGGTCCACTACGTGGCTGTGGTCGTCTGCCTGCTGGGGGTGGGCGCCATGGTGGGGGCTGACCTGCTGGCCGGACGGGACCAGGGATCCAGTAAGAAGGTCCCCAGGAGAGGGACCACTATCAACTATCTCATGGTTCATTATCATGGCGCATATAGAATATATATGGCATTTGCCAATGGTTATACCCAAAGTGTGAAACAGTACTGTTGCTACATACATGGGGTACACTGGGACCCCAATGGGAATCGAACCCTAACCCTGGCCACGTTGATGCTAAGCTCTAATAACTTGGCCTGTGTTCATTCATATCCAAGTATGCAATATTTTCCTCTTTGATAAAATAGTGGAACATTATTGCCTTTTTTCCACTATTTCAACAAGTTTGCCTCTTTGAAAACTCTTGACCATTGGAGTTTGATTTTGCGGCACTTTGACATGAACGTGATACTCACAACCCCTTTGTTACCGTTTCATGAATCAGTGTTTTTTCCTTCAGTCATTGGCTCATCAACAACGACACAAAGAGAACCCAGAGCTGATGTCCCCTGTGTGCCTTTGTCCCTCCTCGCAGCCAGTAACATCCTGCTGGGTGACGGCCTGGTGCTGGTGAGCGCCACGCTGTACGCCGTCTCCAACGTGTGCCAGGAGTACACGGTGAAGAACCTCAGCCGGGTAGAGTTCCTGGGAATGCTGGGCCTCTTCGGGACCGTCTTCAGTACCATACAGATGTAGGTTGTGTGTGTGTGTGTGTGTATGTGTGTGTGTGTGTGTGTGAGAGTGTGTGTGAGAGACGGGAAGAAAAATAAATCGAACTAGATTCTGAATTGCAGAATTTGAATAATCACGTTGAAATACTTTTCTTTCTCGGAATCAATGTTTTATTTATGTTATGCTTCCTATCTTTACCCTGTTTAGTAAGTAGCACTGATTTCTTACGGAGCTATGCATCTAAAGTTATTGTTATTGATTAAATTTGAATAACCATTGATTACCTCGTATAATAACTATTCTTTATAGAAATCTGTTCAATACAGGTTTCGTGCTGACAATCTGTTCGGCTCTTTTTGTGTTCTTCAGGGTCATTTTGGAACGACATGAATTGCCAAAAATCCAGTGGAGCTGGCAGATAGGTATGAACCAGTAGAACTGGAAAGAAGGAATACATCCATTATAATTCAAACAAGAACAATAATATACTTTGTTATTATTGTACGTACTATGAATTTGTTTTACTTTGTTTGATTCGTTTTCTTTTCTCCATAAGGGTTCGCAAAAGACATAAACTAAATTGCGATACTTTGCTATAGAATGCTTTATAATGCCAGCAGGTAAGCCTAGTGGATAGCATGTTTGACGCCAGGATTAAAGGTTGTGGATTCAAACTCCAATGTTCAAGGTCTACCTCTAGGCATCTTTGCGCTGGATGCCCTAACACCCATACCTGCTCCTTAAGACTTGTATCGGAAACAAAGACCCTTTTTCTCCATAGCATCAGCTCAATGACGAAATATCACAAATAAGCATTTTAGTATCGTCTCATCCCCTGGCTTTCTTTTTGTTCCCCTCTCTGTATCTCTGTGCTCCAGGTCTGCTGTTTGGAGGCTACGGCACGTGTATGTACGCGCTGTACAGCTGCATGCCCGTGGTGGTGAAGCTGACCAGCGCCACCTCCGTCAATCTCTCCCTGCTCACCGCCGATCTCTTCAGCCTCTTCTGTGGCCTCTTCCTCTTCCACTACAGTGTGAGTGGAGGTGCACACACACACACACACACACACACACACACACACACACACACACACACACACACACACACACACACATACTGTATATGCACACATGCATGCCAATGAATGCACAAGTACGTGCATGCATGCAGACACACACATGTGACACATGAATGAAAACACACACAAACACACCCACACACAAGTATGCTCCAACACTTAATAGTACACCTCTTATTGCCAAATCATTTCTCTTTGTCAGGGTGACCTGGTTGAGTAGCTGATTGACAGGGTCACGTAAACTGTAGTCATTAACAGATCTGTTAATGACTACAGCTCAGAGTCAAAGTGTAGCCGTGTTAAATATGACACAAGTCTGAGGTTTAAAGATGCAAACATGGGGTCACTGCAAAAATGACTTCATAGGGATAGCATTAATTCATTTTAACAACTAATCATAACTATGCTAATCATAACTATACCAATCATAACAATGCTAACTATCTTTTAATGATTACAGCTCAGAGTCAAAATGTAGTATGTCAAATATCAAATACTGTATATGCTCATAGGGATGGCATTATTGGGAATTATTCCATCCAACAACTAATCATAACTAACTTCTACTTTACTTATGATCCTGTCTTGCAAAGGCGAAATGTAGCTTGGATTGTTTTGAGATTTTTCTTAAAACCACCGTCCCTTCCAGGAGAATGTTTAGTTCAGACTTTGCTTTACATAACCCGCTGTAAAACATGTCCATCTTTCAACTAATTTCAACGTTCCCCGTTTCTTCTCTCAGTTCTCGCCTCTCTACCTCATCGCGCTGGTGGTCATTCTGTTCGGCTTCATCACCTTCAACGCCGTGCCCCTTCCCACCAGCACCCCCTCCCCTCCCTCCCCTCCCTCCCCCATCACCGAGGACGATGGCTGCTACGACAACCACGCCATTAACTTGAACGAGGACGTCATTGACAAACAGGATGTTGTTTCTACTATTGTCGTCCCCACAGAGGAAGGACAGGGGGAAGGTGACCAGGACACCAGATCCAAAATGGACACCAGGACTTGTGTCCCAGACCGTGGATATGGGAGCTTTTCTCATGTTTTGTGCAGCACTAAAATGTGAGACGGACCCCAGCAGACAGTGGAGCGGAGTGCCATGGAGACGTTGCTGGGCTGAAGGGCTTTGGAGAACTGGTCTTCCAAATGGAAAAATCAAGAAATCCAAATGGAGCCTTGTCACTTTGCTAGTCGTGAGGTTTTTGTCTTTTAATTTAGGGTTTTAAATCTGGGTCTGCTTGGCCAAAGAAAATGTTCTTAAATCCAATTTCAGACTTAAGAGACACTGAAGACGTTTTAGAATATGAATGTCCAATGATGCATTTGTTGGATCACTTTTTCCATCTTCTATGAGGATATCCCAACACATTACTTTTTTTTTAAGTTTTAGGTAGAATTGTATTTATTTTGTTTTTAAATGAAGTGTTAATGCTGTGAAAGCACTTTTAACCTTTGACGGTTTTTCCCAGATAAATTATTCCGGCTAAACAACAAACTAATGTATTTTCTTATTTCCTTGAAACTACCTCATACATTGATTGGGATGAACAGATTAAAAAAAAAAAGAAACCCATATATATTTTGGTTTTTTGTTGACATTAAAATACATTACAGTGCACTTGGAACCAAAATAAAAGTAAAATATATCTTGATAGATAAGGGTTGCAACTGGTGATGGCTAAAAAAGGTGACAAAGGAAGGAAAAGGCGCCCAGGCCCTTTCCTTCTAAACAAACTGTCGTAAGTGACTTATAAAAGCCTGTCAGTGATGTTCCGACCTAATGTATACGAAGCAGTGCTGAAAATAAGAAATACTCAGGCACATCTATTAGAATTTATTAATGTATATTATTTGTGAAATGACAAATGAATAAAAAATAAGAAATGCACTAACCATCTCAAATTATAACTGTCTGTCTGGGCGGTGTGTGTGGAGCTCTGTCTGAGCGGTGTGTGTGTGGATGTGTGGAGCTCTGTCTAGGCAGCGGTTGACTTTGGCATTGAGAGAAAGTTTAGCCTCTCGGACACTTATATATATACTATACAGTATATAACAGAGTATAGCAGACAGAGGGAGAGTCATGACTCGCCCTGCTTCGGCTTCTCATTGGCTAGTACTCGTTGATAACTTGGATGAGACTCCACCCCCCCCAACAACATTTCTATGCAGATCGACACAAATCAAGTGGAAACTCAATTTGAGTCAACAATGGTGAATTTGGCTGAAAGGTGACCGTTTACACCTCTGTAGTCCAAAAGTCCATCAACCACTTATTGAAAGAAAGTGTACCACCATTGGTAACACTATCCTTATAACAAAGTCCATTATGACTGCTGATCAGAATCAATGAATTATTTTGATTTTTATATATTATATTCTCCCGGCCTGGGTC
This sequence comes from Gadus chalcogrammus, assembly GCF_026213295.1. NCBI lineage: Eukaryota > Metazoa > Chordata > Actinopteri > Gadiformes > Gadidae > Gadus > Gadus chalcogrammus. Next base: position 8,376,464 of record NC_079427.1, on the reverse strand, counting down.
CTCCTGAGGACAAAATATGAATGTTTTCAGATTAATATTTGACAGAATAATTATTTATGAAATGTTGTACAACAAAATATATCACATTATGTTGGCAAAAGGTAGCTGAAATTTCCACATGACTAAGCCGTTTCAGCATAAATCTAAATCTTTTTGGGATGCTTTTATGGCATATCACATCAGACTTTGTAGCTCTGTCTCCCTCTATTGGATGCCTGCTGTTGGTAGACTGACAACCTCAAACCACGTCTCCACTGTTTTCTGACAAGGTTGTCAATGTTTTCTTGACGATTGGACAAGTCTAGCTCATGCATGGATATTGTCTTGAATTTAATTGAATGTAGCCCCTATTGCTGCCTTGAAGAGAAAGTAATTGATCGCAAATTTATCAATTAGCGACCTGCTCGCCAGGTGTGGTAGGCTTCACCTTTCACCCATGGATAATTGAATCTGCCCTAAAAGGGACCGCTGTAACCGAGTACCTGGAACTTTAGATATTATTTAATTGATACATAAAATATATCACTAAGTATCATAAAACACCACCAACCTAAGCTTCTAATAAGAAAAATAATGAAACTACAACATATAGGCAATATATTTTTGTCATTTTGCTGATATAAAAATACATGACAGCACACCAGTACACAAAAATCTGTATTTGGCATCCGCGCAACTTGATAGAATCCAAAAGTCCATCAGCTATGTATTGAAAGCAAGTGTACCTGCTTTATATTTGTGTCACTATCATTAAACAGTATAATCTGTCCATCATGACTGCTTGAGGATCACTGAACTCTTGGTTTCGAAACACAGCAGAGAAATCCCCTCTAACATTGACCAGGGTTCTTAAGAATGTAGATAAAACCTGGGCAACAAAAGGGGTTAAAAACAAACAAGTTCTGTGACAGAAAGACCCACAGAGTTATAAAAGCAAGGTTTGTGGGGGCCTCAGTTGTTTCAATCACGGATTGTAAACTTATTCTGGTGTGTCTAGAGGGAAATTCTTCCTTGTTCTTCAAACGACTAATTTCAAATCACCTCCCTCAGTTAGCAGCCTCCACTCCACTCAGAGTGCTGTAGCCGTTAGCGATATCACTGCATCTATTAGAGCCACCCTCTCAGAATAGCTTAGCGCGACCCGGATGAAGGCCGGGCTCACACAGGCAACCTGTTACGGTTCAAGCTTAATGTAATATGCTTTACAGGTAGAGACTCTGGGGACGATGGGGACACTGTATGGGGTCTCAGGAAGCCAGTCAGCGGTCAAACCTCATCAGCCTCCTCCTCCTGACCTCCTCATCGGAGAGATTGAAGCCATATGGAGGAGGAGCTGCGTCGCCCGGCCTGGGTCCTGTTGAGGAGGACAAAATAGAAATGGGTTTATGTTAAGATTTGATGGAATCATTATCTATGATTTTTAAAAGTCCATATGCTGTTTCAGTATACACACACGTTTGCAGTACTACCTGCACTGTGTGAAGCCTGTCACCATTTTGTGCAGAATAAGTCGTTGTTACATGTTTTCATCACGCTTTAGACATTCCTTATACGAAGTGAGAGCGCAGGTTCACTATCATACCTTCAATGAGACCTTCAATGAGTGACGATACCGGTAGTCTGGAATAGTATTGTCAAAACTAAAACTATCATGCTTCAATTTATTAATTTATTTGGATTTGAGTAAGTCATAACTAATCATAACCTCGTAAAACACCATGATTCCTATGTTAATGACGTTTTTTTATTATTAATAACAAGTAGTAGTACACGAGTCTGAAGCCTTATGTCCTATAGGGGACGAAGAGTAGTTTGGTTCGCAGTACGGTTCGCAAAGGTGCGGTACGGATTGCGTTTCCACCGCCAAAAGTGGGCGTGACCCGAACTGAGCCATCCTCGTTTTGCCCTCCTCTTCAGTACTCCTACGGTGGGGTACTGAGACGCCTGAAAGGGTGCCGGAAAATTCGAGCTAAACACCCCCTCCGTTGATTGGATGACAGAATCGTCACTTCAGGGCGACGTGGGGATAAAAACAAACAAACAGTAGCCTCGATGTATTATTCTTTACAATAAACATGTCGCGTAAAACGCTTGCTTGGGCGAACAAGGAGGTGGAGACGTTCCTCTGCATTCTTGGGTCACGATGCTTTGATGTCACGATGTTTACGTAGCTGCCGCGGCGATCGACAGCCGGCCTACCATAAAGGGTACTGTCGGCGGTGGAAACGCGACCTCGGAACTGAGCTGGGCTATACCGCCCCCTCCCTACCGGACTGAGGCGAACCGAACCGTACCGCACCCTGCAGTGGAAACGCGGCATTAGTTAGTACGCGAGTCTCATCCCCATTAACATGGTCAGCTGATACCTGCGTCGTTCAGGCTGTTCCTCAGTGCTTGGTCGAGCTGCTCCTGCTCCGTCATCCCTCCGGCCTGGTCCCACCTGCGCCCTGCATACTCTCCCCCCGCCGGACCACCGGACCTAGTGCCACTGTAGCCTACACACACACACACCACACACACCCACACCCACACACAGCAGCTGAAATGTGTGTAGTGCTATAACTGCCATTTCCCCTTTGGCAGGGCACATACAGTTGTGGATGCCGTTACGAAATACTCTACCTGAATATGAGTTGTTTGGTTGGGAGAATCTGCTTGGCCCAGTCACCCACGCTAGTAAAAATAAAAGCACCTAAACATGAGATCACAAACATTGTAATTGTCAACAAACACAAACACAAAATCACACTCTCTCTCTCTCTCACACACACCTGCACTTGTCTTCATGATGGACTTGAGAGGACCGGCAGTGTAGAGTAGACCCACTAGGATACCAGCCAGATGACCAATCAGCGATGTCCTGTACAGACAGACACATCAATCAGCCAATCCACAACCAATGCTCTTTTTACGAGACTTGTATTATTGAACTATGAGACTGTGTGAGCAGACAGCCGACTCACCCAGGATTGGTGAGGTGAATCAGCACTAGCTCCACCCAGCTGGCGTAGCGGTTGTCCACACGGAGGCCCAGCACATGGGTCACGCCCCCTGGGTGGTAGTGGTTACTGAGGATCTTCAGCGCAAACAGAACGCCTGCACACACAACAGGGTGATGTAATGTACGTTACACTGACTGAAGAAAAACACACGGGTGGGTGGATTATAATTCTGAAATAGATGTTGCCAACATTAAACATCAACACACAAATGTTCGAGTCAACATGAAGAAATAAATGTTACAACACATCCCTGGTTAGAACATAACAAGAAGGGGAACTTAGTTAAGACTGACAGGGATAATGGAACTTATCAACTGTGTTCACACGGTATGGCACAGTAACCCTTTATACTATATCTTTTTTAGGGTATTTTTTTATGCACAGGACATTGAAGATTGTGTGTAAATGTAGTTAACATGTAGTTGAGCAACAGACCTTTGAGTACAGTACAGGAACAGGTGTGTTCTTGCGTACGTGTATAATACCTGAGAAGCCCACAGCACACTGCACACTGTAAGAATGGTCATCTGTGAGTAGTGTAAGCCCCGCCTCCAGCCCCAGGTAGACCAGTCCCGTGAGCAGAGAGAAGACGGACAGCACGTATAGGAACCAGGCTCCACCCATACGTCGCTCTAGGTTGATGCCCTTCCACAGGAAGGACGTGAGGTTGAAGTAGAGGTGCCAATCATCTACGTGGTGGAACGGGGACAGGAAGAGGCGCCGCCAGTCGCCGTGCCAATAGGCATTCTGCACACTCACACATGCCTGGGTAACAGAGGGGAAATAACATAGGATCGTCACAATTGAAATTTGCCCTCTCTAAAGTAACTTTATTTCTGAGCTTTTCCTATAAACACACGTGAAAAGGGGTGTGTGTGTGTGTGTGTGTGTGTGTGTGTGTGTGTGTGTGTGTGTGTGTGTGTGTGTGTGTTACCTGCATCAGTGGAGCAGCGGGGAACAGGTAGAGGTAAACGTTGAGGCCAAGCACACCCAGAGTAACGGGGGGGACGTTGTCAAGCCCCACCTGGAACAACTGGGAGGCCAGCAGCAGAAGACCCAACTGCGACCCCCGAGGTCGCTGCCGTCGCATACTGAAGCCTTTAAAGTGATGAAGCATAAATAGTAGCAAAGTCGCATGATGATTATCTGACTAAACACCTGCTGAACCCGACGTATTCTGTATAGCCAGAACTTAAGTTTCATATTAAGTTCAGGTTGCCACTCAGTAAGAAACAATTAAACATACAGAGGAAAAGTTGACTGAAATGTATCAAGGTATTCGGGAGAATCTTCGCCATCTGTTTACCTTTAGAATGTGTTTTGTCGCTCTTCTAACCCTTTCTTCCGCGTTCTATAATTCACTGCTTTAGCCCCAGAGGAAACCCCGGGGAATACAATGGTAATCCTGAAAACAGAACGACTGCACAATGCCGTCCAGTTGAGAAGAAGTATCATACAATGTTTAGCCCACGACACCACAGATACAATTTCCAGATTTCATCAGCAACTAAAACGAAAACTTTGAAACGACTGACCAGGGTGACCATGCTGGTCACGTGACCTACTCAAAGCGACGTAGCTAACGCAGTGTCATGAGATTGTAGATTGTAGGGGTTTAATCAAGCATTTTTTTTTTATTTTTTTTTTGGCGGCGTCAATCAGACATGAGATTACGTCTTTATTTTAACTAAATATTTTGGTTATGCTTCTATGGCATAAACATCAGACGTTGTAGCTCTCTGTCTCCCTCTCTTGGGTGCCTGCTGGTAGTACAATGACAAACTCCAACCACGTCTGTTTACACTGTTTTCTGATGTTGTGGTTGTTGTTGTTTTCTGGGCGATTAGACAAGTCTGGCTCATGTATTGATTACTGTCTTGAATTAAACTGAACGTAGACCCAATTGTAGCTGTGTAGAAAAAGTCGTTGAGGTCCACGGCTCAAAAATTGCCTCACGTGACCACGCAATATCAATTAGGGTCCGGCGCGACAGGTGTGGTAGGCTTCGCCTTTCATCTATGAATAATTCAATCGGCCCTCAAAGGAACCGCTGAAACCGAGTACCTGGAGGAACTAAAGCTAACATAACACACGCTATCATTATTAAGCTTAAACACCACCAACTTAGGCTTCTAGTTCGCAGAGATAAAGTCGTCTATGATCGAGAAAAAACACAATTCATATTTTTATTCCTAGTCGTTGTAGTCGTGTCTTCCACAACCCTTATTAAATGACTGACCAACCGGTGCCGTTGGAGAGGCTGTTGCTATAGTAACAGCGGTGCAAAGCGCGGGTAGATCTTCACCAGCAGACGAGGGGGAGGTGTTGGTCGGTGTAGTGTTTGCGGGGGGAAAGTGGGAATGAAAGGTGGCGGAGGAGGTGTGTTGTTGTTTTATGTATCTGGATGTCGGGGAAACGGAGGACTCGGGAAGGTGTGCAGGGGAGACGTACAGGCGAGGAGGAATTACGGCGTCTGTACCGGAAGGTGGAGACGGTGGACGAGAGAGCGGCAGCAGGGATGACTGACAGGGTGGCTTCGTGCGGCAGCCTGTATGACAGCACTAACCTGCTGCTACAGTACTGCAACAACGGTAACGTTAATCCATCTGCTGAAAAAAGACCAAGCACATTGTCTCACTGTCGTATTCCATCACGTGTAGACGTTTAATATGTCCTGCCGTAGTGGCCAGATGCATGGCTTAGTTGAGTTATTCCTGTACGGACGTGTATGGGCCAACCTGTGTACCTGAGCACGGATCGATTTGAATTGTTTTCGGCCACTTAGTCAGCCAGACTGGATCCACGTAGACCGGCTTAGATTGTAATGCAAATATGAACGTGAAGTGCAATTGGAGATAATAAATCGAAAGGCATGGCTAAAACCTACGTAAAAAATATCAGAAAAATATTATTTGAAAAATGGTAATACAATGTTATTTTATTCAGTTTTTAATAACGCATTTAAACAGTTGATCTATAGGCAATTTAGAAGTGAATCCATTCCATCTTTGAAAATGAATTAACTTCCACAGCCCATATTCATTGATGAAAACAGCAGTTTCTGAATGGATTTGTTTTAATATAATAATGCACTGTAGTTCGCTAGCGTTATAAGGTGTTTTCAGAAGCTACCTGTAGTAGCAGACTGCTTTAATTACATGCAAAGTTCTCCCTGCCGACAACAGTCCAGCGGGTCTTTTATCAGTAGGATGTATTTGAATATTATACGCTTTGTTCATACCTTCCTCTGTGTGTGTGTGTGTGTGTGTGTGTGTGTGTGTGTGTGTGTGTGTGTGTGTGTGTGTTTGCCATATTGAATGGCAGGTGGCAAGCTAGCCAGGGGTCTTTGTGTTTGATCCAAGCCAGCCCTCTGTCATCTTGGATCGTAACAGACCCCTTCCTGAGTCCTGACCCTAACCCCATCCCTCCTTTTTAAATTTGGTGTCACTCTGCTCTTTCATAAGATTTCATCGACTCAAAGGTCATTCAGACCGTTTGACGTCTGTGATAGTATCCCAATGTTCGTGGTCTACCGGTTACCATGGTAGGCCTACCTGCTCCTTAACGACATGCATCTCGCATGTCGATCACCGTAACTCGCTCAGGATAACAGTATGACGTTGATGTAAAGCGTGGTAAGAACCCAGGAAGAAGTATTCACCAACCTGACAACCAAGTATTTAGTGCCACGCTTGCGGACTCTCGGGTCAACATGGTTCCCATGCATTGGATCACAGAGGCTCAAAGAGGAAGTAAAACGTTATCTTTCCCAACATTGACTGTTCAGCAGCTGGTGCACTGCAGAGCGGGGATGGCCATCTGCGAAAGTTTCTTCAGACAAGAAACAATGGAATAATACAACATTATTCATTCAGGTCTCACACACACAGTACAGCCCCAAGCCATCTTGCATATGTAGGCTGTTGTGTTCTCCTCTTCCTTCACACAGACTGAGACTCTTATCGTTGCAGCTGTACCGTTGTAACCATCTGTTAGGCAAGGTAGAGGTAGAGAGAGAGGTTGGGGAGGGGGGGGGGGGGGTTGTAAAGTGTAAAGTGGCATCTTAACAAACGCAATACTGAGGTGTTGAAGCCAATGCTGCAGTGCCATCTCACACTTTGTAACGACTTCTAGATGCTTGCAGTGTAGAGGTTATTAATAAAGACCGCAAAATACTCTACAGCATCAGTTGGCCGGCATAATCTTTTCAGCCCAAACAGTAAGACAACGTATAACAACAACATTTATATCATAAAGTGAACTGCCGGCATTGCATGGAATTGAATCCAGAGGGAAGGAGGTGTTGTGGTTTGAATTAGGGATCGACCGATATATCGGTCGGCCGATATTATCGGCCGATATTCGCGTTTTTTACGTGTATCGGTATCGGCCGATACGCGGCTGATTTTCGCCGATTTTTTTATTTATTTATTTTTTTTTACTTTCTACCTCACCTGTTTTTAATATTTGTTAAATATTGTTCATCTACTTGTTCTTACTTGTTCTACCTCACCTGTTTTTACTATTTGTTAAATATTGTTCATCTACTTGTTCTTACTTGTTCTACTTCACCTGTTTTTACTATTTGTTAAATATTGTTTTTTATATTGAAGTTCAATAAATGTTTCTTTAAAAAAAAAAAAGAAAAAAAAAACGGCTCAAGAAAGTCGGTATCGGCGTATCGGCGTATCGGCGTATCGGCTAAGGCTGATGAAAAAATATCGGTATCGGTATCGGCCCTAAAAAAACGGTATCGGTCGATCCCTAGTTTGAATATCCAAATGTCATAGGGGAAGAAGCCGTTTTTTGAGGCAGGATATTCAGATGCGATATACAGGTAGTATCCTGTATCTTGATGGGGTTGAACTCACAGCTTCTAATCACATGAACTGTACTAGCTTCAGTGTTTATTATAGATTGTTCCATTGAAAGGATAGACAGAGTGAGAGGAAGGGCTTCTTTCTTCTTTCTATGGGTGAGGACTTTGATGGACAGGTCTCCTTCTGGAGCGACTGACGGGGCAATCACTTCCTCTTCAACCCAGTGCCAAATTAGAGATTGTGTTGTTTCATTCAGGCTCTTCCATACAGATTAGGATAGGACCTTGTGTTAATACGCAGCCTGTCTCTCTGTATCTTAATGCTAGATTGGACGCGTTGTTACCTAAGTGAGCCTACATCAACCACACAGCACTGGCATAGCCTGACCTGGCTTTGCATCCATGTTGGATCTCAGTTAGATTACCATCGGCTGGGAGCAGATATCGGATATCTTTCGTAGTTTGATTGGATAATTCATGTCACATGGTGAATACCTACACACTTGCTAAAGGGTACTAGAGTGTGTGTGTGTGTGTGTGTGTGTGTGTGTGTGTGTGTGTGTGTGTGTGTGTGTGTGTGTGTGTGTGTGTGTGTGTGTGTGTGTGTGTGTGTGTGTGTGTGTGTGGTCGTGCTCTGCAGCATCTCTTCCTTGTAGTGCCTCGCTGTGCAGATCCTGCTGCTGATGCTGTGTGTGTGCGCGTGTGTGTGCATAAAACGCATGGCTGCTGGTCTGGCCCTGGGCCAGGCTCCGCCCCCTTTCTGCCGCTGTCTCTGCGTCCTGAGTTTACTAGACAGGGATGGAGGCAAGAGAGGAGGGAGGCGTGGCTAAGTAAGAAAGCATGGAGGGAGGGATGAGAGGGAGAAGGAGGAGGAGGAGGGGACTGAGAGAGGGAGGGAGAGATCGACCCGGAGAGAAAGTGAGAAGGAGGAGGAGGAGGAGGGGACTGAGAGAGAGAGGGAGGGAGGGATGGTAAGGACCCGGAGAGAAAGTGAGAGTGAGTAAAGGACAAGTGGAGGGAGGGGTGAGGAGGATGGAGAGGGAGTGGCCGAGGATATGTGTGTGTGTGTCTGGGTCTGTGTGAGAGAGAGAGAGAGAGAGAGAGAGAGAGAGAGCGTGAGTGTGTGGCCGAGCGAGCACCAAGCGGAGCCAGGGGTGAGAATACAAGCCCGAGGGGGGAGGGAGAGAGTTTACAAGTGGAGAGCAGCGTTGACCGACTGAACGGACTCTCTGCCTGTTTGACTGACTGCCCCAGCCGCCTGTCTGTCTGTCTGGCTGGCCGACTGACTGACTGACTGACTGACTGACAGGAAGAGTGAGCAGGCCTTTCTGTGACACTATGACAGGTAGGAGACAAGAGTGGACTTCCACTGCATCCTAGATATTAATATTCACCCTCCATTGTCTCCATGTACCTGACCTCTGTCCATGAAGCTATCCTCTCTGTCCCATCTGTCTCGCTCTCTCTCTCCATCTCTTTCTGTCTCTCCCTCTCTGTCCCTCCATATCTCTCTGTCTCAACATCTCTTTCTGTCTCTCCCTCTCTGTCCCTCCATATCTCTCTGTCTCTCCATCTCTTTCTGTCTCTCCCTCTCTGTCCCTCCATATCTCTCTGTCTCTCCATCTCTTTCTGTCTCTCCCTCTCTGTCCCTCCATATCTCTCTGTCTCTCCATCTCTTTCTGGATCTCTTTATCCGTCTTAATCCTCCTGATATCTCCTCAACTCTCTCATTTCCTAAATGGTGATTGTGCTGGCCAGTCCTTTTAACACGTGTGTGTGTGTGTGTGTGTGTGTGTGTGTATGTGTGTGTGTGTGTGTGTGTATGTGTGTTCATTCAAATGGAACTAATGAGAGCACCATCATTGACAAGGAAGTAAGTGATGGAGAGCCTTCTGATGATAACATCTACATGTTTTGTTTGGTTAGCTGTAAATCTACACCACATCCTTATATCATGTAAATGTGAACCTTTCTTCCTACCTCTCTGCCTCTCCCTTAGGCTGTGGGTTTGATGAACTGTCAATTGGCTCTTTGTTTCCCCAACTAGCCAGCTAGCATAGTCTGCCCTCCGAGGTGATAGGCATGGCTAGCGCTCAATTTGTTAGCAAGCAGTAGCATCATGCTGAACCACTAGCATTATCACCCATCATCATAACTTTCCCTTGTTTTAGATAACAATGGAGTTATTTGCAGCCTTTTAGGGAGGAGTCAGGTGGAGTAACAGTACAAGAAGGATAATATGCATGACAATTTCTCAAAACAATGGCCTCTTATCTTAAAGATTTGATTATATAATGCACCAACGGTTTTATGTTTGATTGTATTTAAATTTTAGTTCAACATAATGGAGCATTTTAGAGTATAGTAGTGAAGTCGGTTTCGGCTCCGTTCCATCTAATTTTGCGTTGAGTAATCGTATTGATTAGATTTGGCTTAGTGATGTCATCTTACAGACGAAGGCTTCATAGCGTCAGGGATGGAGGAGAGAATTTAGAGCAGAATGGGGGATAGACATGTAGTCCAATCTCCCTCGGTTGGGTTCGACTCTTACCACCAGGTCGTAATCTGGTGATTTGGGCCACAGATTAATAATCTGGGTTTGGAAGTATGCCTCTCGATGATGTCATAGCCCCCCACCATCCCACTGTGAGAGAACTGGAGAGTACAGTGACAATTTGTTTTTGCTCTGCTATAGATAATTATATCTATAACAGACGGGGAAATCTCTCTCCCTCTCTCTCTGTCGTTCCTCCTTTACACACACACGCGCGCGCGCACACACACACACACACACACACACACACACTAAATGGTAGTCAAAGCTGACCTTATTGACATAATACTTTGACTAATACTCATCCCTAAGAGCATTTCAGCCAGGCAGTGGCATGGCAAATACACAGAGGGCATACATGGACTTCCTGTCTCCCTGTCTGATCCGTGGAGTGCATGTTTACGAATTCTGTCCACCCCCTCCTCTTGGGGGGCTCTCTCTCTTTACCTCTCTCTCCATCTCTTGCCCACAAACTGCAGGGTCTGAAACTAGCCTTCCTTATCTGACACTCGCACACATGCATGAACGCGCGCACACACGTACTATACTTATCTAACAATAACTACTGTTCCGTTTACCCCCCCCCCCTCCCCCCCAGTTCCACTAGACCTACAGGTGCGGCTTGCTGACCTTAATCCTCTTTAAGCAAATAGTGTGTTTGTGACTCACTGACTTTGAAACTCACACCAACGTCCCCTGGAATACACATAGACAAAATGTAGGACATTTATTTAAAATATCCTCCCTCTCTCTCTGTCTGCCTGCATGTCCCCCACTCCTCCCTACCCTTTTCTCTCTCTTTCTCTCTCTCCCCCTCCCTCCCTCTTATCCTCTCTATCATCTCTCTCTCCCCCCTCCATCTCCCCCTCTCCATCATCCCTACCCTTTTCTCTATCTTTCTCTCTCCCCCTCGCTTTCTCCTCCCTCCCTCTCACTCCCCCCCTCTTCTCTCCCCCTCTCTCTCCTCTCCCCCTCCCTCCCTCTCACCCTCTCTATCATCTTTCTCTCCCCCTCTCTTTCCTCTCTCCCGCTCTCTCTCCTCCTTCTCTCTCTCCCCCCGCTCTCTCTCCTCCCCCTCCCTCCCTGTCCCTCCCTCTCACCCTCTCGATCATCTTTCTCTCCCCCCTCCCTCTCCCCCTCTCTTTCCTCTCTCTCTCCTCGCTCCCTCTCCTCCTTCTCTCTCTCCCCCCGCTCTCTCTCCTCCCCCTCCCTCCCTCCCTCCCTCCCTCCCTCCTCCCTCCCTCCCTCCCTCCCTCCCTCCCTCCCTCCCTCCCTCTCACCCATCATGTCCCCTCCCTGTCCCTCCCTCCCTCTCACCCTCTCTATCATCTCTCCCTCCCTGTCCCTCCCTCCCTCCCAGATGACACGGTGTCTGCCAGCAGTAACCTGGACATGGAGGACCGGGTCTCCCAGCTGGAGCAGCGGCTGCAGCTGCAGGAGGACGAGATCCAGCTGCTGAAGGCGGCGCTGGCCGACGCCCTGCGACGCCTGGGCTGCTGCGAGGACCAGGGCCCGGGGGCCGCCTGCGCCGGGGGGGCCCCAGGCCCCCGGGGGCCACAGGAGACCCCTGTCCACCTCGGCCCCGGCCGCCCCCCTCAAAGGTGTGTATATGAGGAGGTGGCGGGGCAGGGGGCCGGGGTGGCGCAGAGAGGACTATTTATTTATATTGATGTACTTTTTATTTTCTGTAGGTAATGTATGATTGGTTCGGAGAACAATGTTGAGTTAAGTATACATACACGTTGATTTTTCTCCAGGATGTGTTTGTGTCCATGGTAAAGGCGATGAATCATCCATGATATGCAATGGGGCTCAGATTCTGTTCAAGGGCAAATCCAAACCACATTGGCTGATTGTAAAGAGATATCCTCCCTCAATTCTGTTCAGGAATACGATATCTTGTGTGGTCCAAAACACTGTCTGTCTCTCTCAGGCAGTGAGACAGCTCCTCTGCCTAAATGTCTGTCTCTATCCATGGGAATGAAACTGCTTCTCTTTTTTAACCCATCTCTCTCTCCATGCCAGTGAGACCACTCCTCTCTCTTAACCTGTCTCTCTCTCTCCCCCCCCTGGCAGTGAGACAGCTGCTGCAGGCCCTTCCCTCCAGGCCTCTGAGTAACGGATACGTCCAGCAGAAGCGTCTCCTCTCCTCCCCCTCGTCCCCCAAGAAAGACGTGCTGCAGTCCATGAAGAGGTACAGACTGTATGCAGAGAGGCAGACAGGCTGGCTGCCAGACACAGACAGACAGGCAAACAGACAGACAGTATGCAGAGAGGCAGACAGACAGGCTTGGAGACAGACAGGCGGGCGGGCGGGCGGGCGGGCGGGCGGGCGGGCGGGCGGGCGGGCAGGCAGGCTGGCAGGCTGGCAGGCAGACATAAACAATTGACTGATACACAGATAGACAGACAGAGGCATACATTAGACGCACACATGCAGACAGACCGACTGATAGGCTGGCAGACAGACAGAGAGTCAGACAGCCAGAGTAAGCACACCTACAGAGAGACAGACATTCAGACAGAGCCCCCACTTGTCCCATTCTTAGCCCCTGCCTTTCTGGGAAATGTATCATGTAAAGCAAAATAAATGAATGAAGAGATTAAAGAAATAAAAAAATAATTGAATGACCAAATACATTACAGAGGTGATCTTGAAACTGTTTTGGGTCCATAAGTTGTAATATTTTGTAGCTGTTAATGATGGTCATGTCATGTGCATAAAAATACTGCATAGCATGAAGTTCTAGACTGGGTACCCCCAGAACGTTCTGCGGCCGATTTGAATTTGCCCTGCAGCAGGGTCTGGAGAGGAGCAATACATTTCTTTCTGCTTCCAATACGCTTTTGCGGGAGCCAATCACCAAGCTGGCTTTTCCCCCTGACGCGCTATTGGCTGGTTTAACACAATGACGACAGGGAAGCGACAGCAGCCAATTACGTTCAGAGTCGTTTGAACTACGCCTCTTGGTCACGCCTCTTGTGCTGAGGAAAATTACAGCAGCCTCCCCAGACCAACGTGCTATCTACAATTGAGCTTGGTCTGGCATTAGCCAGGCTAATGAAGTTCCCCTTCAAAGCAAATGTCTCAGTAATGCCACTAGGGGGCAGTATTTCGACATCCATGAAGACTAGCCATCCTTTCTTAAATTGCAACGTATAACATTTCAACTAGCTCCTCTCTGTTCCTACTGATCGATAGTGATTTCGATAATGTTGTGAATAAAAATCTATTCATATAACTAATATATTCTAGAAAAAAAACGCTGGGCAACCCGTACCTCTGTCTTTGTTACAATTATCAAATTATCGACACTCCCACTCCCACAGCCCTCCAAGCCAGCCGTGCTACAAGGCTTGTATGTTTTTCTATATGCCCTGCTCCGTTATCAGTTTTGAATCTCCTTTTAAAAGCTTCAGGGTCCTTCTCTGATATCGTTACTTCCCTCGGGGGTTAGGATAGACAAAAGTAGACTCAGAGGAGGGGACAACCGGTTGCTAAGGCTTTGCCGCTCGTCGCTGTGTCAACAAAAGCTCTGGAATCCAAATGGGAATCATGCTTTACTAGAGTGTACCAATTCGGTGCGTTGTCAGTTATTTTTGAAATATTTTCCCCTCCACTGTGTTCTCCTCCGGACCTCCGGGGCTCCAGGAAGAGCATGTCCACCGAGCGCCTGACCCTGGTGAAGAGGGAGATGGGTGGGGGGGAGGCCCGCAGCCGCACCACCTCCTCCAGCAGCTCTTCTGGAGGAAAAAGGTAGCCCTCTTCTCTCCCCTCTCCTCCTCTTCTCTCCTCTCCTTCTCTTCTCTCCCCTCTCCTCCTCTTCTCTCCTCTCCTCCTCTTCTCTCCTCTCCTTCTCTTCTCTCCTCTCCTTCTCTTCTCTCCTCTCCTCCTCTTCTCTCCCCTCTCCTCCTCTTCTCTCCTCTCCTTCTCTTCTCTCCCCTCTCCTCCTCTTCTCTCCTCTCCTTCTCTCCCCTTCTCTTTTATCCTTCACCCCTATCTACTATTTTCTCTCCTTCTCTCCCCTCTCCTCATTTCTCCACTCCTTCTCTCCTCTTTTCTCCTTCTCTCCTCTTTTCTCCTTCTCTCCACTCCGTCTCTCCTCTCCTTCTCTCCTTCTCTCCTTCTCTCCTTCTCTCCACTCCGTCTCTCCTCTCTCCTTCTCGTTTCTCCTCTTCTATCCCTTTCTCCTCTCCTTCTCTCCTTCTCTCCTCTCCTTCTCATCTCTTCCCTGTTGGCTCCCCTTCTAACACAGTTCAGGTATCGCTGTGACCCCCCTGTTCATATTACATGATCTTCAGCTTCATCCAATATTAACGCCGATACACACAAACCCTTTTGTAGAGCGGTTATGTTTTTCTCCCCCCCCCCCCCCACCCCCTCCCCATCCCCCAATACAATGTATTTGTCCAGACCCTGATCACATTGTCTGTGGGTTCATAAGCTCTGCATTTGATCTGCATGTTTGTGGCAGATATCAATGGTGGTCGGTTGTTGTTGTTGTTTTACTCCAGAAAGTATGATTTTATACTTCTTCAGAATGGACTGGATTATATATACTTTGTCTCTAGCTCCTTATTACACACACGCGCACGCATGCATGCACACACACACGCGCAAAAAAACATGCAACGCGCATGCAGACTTACACTCACACTGAGTTCACACACTGTTAATGGATACAGTGGCAATAGGGTCAAAGGTTGCGCTGTGAGAACTGATGTTTGCTTTGTGTTTTTTTTTTTTACCATAATGCATCTGCTGTGAGTGTTGTTTTGGAATGGGAAGAGATTGAGAAGCGGAAAATAAGAGTGGAATCGATTGGAGGACAACATTAGTGCGTGACAAGAGAGAGAAAGCATCCCTAGATAATCGTATCCTCATGTGTCTTATTTACTACTGCCATCAGTGCTTCTGCTACGCCATGCTAAGCTAAATGTTGGCTGTCGGAATGAATTATGTATCAGTCAGAAAGGCTTGTCCGGTTAGCATTGTGTGCGCCGCCAGCTTCACTCAGCGTCAGCACAGGGGACAGGGAGACGCATGCTCATTCCCCACTCACAGGGATCTGGTAAATAACTGGCTGTCAACCACAGACCTGCTCCTCTGTTTGATGCTGGGTCGTTTAGATAATGGTTCTAAAGTGGAGCTGGGTGGTTCACGACGGATAAAGAGAGTCCAGATCAGGGATCCTTTCATTTTCACTTCTATAGTCTGTCTTCTCTTCTCTTCCCATGTCCTCTTTTCTGTTCCTCTTTTCCTCCTTTTTCTTCTTCGCAACCGTGCCATTACAGAAAGGGTAAATGTAAAAAATACACACATTAGATTCATGCTCCCTGTCATAATCATGTTTATCATTGATGTCCTCTCTAGTCTTCTCTCAGCACAATCAGAAACTGCAGACATGATGGCTAATATCACTAGATTGACAACCACATTATCTGACGTCTTGTCACTTCTGTCTGCTCTTCATGTTCCCCCTCATGTTGCCTCCTGTCTAGTTTCTGCACAAGGCATCAGATTTCACTGAGGCTTAAGCAGAAAGGGGGGTGTGGCCTTGTCAGAGGCCATGGGCCAACCCTGTAAAGGGAAGTGCCTTTTGATTGGACAAGAGCTCCCCACCAGGCGCAGCAAAAACTTTACAGAGACAACAAGGAAGTCAGTGGGTTAGTTTGGCTGTGAGACTAGCACAGAGCAGAAGAAACTCCCTTTGACGCTGCCGACAGTTAACTAACGGAACCATGAAGAGATCCCAGAGGTAAATACAACACTGGCCTTGGTCATTTTGAACCTTAAGAGTAGGATATGTCTTGCTGTGAGTTAATACTTCTAAGTCTTTAGGGTTAGAGGTTTAAAGGTTTCATCCGATTTTAAGATGTTTACATTTTGGGGGGATGGTGTATCAGGCTTTTAGTTCATTGAGTAGCTCAATCAAAGCAGATTTTGGTTCTATTTCAGTTTCCAAACTTGCCAAAAGCTTCACTTTCAGATGCATTGTGAATGAATGCAAATCTGAAGGGGCTTCTGTGTAATTAACTTTGGGGAAGTTCAGGTTTTGTGTGGTAGTGTAAATAACACAAATGCCATAGTCTCAATGTGGATTTTTATTTTTTTCCTCTTCCTTAAAGTAAAGTCTAGTTACTCTCTAAGCCGCTACTTCAAATCCTTTGAGCGCCTTCGTAGCACCCTGGACGCCTTGTGTTTGGGTCTGGCTGCAGCCTGCAGGGAGGTTGTGCTTTTATGTTGCTCAGCGTTGACACGCAGGTCCTTTGATGCGCTGAAAAGCTTGTGTTGGGAGGGGAGGGGCAGTGATTCTTCTTGGGAACTTGAATAATACATAGACTAATGTGTCAATAAGATGCAGAACAGACGCACACTGAAGCGTGCTGGGTTACTCCGTGCTAGAGGACTGGATCACTGAGGGAATGCTTTGAAGAGCCTTACGAAACACTTCGATAGACATGCATAGTATAGGATTGTTGGATGTGTGTTTTATTGTAGAATCTGCAATCTTATAAACATTATTAATACAGTGATTCATTCATTCATTCATTCATTCATTCATTCATTCATTCATTCATTCATTCATAATTAAAGTCTTAAGTACCTTAATGTTAACCATGCACTTTCAACATCAATGAAATAAAAAACGAATGAGAATAAGATGACCATGCATATCTTAAATTGTACATCAGGTCGGATGGCAGATTTGCTTATAATTTAATAACCGGCTCTTGATTGCTCTCCGAACAGTCACATCCAATCTATATCACATTGTCAACACACACACATACACACACATTTGTGCGCAGCAACATGGACTTTTCAGTCTGGCCAAAACAATGTACCCAGCGACGCTGATTATGCTGTAAGAAACGATTTGGCTGCAGACCAGTTTTCCATCTGTGTCCAGCCCGGGGTCCCAATCCCCAGGCGGGCGAGGTTATTATCTATCTAGGCCAACATGCTGTGTGCTAAGGAATGTGTATTCCAGAGGGATCTTGTTGTGGGTAAAATACAAAGTATTGAGCAGGGATCATATGATTCAGGAAGTGTAGGAACTGACTATCAAGTTTGAAATGTTCTTTACGGATGGAGTGCCTTCGTTATGTTGAGATGCAGGGAGGTTGAGGATTACATCACAGTATGTGTTTGCATTTAATCTCATCAAACTGGCTGGAGGTCGTTAACGAGAGAGCAGGGCGATGGAGAACGTCCGTGCCATCTTTTGGCCGTCATAATGGGTTCAGGGACCAGGGCAGCTCCAGAAGGCGGATCAGCCGGAGTTTCTGATCCAATCATTTCTGACCGGCATCGATCAGACCTCCTGGTTAACAGCACACTGCACCAGACTGACGGACTGAGAGTGCAGATACAACAGATGGTTTTTCCTGCATGAGGGAAAAGCTTTTAAAAAAAGCAGTGGTTCTCCCCCACTCCGGATGTCTATCTTTCTCTCGCTCCCACTGTCTCTCTCTCGCACTCCATCCATCGGGTCTGCACCAAAGACCTGGGAACTAACATACCTAATTATGTTTCAGCCCTCAACCTGCCCTTACTTCACTCACTAGAGATGGAACCATAAAACCACAAGCAACAACACACTGGTGGAAATGGATGTGTAGGATTAACGGGATATTATATAAGACTGATCCAATAAGAGCATTCTGTTCCATTACCAAGATTTCATTAAACAGCACTGACTTTGCACCCACGAACGCACACACTCAGCGCAAGGAGCACGCAGGCACACAATGTATGCACATCTGATTATTTTGCATGACCTATGAATCGTTTCATAGAGAAGATAAGTCCTCAATCTATGTAAATGTAGAGTAAGGAAATTATCTCCATCTTGTAAAATCTAAACCTGTGTGTGTGTGTGTGTGTGTGTGTGTGTGTGTGTGTGTGTGTGTGTGTGTGTGTGTGTGTGTGTGTGTGTGTGTGTGTGTGTGTGTGTGTGTGTGTGTGTGTGTGTGTGTGTGTGTGTGTGTGTCCATCAGTGTAGTCTTTAGGCCTAATGGACTTTAAGTGGGAGTATTCTGCAGCCATCAGTGAAACCATCTTGTTGTGGGCCTGCAGAGTAGAATATATAATCTATTATATATGATCCCTTGAGATCTTAACTGTATTGAAAGGTTAGGCTTTCCTTTCTTTGAGAAAAACCAGGTTGTCTGAATCCAGGTTGTTTTCATTGGGACTCCTAATTGACTATGACTGGTTTAAACTCGGCCCAGATGGTTCATTTACGCAATCATTTCGAGAGGAATTTTCACCCTACCCCTAAAATGTTTGCCTCCTAAGCCACTGTGATATCCTTGAATCCGAAGCCAATCAATATCTGAATACAACTTCGCATTTGACTTTACTAAACTATACTCCACTCTGGGGAACAGGGACCAGGTTTCCATGGTTGCTAGTTCTACTGAGAGCTTTGCCCTCTCCATTGTCCTGCTGCCAGTTACCCAGCATGCTTTGCACTAATTACTCGCTCTGCATCGATGTTCCCCTGTTATTGGTCCAGAGCGTAGCCCACCTCTAAACTGTGGAGCAGACGCATCCCAACATGTTCAGAGACAAAAGGGTGTTATGTGGTTTCCACGGGGCGGTTCTGGAGCCCTCGGACCACATCAAGCCACGTAGTTGGGTTCCTGGGTGCTATGCTGGGCTAGCTCCAGGAGCCAGAGGCCTTGGTTTGCTTTACGTTGTTAGTTAGTTAGTTGGGTCTGTTGTTGTGTCTGTTGACAGTCAGCTAAAGGGAACAACATAACTAGCATTGATTTGTTGGTCCCCCCCAGTACCATATATAAAGACACTTTAATCCAACTGGTCCTGTACCCGAATTCAGACACAGGACATTAAGGAGTCGGCAGACTAAGGACAATGGTCTAGCCACTAGACCTCCCTGCCCCATACAAGTATGGAGGATAACTATGATTTAATAGTGGATGTTGTAGTAGAAAAGTCAGGGGAATTCCACACAACATGTAGTCATTTCTCCTGCTTCCCCTGCAGAGCCACAGGGCTTTGTGAAACACGCCTCCCAAAGTGTGAGCAGACCGCTGTTATCCAGTCTCAACTTTTCAATCCTGTCGCCATGGTGATTTAGCTCCTGTCCTCTGAATTTTGATGTGTCAGCATCCTGTCTGATTCTTGCTGGCGAGTCAGGATGGGTTTGAGAGCTTTCTGGTGGGCAGCTCTGATTGGTTGGTGACAGGTCGGCTGATTCAGGAAGGGCTGTCAGGTCGGTTTAGTTGCGTTGACATGGCGACAAGGTGGAAGGGGTTGGTTTGAGGCTTCCCGCCGTAGATTGCCACAAGCTTTTGAGTGCAGGTTGAAGCATGGCTTGCTGCCAACACGCCGTAGCAGTTTGAGGTGTTTAACCTGCTAGACTGTGATCTCTTCCAAATGACTCATAGCCGACATGATTTACATATTATACGGTACAGGTTTTTTTAATAAGGTAAACCTTTTAAATTGAATTTGCCTATTCTTTAGGTTAGTTAGTTAGTTGGTAAGGGGCAACTTTGGGCTGCCTTTGCCTTTGGATGTGAAATGTGCTCTATAAATAAATGAGCCTCGCCTTCCATCTGGCGTTCTTGTCCCCTCCACTGTTGTCCCGGAAGCTGTGGCTTCAGTCATATGGTAAATGAGTAACCATTCAGATATCTCACTGTCTCACATGAGTGGGCTCTCTTCCGCTCTCTTTGTAAATCCACGCTCGTGTGTTTCAAAAAAGACGGCTCTGTATGTGTGACATTCCCGGTGTCTGATCATCGATCTAAGCGCTTCCAGAATTCATTACCCATCGTGTATTGTGAGCGTGCACGCAGTGTGGTGTCAGATGTCTGTCCAGTGTCTGGCCCTGCCCTGAGCTTAACCAGTTGCTGTGGTGAATAACGTTAGCCAGACGATCTATTTCACACCCTAACACTCTGTGTCGATATTCATCTTGGCCACATTATAAATTCAAAACGTAAATCTCCATGAAATCTACAAAGTGCACACCATTTAGTCTGTTATGTAATTGTTTTGAATATTATTATGTTCCTGTTTGGTAGATTGCTACGTTCACGCAAATCAATTGGCCTCTATATTTATAAGCAAGTTGCCACCACTGTCTAAAAGAATCTGGTCTGAAATAACATTTGAGGTTATTGAACTTTCTTTACTATAAATTGCTTATAAAAATCCCGGATATCTTGGAACAAGATGTACACGTCATTTATACTGACCACTATTCATTCCTACGTGTTGTTTTTCTGTTTTTGTTTTTCAGCAAAACTAAGGAATGCTCCCTCAATGCAGGTAATTTGCATGTTTTCTCATTATGCATTGTAACATTTATACTACCGGTATATATTCAAAGGGACACCAATGTCACATTGGTCTCTCGGCTACGAAACAACAAACTGCCCTACTGAAATTCCAATGTTTGTAGCAGTGGCTTGTTGGGAAACCGAGTCTTTTCAATGACTCATCCCTTCTCCTTTGTATGGTCCCACTCACTCAATTGTTCCACGCTGATCAGAGGACGGCTACGTCAGGATGTTCCTGAGAGGGCGTCCGGTCACCATGCACATCCCAGACGCTCAGAGGGACAGTTACACCCTTGACCACAAGGGGGCAGCGCCGGACCGCAAGCTCAAACTGCAGTGGGTGTATCCTTTTAAACAGAGACGTGAGAGAACGAGGGAGCAAGGAAGAGGGAGACACAGCAGGCGTAAGAGGGAGGAGAGAGAAGGAGAAACGGAGCAAAAGGATGAGGCAGGATACAAAGGGGAGATAGAGCAGGAAAGAGGGAGAACAGGGCGAGAGGGAGAGAGACGGCGTGAGAGAGATGATTGTGTACGAACCTCTTTGAAGTCAAGGGTTTCCAATGATGAATGCATGAATAATCAGCGGAATAAATATGGGGAACGAATCGTAAACATTGCCCCGTTTAAAAAAACAAAACATGAATAAAGAAACGGATGAATTCAAATCGACCAATTAATTGAAAGAGCATGAATGCGTTTTTTGTTTATTTGACGTACATTCACAAGGCTGGTTTAGCTTTTAAAGGAAGTCGTCTCCCAGTAACGTTGACCCTAATAACCCCAGTTAATTACCACCACTAGCTACAAAGCTCATTGATTGATAAGCAGCTGTGCCAAAGGGGGGGGGTCGACCGCGGAACAAGACCCCCCGGGTTATGCCCCCCACCCTCCCTCTCCCCCTTCCCTCCCTTGACTCCGTGTCCCCCAGCTACGGGTACCGCGGCCGGGACTGCCGCTCCAACCTGTACCTGCTGCCCACGGGGGAGATCGTGTACTTCAACGCCAGCGTGGTGGTGCTGCTGAACACAGAGGAGCAGCAGCAGAGGCACTACATGGGCCACGACGACGACGTCAAGTGGTGAGGAGACGCACACACACACGCACGCACGCATGCACGCACAGACACACTGTCCTATCACGGATTACCCAGAGGCATTAAGATCAAAGGCTGTGCTGAGAGAATTGTGTGTGTGTGTGTGTGTGTATTGTGGGCCAGACTGGAAGCCACAGTCGTATAATAGGATATGAATGTGTGTTCTGCAGCAGCTGGCCTAATAGACAGTGTGAGGTGGTGCTCCTTAGATACACCCTCTGTGTAAACATGGGTGAGCCTTTGTTTGGACACCTTCTCAGCGCACCGCGTCTATCAGCGAAAGGACTGTTTTCTCTAGTTTGCACTTGGAAAGTGAACCAGGCATATCGACATTTCATGTTCCCTGTTTTGCTAAAAAACAATGATAAATGCAGTTTTCACTGGGTCTTGACTTGAATCTTCGTGTCTTGTTCCTAGCTTGAGCGTGCATCCTGACATGGTTACCATAGCGACGGGACAGGTGGCCGGCAACTCCAAAGACGGAAAGGTACGCGATAAATCGGTATAGTGTAATGCCACTGTCACGTGTTTATACAGTTTACCATGAAACCTGCAACGACGTGGTAGGCCTACAGTGGCGGGATGTTTTGCAATACACGTCTTTCCTAAGGCAGGTGTAGGTCTCCTAGTCCTCCATATTTCATTAGATCTAGATGCTTCTAATGTCCTTAAAATTGGCGATGGTTAGGAGTGGAAGTCCTCTTATTGAATCATTTCCTCCTTTTTAGTTCTGAAACATATCCCTGCGTCTCGCTCTCCCCGCCAGGTGCTCCACCCCCACGTGCGCGTGTGGGACTCCGTCAGCCTCAACACCCTGCATGTCCTGGGCATGGGGGTCTTCGACCGGGCCGTCACCTGCGTGGCCTTCTCCAAGTCTGTGAGTCTCCTCCACACGGCTGTGTAGACTCCTTTGAAAGGCTTTGGATGCAGCCTTCCTTGTCCCCCATTTCAGGGTCGATGTATATCAGACAATTCATGGCAAAATACTTTAATATTTTGCCATGAATTATCTCCGGTTGTGTTTCTTGTTCCATCCAGTTGACTTCAACTTGATCTAGGTTTGTGTTCTTGGCTTAATATTAAACAAAAATCAAAAAAATGCCCAATACTACATTGGGGTCACTCAGTATTGAACGACCCTTGGTGATGAGGTAGGGTAACCCTCTCCTGCCGGGGTTCCAGAACGGCGGTGCCCACCTGTGTGCCGTGGACGACGCCAACGACCACATCCTGTCCGTCTGGAACTGGCAGAAGGAGAAGCAGCTGGCTGAGGTCAAGGTAACCGCGACCTCTGACCTCTGACCTCTTACCCTATGGTTAGACGCTGTGACGATGTCATATTGAACAAGTCAATTCACACGTGTCCGTCTTTCGGGGAACATTTGTTTTAGGCCAACAATCGGAAGCCAATTAATGGTTGACCACGTTGGTGATAACCAACAATATTTTTTTATATAAAACCTAAATATCAGTAAATATCTTGAATGAGTGCGTTACAACCATGACCACATTGACATAATGAGTGAAATGAACGAGGAGTGTTGTCTAAACCTGACGGTATCCCCATGTTCCTCTGACCCAGTGCTCCAACGACTCGGTTCTGGGGGCCGTCTTCCATCCCATGGACCCCAACCTGATCGTCACCTGCGCCAAATCGCACATCAACTTCTGGACCATGGAGGGCAACACCCTCACCAAGAAGCAGGGCCTGTTCGAGGTCCGTCTGAATGCACTTGCATGTATAATATTTATGTACAATGTCGAGCAACACCGAACCTAAAAAAGTGTGTGTGTTCGTGTGTGTTGGGGTTTCTATTCAAGCACATTCTACTTTTATTCATATACAAGCAGAATTTGTTTGAACAGAGCATAGATCATATCATCACCTCCAGTGAATGTATTATATCAAAGCGTCTTGTGTCCGGTAGAAACACGAGAAGCCCAAGTACGTCCTGTGCGTGGCGTTCGCTGAGAACGGAGACGCCATCACGGGAGACTCCAGTGGGAACATCTACGTCTGGGCCAAGGGTACACAACTCCTCCTTCTGCTGCTCCTAAACATCTGCTCCCCATCTGGTTCTGTAGGGAGGTCCTTCACACCTTACTCCTCTAGCTGAATTTACACTCACAGAAATGTACTTGATGGTTGGTCAAGAACGTAGCACAGACAATGGAAAGATGTCCATTAAAATGCAGATGTGACCACATCAGCCTTATGATGTCAACGTCAGTACATCAGTCACCTTATGCCCACGGAGGCGGGGTTTCTTCTCTCTCTGTTCTCATTGGTTGTGTTCATTGACAGGCAGTCACCCCATCAGTCTTATAATGTCCACGTCCCATGGAAGCTGGGTCCCGCCTCTTTCCAATGTTCTGATTGGCTGCTCTGTTGATTGACAGGAGGGAGCCGCATCAGCCAGGCGGTGACGGGGGCCCACGAGGGCGGGGTCTTCTCCCTGCTGGTGCTGAAGGACGGCACCATGGTGTCTGGGGGGGGGAAGGACCGCCGGGTGGTGCTGTGGGACCACGACTACACCAAGCAGTCGGAGATGGAGGTGAGGTGGAGGCGGGCTACAGTCAGGGCCGTTCCTGATCAAAGAGGAGTCCTCTGACATGATTGATGGTTGAAGATCTTTCTTCAATTGCATCCAGCTGTAAGAAAAGGGATGCATATTGAGATGTTTCTGTCTGTCTGTCTGTCTGTCCAGGTGGGGGAGCCTCTGGGCCCAGTGAGGGCTCTGTCCGAGGGGAAACCAGGGGAGCTCTTCGTTGGCACCACCAAGAACGCCATCATCAGGGCCGCCTTCCCCGACACACTCACCCCCATCGTTCAGGTACTCACTCACTCACTCCCTAATTTCTGTACTTTAATACAGACATTTGTATGTTTTTGTTTGCGTTTTGCCTTTTCACAGAGTCAAGACAAATCATACCTCAACACAGCTAGGGTTCAATGCTAAAAAGACTACATTATATAACATAACTATTCAATTATTTCAATGTGCCAAAGGGTTAACTTGGCTATCGGGTCAAAACATAAATAGTTTCTGCTCTTTCATTTGGGCACTCTTTGGGATACTTTCTGAGTGTAGTGTAACCAGGCTGTACTGTGTACATGTGTGTGTTGTTTCAGGGGCACACAGATGAACTGTGGGGTCTGGACGTCCATCCGTCCATGGAGCAGTTCATCACCTGTGCCCAGGACAAACTGGTGCAGCTCTGGGACACCAACTCCCACCAGCCCCTCTGGAGCAAGGCAATTGACGTGAGCCAACAGGAAGAGAGATGCTATTTATTTATTTATTTTTTCCCACTCAATATACAAACTAATTTGTATTTCATTGGTTAACTTATGATGTAAATATGTCAAAGACAAACTCACTGGAATGACAAAGTTTGCAATGAGCTAAGGTAGCGTACCTCCATGTATTGCAGGACCAAGGCAGGTCTGCAGGATTCCACCCCAGTGGAGGTGTCGTGGCAGTGGGCACCATGAGTGGCAGGTAACACCCCCTCCGCATGTCTGCAAACTCAGAGGGACACACTTAGTCAACACTTGAGACAATGTGTGTGTGTGTGTGTGTGTGTGTGTGTGTGTGTGTGTGTGTGTGTGTGTGTGTGTGTGTGTGTGTGTGTGTGTGTGTGTGTGTGTGTGTGTGTGTGTGTGTGTGTGTGTGTGTGTGTGTTGCAGATGGCTGGTGCTGGACACTGACACCAGAGACTTGGTTTCTATGCACACCGATGGAAATGAAATCATTTCCAACATCAAGTACTCTCCAGGTAAAATACTAGAGAACATTAAATACACCACTCTCTTACGTTCTCTCTCTCGCTCACTCGCTGTCTCTCAAGTTCCATGTTAACTCGGAGATTCCTTTGCCCATAGATGGCAACTACCTGGCGGTTGGTTCCCATGACAACTTTGTTTACATCTACGCCGTCACCGAGAACGGCAGGAAGTACAGCCGTGCCGGAAAATGCTCGGTGAGAAAACGTTGTAATCAATCATAATCCATAAACAATAATAGTCTTTTTTTTTTGTCTTTGTAGAGGAATCGGTTTGACTGGAATACACTGATAAAGGGTTACAATTGATGGGGAAAGGGCACATCTGAAATAGAAGATAAAGTAGAGATTGAAACGATAACGGATCCATTCTCCTGGGGTTCTTCCAGGGCCACTCCAGCTTTGTGACTCACCTTGACTGGTCGCAGGACAGCCACTACCTGGTCACCAACTCAGGAGACTACGAGATCCTCTTCTGTGAGTCAAACATCTTCTCATGTTCTCCGCTCCAAGACTCACAGAAGTCCCCCCGGGCCCACACTAACAACAACAACAACAACAAACCAAAAAATCAAGGGATGTTGCGATTACATATTCATATCATATGTAATGAATGTCTAGGTGAGCCTAAAGATGTATTTCCTGTTTGTGCCCCTCCCCTTCCTCTCCAGGGGAGGCCCCTAGTGGTAAACATGTGACAAGCATGGACGCGATGCGCAACATGGAGTGGGCCACCTACACCTGCACCCTGGGGTTCAACGCCTTCGGTGGGTCTCACTGCTAAAGAGACGTGTTTAAGTCCGGTTCAGTCTTTGTGTTCATGCTTCTGTAGGACGATCACAATCGTGTTTGTTGATTCTTTTTTTTAAGTATTCTTCTACCTTTATCCCTCCTTCTGTCTCTTGCCCACTATTTTTCGCTCTATTCCCTTCTTTCGACTTCTCTCTCCCTCTCCCTTCCCTCCACCCATCCCTGCCTCTCTATCCATCTCTCTCTACCCCTCTCTATTTATGTCTCTATCTCTCTCCCCCCTCTCCCTACTCATCTCTACTTCTCTCCCCCCTCTCTCTCTCTCTCTTTCTCTCCCCCCTCTGTCCCTCTCCCTCTCTCTCTTCCTCTCCCCCCTCTCTTTCTCTCCCTCTCTCTCCCCCCTCTGTCCCTATCCCCCCTCTGTCCCTCTCCCTCCTCCAGGTGTGTGGCCCGATGGGGCGGACGGCACAGACGTCAACGCCGTCTGCAAGTCCCACAGCAGCTCTCTGCTGGCCTCTGCTGACGACTTTGGCAAAGTGCACTTGTTCACCTTCCCCTGTTCTCAACCAAGGGTCAGTGGGACTCATCTCCATTATATGAGCTGAAATGTGATCGTTTGTATCCTAGCTGTAGTGTGTAATCGCAAGCGTGC
This sequence comes from Gadus chalcogrammus, assembly GCF_026213295.1. Taxonomy (NCBI): domain Eukaryota; kingdom Metazoa; phylum Chordata; class Actinopteri; order Gadiformes; family Gadidae; genus Gadus; species Gadus chalcogrammus. The sequence goes on along the minus strand of NC_079427.1, from coordinate 8,349,488 downwards.
TCAGTACTGCCTCTAGTGATAGTCAAGGGGTATAACAGTGCAGGTCATTTTCTCAGAGCTTCATTCATTATTCATTATTTATATATATAATTAATTATAATTAATTATATAGCTCTTTTTAAACGGAACCTCAAAACCCATCTCTTTAAAAGAGCATTTAGCTAAACTTTCTTTGAGGTTCCCCCTTTTTAATAGTTTTTTGGTATTTTTTTCTCTGAAGCACTTTGAGATTCTTGAATATAAAGTGCATTATAAATAAAATTTATTATTATTATTATTATTTAAGGTTTAAGTGAGGGAATAGACGGTCCTCTTAAAATAAATTCATGTTGTTTTTAGCTAGCTTCTTATCTTGACCTCGAAAAGATTATTGCATCTGCCCGTTTGACTTTAAAAACTGAAGTCAATTTTAACATTACAGTTGTATGCGTTCTAGCACACAGTCAAACTATCTTTGGGGTCAGATAAAGTAAACGCTGCTTTTAGACGTTGTAAATGCTAGCTTCAACCTCAGACCTTTAAAACCCAACATGAATTGTTAATTAGCGGAGTTGCTAACTTGTAAACATTTAACTAGTCTTGTTTTTTGCCTCCCCTAAAATTCCGGCAATTCAGCACGTCAATAAACAAATTGAATGGTTAGAATAACGTTTTTTTTATTTCCAAAAATCTCATGGAAACCTTAAAAAATATATTTATTACTGTGCGAATGAGGTATGAGGGAAATATTTTTTAATAATTATGATGAAGATGATGATTGACGTACTTATTGTCCAATGCCACTCTGTGGTTCTGGAAATCATCGGCTGGAGTTTTTTAGAGCCCTGCCCGTTCCACAGATGATTGACTTGTTTAATTTTCATGTCAGTACTTCTAACTCAGTGGCTTTAAGTTGATGATGATAAGGATTTCAAGTAATTTTGCAAAAATGACCAACCTTTAAAGTAGCCTAATGAAGGTTTTATGATTTTATCTGTTCTGTACTCCATTTGTCCATTTAGAAGCAGTATTGAGCAGTGGGCTACTTAGTATTATTTTGTATTTATAAATGAGGCTATAACTGTCAGGCCATAACAGTAAAATGTTCAAACTGAATACCAATCTTTTTGTCCCCGCCTCCTTTGCAGGCTCCAAGCCACAAGTATGGCGGACACAGCAGTCATGTGACCAACATTGCCTTCCTGCACGACGACAGTCACCTGATCTCAACTGGCGGGAAGGACACCAGCATCATGCAGTGGGCCGTCGTCTAACAGCCGATCACCACGGCAACAGCATCCTTCTTTCTTGTTTTTTCCCTTCCTCGGTTACTGTGTCCTCCTGCCTGCCCCACTAGAGGGCAGCATTTCCGTGCCTATTAAAACACCTTGACCAATCCCTGGCCGGTTTAAGAGCAGCAGCAGCAGCATTTAAAAAGTGTTGATAGTTGAGAATATATTGATGATGTCGTATGAAATACAAACTATATTGATAATGTGGTATGGAATAGAATGTAGAAGAAAAAAAAAAGTATGTTGCATTGACTGCGTGTGCTTCCCTGAATGTGACTGTAAAGATGAATATATCCAATCTAATATTATCCAACATGTACCTTATTCTCCGTACGGCTGGCTGCTGTTTGAAGTGACCTAGGGATTCTTGGGATGATATTTGTCTCTGTGCGTCGGTCTTTACTGTGCCCCAATATCTATCACAACCAGCCAACCCCCAAACTGTTACCTTTAACTAACCACCTTTAACCCAAAGCATAGGCGGATGATTGTAACTTTCGAAGATTATTAAAGATTGTCAACCGTCGGAAGTGGCTGTTTATTGCAAGCCTCCCATCCAGCCACTGTCCTCCGGCCCCCTGGTGTTCGCTGATGGTACTGATGCGGTGGCCTGACTGTGCTGATGCAGCACTAGATGGCGCTATAACTTTCGGAAAAGCATGTCTAAATGTCGCAAAGGTCTAGTAACGGAATCTATCTTATGCAGTATATCCGAGTGGCTGTGTTATTTTAATATTTATTAGTGACAACAATGGATGCTATAGTAAACTATTATAACTATTGGTGTAGTGCTTTTCGCGGTGGACAGAGAAATTATATGGCTCATGCATTGTAGAAGTGTGTCTAAGCTTTGCTTTGCCTTCTGATTTGTTAATAAAGTTTTTACCCAAATATTTTTGGATTAACATGTGGATTTATAACCATTTGCCCACAGTGAACTAAACTATGGATTTGTGTCGGTGTAAATATGCGGTCCTCTATTTAGAACCCCTAGTTTAGAGTCCCATACTACATCATCATGATGGCAAATAATTCAAATCCAGTAAATGTGAACTTGAACTAAAGGGTCTGTAACCAACCATTTCCAATCACTCATCTTTTATTAATAGTTTCTCTCTAAATCTATTTTCATTATCACAGGTTACCACAGACCCAATACATTAAAATAACCTGTATCTGTCAAGCAGCCAAGAACATCGAATGAATTGATTGATAAAACAATACATAATATACTGCTGCTTCTCTGTTGAGTCAAAAGTTTAAAGTTGTATTTTATCTAAAAAATGTTAGCAATAGGCTGCTCATAATTGTTCAAAAACTCACAACCCCCGATCACAAAGACCGCCATAGTGTCTGTAGAACCCTGAGGTGAGAGACAGAGTGATGGCCATATCAGACCCATGAGCACCACGGACCAACCGCCCTTTACCGTAAAGTCTACACAACCACAGATATTCACCGCCTTCTACCGGCGAACGACGACATTGCATATATCTAACGGTACCTGTAGCCGAAGTGAGATAATTAAGGACGTAATTTATTAATGAGTGAATGTACAAAAAAGTAGGATTAGGGGCCCACAAAGAACGTGTCGCCCCTCTGTGGTGATACCCGCTCCCGCCACTGGGTGTCGCTCATAACATTTATTATGAGACTGCTGCTGTATGTGCTGGGGCACAGGCAGTAGACTATAGCAAAGACAAGTCAAAAGGGTATTAACACACATGTAATGTGTATGCGAGACAATACTTAATCCCAGATGAGCTCAAAAGGAGAGCAGAGATAGGAGAGAGGAGGAAGAGAAAAGAGGAAAGAGAGAGGAGAAACTATAAGAAAGGATGGAGAGGAGAGGAGAGCTGAGAAGACGAAGTCACGGTGCTCACACACATGGGGGGAATCTTTACATGTAGTAACTGGGAGCTTTGTGTAAGCGTGTAACACATGTTAGGCTGTTGTATGGTGGACATTAAAAGTAAATCGAGACATGAGCTCTTAATCCATTTTTATTGAAATCAAAAATGTGCTTTTACATTTGATTGTTGTCATTCATGATTCCGAAGTATAAACTAACAGTAATGTTTAGATAAATATGATATACACATTAATCCTCAAACCGTGCTCTACTGCAACCATTAACAATTGTATAGCAGTAAACCTTTGAAAATAAAGCCTCCCAAATAAGGACTTGATGAAAACAATCAAAGGGCCCTTTGTGTGGAAATGGTGGAGCGGGTGGAGGACAGGTCCTTGGTGAGTGTGGTGGGTGTTGTTGGGCTTCTTGGAGAGCACCATGGGGGCCCACTTCTGAGGTGGACAAGAAGTAAAGAGTGAATGCCACTTATAAAATATGATTAAAAGAACTACAGCGTACTCCTCGATAGGCAGGGCAGCTGGTAAACACATGACTCCTGCTCTCTCCTGCCACATCATGGCAGTACTGACTTAATTAAAATGGAATAATGCCGTATTTCTCCAGATTGCAGTCAAAGGGCAGACCATTAGCTGTGCTCAAGACTTGACAGAGTGATCGCCATTTGTTTACCAACACCGGTGCTGGGGGGGAAAAGGCCGCTACGAGATGGCAGCTATGACAATGTTTGGCTCATATGATGCATGCACTATTTCCTCTTAAAAGGTGATTATTGATGTAAATGATTTGAGTCTATGCTTTTTCTGATGACAGGTTTCAAGCTAACAACAGTTATGAAAGGTTTCTTCTCCACACAGTGGACAACACCATATAAGGTTTCATGAGTTTGTAGATAAGTTAAACACTACAAACACGTCTTTCTCTATTAAATTTCCTCCGGAGAAAGTTTCAGGGTACAAATGTCAGGACATGTTATACAGACTTATGGCCCATCAGGAGAATATCAGGAGAATATCAAAACGTACACGTAAGTCTGAAAGCAGCTATTGAATTTCCTCACCTTCGCTCAGATATCATTATGGAAGCGGTCCCTACCAAGAAATAATACTTCTTTCTTTTTTCGCTTTATCCCATCGGTTCTCTATTGTGTTTAACAAAGTCTCAGTCACCGAATAGTTTAGCCCTGAAGTGTCATTGTTGGATAGGATATTGTCCTATTGTCATACAATCTCAACTCTCTTTCAGCAAAATCTGCCAGAAAACACAATGCTTTCAAAAGTCCAAGACAACAAAATCTCCTCTCTTCAACTCTCACTCAAATTTTCACTGTTCTATTCAACTCTCGCAGGACTTATCAATGATTGGGACTTGGTCGGACGAAAAATCCAGACGTTTTTCCTTTAACACATTCTGCCCAATAGGGCTAATGCAATCCTTATGGCCCAATGCACTGCCAGTTGTTGTTGCTCGCTGGCTTCTATCAGGCCTCGCTCAGGGACCGGTAGTACTGGTCATCCGCCGTCACCCACGGGGGACTCATGACGGCGCCCACGTCCAGGCAGAGCACGAGGAAAACGCCCACGAACCCCGCCCTGCGTGAGCGGCGAGCCACGCGACGCCTCTTCCATGCTGATTTTTTTATAAATACACGACAATTCAAAACATTTATGTAGAAAAATGTAGTTATATATCTCTATATTTATGTTATAAAGACTGAAATAAACCAGTCGAGGGAGTGATTGGGAGTACGCCTCCAGCTTTATCTGGGATTTTCTTTTGTAAAGTTTGCATTGTTTGAAGAACTATAATACCCCCTGGCGGCAAAAGTGGGTCACACGCAGACACACAAACACGCACACGCACACACGCACACGCACACACAGCCCCAGAGTCCAATCAGTCTGGCTTGGCCAGGTGAGGCTGCAGCAGAACACACCCCCACAATATTATACTGAGATTGTACCTATTCCACTGAATAACTATGAGAATGTAGTTATTCTACTGAATACATATGTAATCCGTGCATGTGATTTTGCATGTGAATGCATGCGAAATTTACATATTTCACAGAAAATGTCCCCTTTCTTTTTCCTTTAAATTTCATTCAAATCAGAAAAGAGTACAAACACATGATTGTGTTGTTATACTTTATTCGGAAAAATAAACTACAAAAATTGCTTTGTTAAAAAATGTATTGATAAAAATGCAACTTTAACATTTTCAACATGTTACTTGAATGCAACCTTTAACCATTTGATATTATAAAACTTAAAAAAAATCCAGGAGAAAACAGACATTGAACCACAGTCATTTTATAATTCATAATATAGGTTACATTATGTTTGTTTTATGTTAGTTGCTTGATGAAATTCTCCAACAGTATGATACAGTTCCCTCAGTTCTCACATAGTAGAGATTCTAATTCAGGTAACATTAGTTGCTTGATTATTTTATTATCAAACAAAGGTCCTAGTCTGTTTGATTGACAGGTGTGATGATCAGTGGGGCAGAGTTTATACCTTCATATTTAAAGCGACTTGGGCAGAGGATTGGATAGAGAGGCTCACTAAAGGTGCAGCCAGTTGCAGAGTAGAGATGAACCCTGGCTTCCACATCATAGAAGGAGACCAGACCCTGATCATAATCAACAAACACCCCCACCTTCTGGAGCTCAGCACTCAGAGGGAGACAGACTGAAGGGTTATCTCTAAATACCAACCCATCCTTGCCGTATTGAAGAATCCAGTAACCCGTCTCAGGGGTCCACATGGTCTCACCTATTCTGTTGATGGACTCTCTGGCCACTCCTAACCACCATCCACTCTTGTCTTTAACCTGGACCTCAAAGTAAAATCGCCCTGAGGAGAAACTCTGCCTCGTGAGGACATATATAAACCTTGTAAATCTCTTAGGGTTGTCTGGGAGATTCTTCACCACACCTCCATCATATACTTGTTTCCCATCCTTAGACAGGATGAGACGGGGTTGAGCTGTATCAGGATCCAGAGTCACATCTACTTCATACTGCTGGACCCTCTTCAGTTCAGCATCACGCAGCTTCTTCATCTCCATGTTCAGTGTCTCCTCCAGCTGATCCAGGGATCTCATGAAGGTCCCTACGTATGACGGAGGACGGACCTCCACCGTCGTCCAGTCCCTGGTGTGTGGAGGATCCTTCAGGGATCTGAAGGCCTGGAGGAAGTGGAGGTGGTCTTTAGTGTGTGAGAGCTGCTTCACCTCTGAGCTTCTATTGGTCAGATCTTCTATTTCCTGCTCCAGCTCTTTGATGAGGTCTTCAGCTTGTTTCTCAGTGGATTTCAGTCTCTTTTTAACCATTCGGTTGAGATCATCCTGGCACTTTTCAATGCAGCGCATCAGAGTAGTGAGGACCTGCACACCATCGGCTATCTCTCGGTCTGCGTCTGCTTTGCTGTGTTTAACTGTGTCTTTAATCTCCTGAATATTATTTTGTCTCTCCTGGATCATCTGCTGAACTTCAGCCTCTATCTTCCCCAGCTGGGCCATCTTCACTTCATATTCCTCCTTTAGAGGTACAACAGGATGGGACTTGTGGTCTGTCTCTGTGCAGAACTGACATACAGACACCTGTTCAGTCTTGCAGAAGAGCTCCAGAAGTCGGTCGTGTTTCTTACACACCCTGTCTTCCAGACGGTCCATAGGCTCGACCAGACGGTGTTTCTTCAGGCGTGGGACTCTCTGATGTGGCTCCAGGTGGGTTTGGCAGTAAGAGATAAAACATACTAGGCAGGACTTCACAGCCTTCAGCTGGGTCCCAGTACAGACGTCACAGGGAACTTCTCCTGGTTCAACACAAGGCTGCTCTTTTACTTGTACGGACGTTCTAAACGGAGCAGCCAGCTCTGATAAGAGGGTATTGACCTGTAAATCAGGTCTCATGTCGAAAATCTTGTTGCAAACAGGACATTTGTACTTGACTTTGTCATCCCAGAACTTTGTAATACAGGTTCTGCAAAAGTTGTGTCCACATGGTGTGGTAACTGGACGGCTGAACACATCCAGACAGATGGAACATGAAAAGTCCCCCTCAGACCAGGAAGTGTTAGCAGAGGCCATTCCTAGGCACAGACGGCAAGGTTTATGTATTGAGCAATTGCATTATTTTTTAATTTCAAAATGGGAAAAGTGTTTTTATCTTCTCTCAAAGTGGTGCTGTTTTACTCACCTCGCTATAGCTTCTGTCTTGCAGACTATTTCTTCCAAAATACGTTTTCTTTTCGCCTGAAACAGGGAACTGCTTCCACTTCGGTGGCTTTGGTTTATATGCACCTTCGGTTTCGTTACCACAACATGACGTCCTCTCCTCTCCTCCCCAAACGCCTGGCTCCTCCCCTAACTTCTAGCTCCTCCCCTACGGCACATTGCTTCACCAAATAAATCCATGCACTGTGTTGGACTCTTCAAATGCGTTGATGTGTGTTCTCTTCTTTCTGGAGTTAAAGGAGAGCCAATGCAAAACGAGAAACATTGGGGGGATTTAGCGGGATTTCCGTCTCCAGCCGTGATTGACTGGCGTTGATCAACCAGGGTTTCCCGGACTTCCCCGAATAGTTTCTATTGTTACGTATTTTAAGAATCTAAGCTACCCACACATAGACCAAAATGAAGCAGGACCAAATATATAAGCCGTAAATACTATACATAGCCACAAGGGGAGCAAGACCTTATTGGAGGCTGCTCCAGCCACAGATAGCAGCACTTTTATATATACGAAGAAGCCGAAGCCATTACGGCACCCCGGCCACGCCCACTTGGCGGTCTCTACCTGAGGACAAGGGGTGAATAGTGGCCAGAGATTTTCAGCGACACCCGCGAAGGGTCACGGGCCTCTGCCCGTGGCCCATAGTACTAGCCAGAGTTATTATCTCTCACACGTGTTCTACACGATTCCTAGAATTCCCTCCGTATAGCTTCACTTACCATGCCGAAACATGCCGACGACTTTATAATAAATGAAGTGAGTTCAAAGCAACCCGGGATTGGACAACTTTCTTCGAGAATATGCAATACTATCTAACCCCGATCTTATTTTCAACAGTAACAGACAGAGAGCAAAGAGCTGTTTATGGGCGCTACGCTATAGAAACTCTCCCCGATGAGCACGCGCACACCCGAGCAGGCTAGAGACCAGTGGGTCATCGTAGAGCTGAACGGCTCACTGGTTCACGGTTAAATGAGGTTCCCAGCAGCCACCGATCACAGAGGGATACAGTCCTCTTCACCATGTTGTGAGAGCGCAGCACAGGAGGGCTCAAGCCCGAAACGACAGAATCACATTTTCACATGCCCACAATTATCCTATCGTGTGCAACTCAAAGGATAAATAGAAACGACACGTTATTATTGGAGAGCTTTTATTCTCCAAGTGTTTCATGTGCTGCGTTCGTGACGTAGGCCTGCCACTCTTTATAAAAGACCCGTTTTTTCTGGGAACATCTCAGCTGAATTAAAAAATATCATACATTTTTCGAAACCTGGTAATCCAGCACTTTTACTATTTTGTTGTTGCTGTAAGATTTATGCTTTGCGTGTTCGGTCTCACCTGTCTATTAAATCAAATTCCAAACGACTAAATGTAAAGACCCGTCTTTGAAATCAGATGGGGCTGATAGTGTAATTATTGGTATTTGAACGCCATTCACATTTGATGATCAAAATGTTTACTTTTCGCATCATTTCACTTCACAGAACGAGAGTTGATCTACACCAGTTTCCTATTCCCCATCCACCCTGAGGATCCCTCGCTACACCTGCACACCAATCTAGACCAAATGTAAAGTTATCTCTATATATTTGTGTTTTAAAGACTGTAATAAACCAGTGGAGGGAGTGAATGTGAGTACGCCGCCGACTTTTTCTGGAATTTATTTTGTAAAGTTTGCATTATTTGAAGAACTAGACTACCCCCTGGCGACACACACACACACACACACACACACACACACACACACACACACACACACACACACACACACACACACACACACACACACACACACACACACACACACACACACACACACACACACACACACAAGGCGAGGCTGCCTAAAATTAGACATCAGCAGAACACACTCCCACAATATTATACTGAGATTGTATCTATTCCACTGATTACATAGTATACTGTACTGAGAATGTAGCTATTCTACTGAATACATAATGAACGCATGTGAAAATTGACCTATTTCACAGAAAATTTCCCCTTTCTACTTTATTTCCATTTTTATTCAAATCTAAAAAGTGTACAAATATTTGATTGTGTTGTCATACATTATTCGGAAAAATAAACTACAAAAATTGTTTAGCGAAAATATATCGATTATTTAACTAAAATGCACATTTCATACTTTCAAAATGCTACTTGACTGCAACCTTTAACCATTTGATATCAATAAACTTAAAAAACATCCATGAGAAAACAGACATTGAACCATTTTATAATTTATCATAGGTTACATTATGTTTGTTTTGTTAGTTGCTTAATGAAATTCTCCAACAATATGATATAAATACAGTTCTCTCAGATCTCACATAGTAGAGATTCTAATTCAGGTAACATTAGTTGCTTCATTATTTTATTATCAAACAAATGTCCTAGTCTGTTTGATTGACAGGTGAGATGATCAGGGGGGGCAGAGTTTATACCTTCACAATTAAAGAGACCCGGGTTGAGGATTGGGTAGAGAGGCTCACTAAAGGTGCAGCCAGTTGCAGAGTAGAGATGAACCCTGGCTTCCACATCATAGAAGGAGACCAGACCCTGGTCATAATCAACAAACACCCCCACCTTCTTGAGCTCAGCTCTCAGACGGAGAACGACACAAGGGTTATTATGAAATAACAACCCATCCTTGCCGTAGCCAATAGTCCAGTAACCCGTCTCAGGGGTCCAATTGGTCTCATCTATTCTGTTGATGGACTCTCTGGCCACTCCTAAAAACCAATGAATCTTGTCTTTAACCTGGACCTCAAAGTAAAATCGCCCTGAGGTGAAACTCTGCCTTGTGAGGACAAATATATACTGTGTAAATTTCTTAGGGTTGTCTCCTGGATCCTCCGCCACAGTTCCAAGATGTACATGTTTCCCATCCTCAGACAGGATGAGAAGGGGATGAGCTGTATCAGGATCCAGAATCACATCTACTTCATACTGCTGGACCCTCTTCAGTTCATCATGCAGCTTCTTCATCTTCCTGCTCAGATTCTGCTCCAACTGATCCAGGGATCTCATGAAGGTCCCTACGTATAACGGAGGACGGACCTCCACCGTCGTCCAGTCCCTGGTGTGTGGAGGATTCTTGAGAGTTCTGAAAGCCTGGAGGAAGTGGAGGTGGTCTTTAGTGTGCGAGAGCTGCTTCACATCTGAGCTTCTATTGGTCAGATCTTCTATCTCCTGCTCCAGCTCTGTGATGAGGTCCTCAGCTTGTTTCTCAGTGGATTTCAGTCTCTTTTTAACCATTCGGTTGAGATCATCCTGGCACTTCTTAATACAGCGCATCAGAGTAGTGAGGATCTGCTCACCATCAGCTATCTCTCGGTCTGCGTCTGCTTTGCTGCAAGTAACTGTTTCTCTGATCTCCTCAACCTTTATTTTTCTCTCCTGGATCATCTGCTGAACTTCAGCCTCTATCTTCCCCAGTTGGGCCGTCTTCACGTCATATTCCTCCTTTAGAGGTACAACAGGATGGAACTTGTGGTCCGTCTCTCTGCAGAACTGACACACATACGCTTGTTCATTCTTGCAGAAGAGCTCCAGAAGTCGGTCGTGTTTCTTACACAACCTGTCTTCTAGACGGTCCATAGGCTCGACCAGCCGATGTTTCTTCAGGACTGAGACTCTCTGATGTGGCTCCAGGTGGGTTTGGCAAAAAGACATAAGGCACACTAGGCAGGACTTCACAGCCTTCAGCTGGGTCCCAGTACAGACGTCACAGGGAACTTCTCCTTGTTCAACACAAGGCTGCTCTTTTACTCTTACGGATGTTCCAAACCGTTCAACCATCTCCGATAAGAGGATATTGATCCGTAAATCAGGTCTTGTGTCAAAAAGCTTGTTGCAAACAGGACATTTGTACCGGTCTTGTTCATCCCAGTGCCTTGTAATACAGGTTCTACAGAAGTTGTGCCCACATGGTGTGGTAACTGGGCTGCTGAGCACATCCAGGCAGATGCAACATGAAAAGTTCTCCTCAGACCAGGAAGAGTTAGCAGAGGCCATTCCTAAACACAGACGACAAGGTTTATGCATTGAGCAAGTCCATTATTCTTTTAGTCGCATAACGGAAAAAGTGGTTTTAACTTACTGCGGTCAAGTGAGCCGCCATTCGTTCATCCGCGGTTAAGACAGCCGTCACACAAAATCTTTGTGTGCCTTTAATCTAAACAGCCTTTGTGTGGTATCTCGCAACGCTTTCAAAATAAAAAACCTTCACCTACGTGTGTAGATATATAGAACACTAGCTGTCTTACGGCGGCGTCTACAACGTCCGCACTTGCGGCCATCTTGCCAGACAGCTGCTCACCAATAACATTGTGTTGGTACTGGTACGTGTACTTTTTAAATAACCATAACTTGCTACATTTTCAGACGGTTTACAAACGGTTTGGTTTCTTACAAACGTTATTAACGTGGTTATAATAGTGTACCTATTTTAGAAGATTATTCAATTTTATTTTTTCGTTTATAACAAGACAAAAAAAAGTACATGTACCACTACCAACACAGTGTTATGGGTGAGCAGCTGACTGGCAAGATGGCCGCCAGTGCGGACGTTCGACTCCATTGGCCAGCAGAATATGCATATGGGAGTTTTTTAAATAATATTTTCTCAAAATCTATACAGTAAAATCAAATGGTTCCTTGTGTACAAGTAGTCAGCACACCGGTTAATATGGTCATATCAGTCAGTGCCTGAACTTATGTATAATTCGGTCTATAGCCCACTTCAAAATGCTGACATAATGCAATTTGCAAAGGCGAGAATATGCATGTGTACGTTTTTCAAATGACATTTTCTCTAAATCTATACAGTAAAATCACATGGTTCCTTGTGTACAAGTAGTCAGTACAACAGTTAGCATGGTCAGGTCAGTCAGTGCCTGAACTCATGTGAAATTCGGTCTATAGGGCACTTCAAAGTGCTGACATAATGCAATTTGCAAAGGCGAGAATATGCATGTGGACGTTTTTCAAATGACATTTTCACATTTCACTTCAGGCATTGACTGATATGAAAATACTAACGGTTTTACACAAGGAACCATTTGATTTTACTGTATAGATTTAGAGAAAATGTCATTTGAAAAACGTACAACACGAATTTCTCATAAGTTCAAAAAAATAATAATCTATTATTATATATATATATATATATAATATAATTAATAGAATATTAAAACCACGTTAATAACGTCTGTAATAAACCAAACCGTTGGTAAACCGGTTGAAAATTAAGCAAGTTATGGTTATTAAAAAAGTACATGTAGGCCTACCACTACCAACACAATGGGTGAGCACTGCAGCTGACTGGCAAGATGGCCGCAAGTGCCGACGTTCTAGACGCCGCCGTAACAGCTAGTGTTCTAGATATCTACACACGTAGGTGAAGGGTTTTATTTTGAAAACGTTGCGAGATACCACACAAAGGCTGTTTTTAGAGTAAAGACGCACGAAGATTTTGTGTGACGGCTGGCTTAACCGCCGATGAACGAATGGCGGCTCACTTGACCGCAGTTTTAACTTCTCTTAAAGTTGTGCTGTTTGACTTACTTTGTTGTGGTTTCTGTCTGACGGAGAATGTTCTTTTACGCCTGAAAGAGAGAACTGCTTCCACCTCGGTGGTTCTATGCCGCCTTCAAAGTAGATCGGAGGTTCAGAAGCTCTAACTTGTCTATGCGTAAACCTTCCCTTCTTCCGAAATAAAAGTTTTCAAGGCTATGGAGCATCTATGGAGTAGAGTCAAACTGCAATACTGCATCCACGGAGAACAACACGCTGGCGTGAACAACCCAGGCGCGACGGAAGTGTGACGGACGTGACAAAAAAAAAAAACTTTTATTACACACCGCTAACAGAAACCAAAGATCAACCATGGAAGTAAGTGAGACTTTCAATATGCTTAATATAGCCTATTGAGTAATATAATATTCATGTTAAAGCCGTGCCGGAGTTTATTTACTTTTCGCTAAATTCGAATATAATAATACCCCACCCTTTTTGAAAAAATAAGCTGCACTTCGTTCATAGAAGTCAGTGAGAGTTAACCTGATCATAATAATTATTAATATAATGAGGAAAATTCAATGTTAAAGCCGTGCTGTGGTTTATTTAGTGTCATCCGTAATCACCAATGTGATACTACAGCAGCCACACCATTTAGATAACTGTAAGGATCTAGTGGAGCTGTCCTATAGGTGCAGAACTGCCCCTGCAGCCACAGGGGCAGAAAAGTGTCTGTCAATTATTCAATGAGTAAATAATACACTAAATTCCATTAAATAATTGTCTACACACTAAATTTGTTTATTTGTCTAAGTAACGTTTTAAAAAAAATAAGCTATAAGAATGGTTACTGACATGTCATAATATTGTTTTATTATGTTAACATTTTTTAAAAAAACTTTTCTTAAGCTATAAAAATGGTGACTTCATTTCGAAATATATATATTTATTTTTGTTAATTTAAGCGATAAATAGGTTTATTTGTCAATTTTTTTTTTTTATAATTCTGAGGTACCTTCCATCCAACCACAGTACTTCTGTCCAGCCTGGGTAACTTCCGTCCAACCACTCGTCCCGCCTGAGTGTTATGTCGCGCCAGGTTATTGTTCTCCGGGGATGCAGCTGGATACTATTGGAGTAATGGCTGCGTTCGAGACGTAGGCCTGCCACTCTTCATAAACGGTCTGAAGACCAGTCTTTTCTGGGAACATCTCAGCTGACTTCAAAATATCTTACATTTTCAGAAACCTGGTAATCCAGCACTTTAAGTATTTTGTTGTTGCTGTAATGATTTATGCTTTGCTTGTTCTGTCTCACAGTGGCGAACTTAGCCCTTTGGGGGCTCCAGGCGAACAGTCATTTGGGGGCCCCTGCATCTACCGGTCTCAGTACCTTATATCGCAGAATGAGATACTCCATACAAGGGATGAACAAAAGTCACTATCCTTCTTTCATGCAAATGTTAATTATCTATTTACAAATTGAGAATAACATACAAAACAATAAGATTAGTTATGTTGACACATTACACTGACTGTTAACCATAAGTCCTCATTTACCTGAGGGTTTCCAGTAGCTCACAGCAGCTATCTGCTGTGAGCTACACAGCATTTTTCATTACTATGTAATAGTATGCTTTTGTGAATCTGCGGCCCTTGGGCCAGAGTGCTGGGTCATCTACAAGAATATGTGTGCACCTGCCCAAGACACAGCAGCTTGGGCCAGAGTGCTGGGTCATCCACAGGAATATGTGTCTCGCAGTCATTGTTATCGTTATTGTCATAAATTTCAATAACCAAAGTGGAAGAAGGAGAGTGAGAAATATTCACTACCAGTTGTGCATCATCTCCGTCAGTTTGTTGACACACGTCATTAGCATCGCTGCTGGCTGAGCCAGAGCCACTTGGAATGAAAGGAGCAGTAACGTGACAGCAAACGACGTTGACGGCTGCTCTTGATCCGCCGACGGTCCCGCTGCCACTGCGGTGGCTGTAAAACAGCTGGATAGCTTTGGCAGCTTTGAAAGAAAGTCCTGCCTTTGGTCTTTCTTTTTATGTGACCCGCTTTCGTATCGCTTCATGTTTCACTCGATTTATGTCTCACTCGATTTCTCTCTCTCTCTCTCTTACCGCTTACTGTTTCGAATTTGACATAATTTCCGCATACGCATGATGAGCGTGATGCGCGTAACATGGAATAGTCCATGTAGTGCAGACTGAAGGGGGGTGCACACGGAAAGATCGTCAAAACATGAGTAATAATTAGACATCCCGATGCTACTATTGTGAAGAGATTTTTATAAAAATAATAAATATGGGGACAAAATATATGCATTGGGGCCCTCTTGACCAGATCAATATTGTAAATAAGAAACTGTTCTTAATGTTTTAACGGGAAAAATAAAGGTAAAAAAAAAAAAAAAAAAAAAAAAAAATTTGGGGGCCCCAAAAACTGGGGCCCGGGGCTCCAGGCAAATGCCTGGTTTGCCTAATAGTACGGCCCGCCCTCACCTGTACGTCTATTCAATCAAATTCCAAATGACTATATGTAATGACCTGTCTTTGACATCAGATGGGGCTGTTACTGTATTTATTGGTATTTGAACGCCCTTCACATTTGATTGTCAAAATGTTTACTTTTCCGCATCAATTCACTTCGATGACTGAACAGAGTTGATCTACACCAGTTTCCTATTCCCCATCCACCCTGAATATCCCTGACTACACCTGCACACCGATCTACACCTAACATAAACCAAATAACCATGCAGTGCTCCAACTCTGCCTTCTAAACACCATATTGATGAAACTTTAACAGCTAACTTTTAAAATATACTACATTATGTCACGCCACGTTTTGGAGGAAGTATGTTCAGATGAATGTTTGGATTTGTCAATTTTATGTGCACAATATCTGTGATCCCTGCTATTGTATTTCTAACACCCAGCTGGGAACCCTCTTTTTAAGGGAGCGACTAAAGGGAACCAGGCTCGAAGCACACCTGAGCACGGACCTTCCATCCCTAATGCCTCCATTCAACCACAAAATAATGCCTAAAGTAACTTGACCCGCTAACCTTATACCTGAACTTGGAAATGAAACCTAACATCTCTAATGCCTAAAAACGTTCAGCTAAACTCAACCAAGTACCTAAACTTCTCTATAATAGCTAAAGTCGTTTCCCTAAACGTAACCCAATCCCCAAACTTCTCTAAAATGCCTAAAATAGTTTACCTCAACTCAAGACCGAAACTTCTCTAAAATTCCTTAAATCTTTTCCCTAAACGCAACCCAATACCTAAAATTCTCTTAAATGCTTAAAATCGTTTCCCTAAACGTAACCCAACACCCAAACTACATAAACGGTGCCTAAAATTAACCTCAAATTTCCCATTTTAAACATTGAACCAACCGTAATCTTAAACCCAAACTAGACTGTTTAAACTCAGATCTAAACCAGACTTGTCACTGGGTCACCCCACTTATTTCCCCCATCAGGGTTTATGTTTATTCCTCAATGGTTTGAAGTCCTTTGGATGATATTTGAACATTTGTTATAAATAAACAGGCCTTCTTTACCCATTTGGTTTGTTTTGCTTATTTGCTCTTGGGACAACAAAGCTGCGTCAGCATCCTTGCGTATATGTTACAATTATCCCCAGTATATCCCTAAACAGTAACGCAGCTAATTGCTTGTCGAGTGACTGCTAATAATGGCGCACTAATTTACAATCGGGGTAACAAAGAAGGAATGGTGGAAAAGAAACACGCTGAGGGAAGACGACTAACTGATTTGTTTCAAAAGAAAGGTGAGCACAACGGTTTAAGAATGATTTGGCAGTCCCCATGGTATCTAGCTGGAATATAACTGCACTGTATCACATAAATTCATCCATATAAAGTAATCAGCATACCTATGACATATCTATAAAATACATTTTAAAAAGTGTCAAATACAAGAATAGAGCAGGAGCATGTCCCTCATCTGGTGTTACTGAGGTGTGTGTGTGTGTGTGTGTGTGTGTGTGTGTGTGTGTGTGTGTGTGTGTGTGTGTGTGTGTGTGTGTGTGTGGGTGTGGGTGTGGGTATGTGTCCAATTGTTTGCAAAAATAAATAAAATATGTCCATCAAATATTAGATGAGAGGTGGATCAAGAGAAAGGGGTTTTCTACAACCCTTTATGTACATAATGTGTATTATGGAACACTTTACAAATGGTTGTTAATGTTGGAAATAAAAAATAACGTTATTACAGACTGTTCTGTAACGTAAATGTGTGTAACACTAGACCTCCATTGACCATTACACTAACAAGAACACTAATATAAAGGGCTAAAGAATATATATTATAAATGGTTGAGGAGATTTTCCAGTACGATGCTGGGAAGATTCCAAATTCCCACAGAAGAAATCACAAAAAAAAATGCACATATCTGATGTTGACATTATAGAACAAGGCTTTCATGAGAATTCTGCTTGCAATGTTCAACTCTGTGGGAGGGAGTGTTTTTTATATAAGCAAGAGAAAATGCTTATTGAATACGTATGCAGGGATTTTATGAGCGTATTTGTTATCATCGTGCACATGTTTCAAATCTATCTAAAAATATCTATGCAAGATAAAGTATAACAAATATGAAAAGATATATTGTATATTGTGAGAATTATTGATCTGGTTTTTTGATTTAGCTTGTAAGAAAATGAGAAGCAGAAGAGAGAAATGAGAAGTCAGATCACTCCTATTGAATCCACCCCACGGGGAAATGAAACCAAACCAAGACTCGTTAAAAGAAGCAGGGACTCGCACTTCTGCTGTCAAAATGACATGGCATAATAACATTACGGAGCCAGCGGTCTGTTGGTGGTCGCCCCCCTGCCCTCCACACCCACGCTCTTCTGGGACCAGAGCGATTCACAGGGACCTGAAGATAACATCAGGATGTCCTTCTGAAAGGTCAACGCATGAAGAATGGACTGATTGTGAAATGTATATAGAATAGAATAGAATAGAATCTTTATTTGTCATTGGGTTAAATACAAAGTATTTACACAACGAAATTAAGGTGCAGATCTTGTTATGATTATATGATTTAGAGAAATACTCCCAACAACCAGAGCTATAAATTCATTGTTGGAATTTTCTTGGTACATTTCAACGCAGACCCTTCTCGTTATTGTTTGAGTTCCTGGTGAGGTGGTAGTTAAAGAAGCGGTAAAGCTCCCACACAGACGTGTGTTAGCATCTGTCTGACCTCACACGGCGAGCCAAGGGACACTAAACTCTGACACACAGTGCACACAAGTGACTCTCTCTCAAGCCGAACACAGTCCAAACAAGGTCTCTGATGGAGGTGTATTGGTGGGTGGGGAGGGGGGGGGAGCAGCCTCCAGTCCTGGGTCCTATGATGATCATCTGCTCACCCTCCTGGGCTATGTCATGAAGATATTAATATCTTCAAGTTCTAGAATTGAACATTATCACGTTTTACTTATTGTAGGCCTACACTAGCTATTACTTCAATCTATTTCAAATAGGCCTAAGACAACTGCTCTTATTGTTCTCCATTGTTCTAGTGGTTATTTTATTTTATTTTTGGCTTCCTTTGTTGAAATTAATCAAATAAATCCTATTCAATGACAGTGTTAAGTAAAGGGCAAAAAAAGGAATTTTAATAAGTCAGGAGGTACAACTTTGATGTAGGGTATTTTCTAAATAGCTTATCTAAATGCCACCCGTCTCAAGTTGAGGTTTTAAATCATCTGCATTAATAGGTGAACCGGTGGTACCTGGCTGGTGGCGGCTGGAGCTACGTGCAGGGCTCTGCTTCAGAGCAGGGGTGCGCCAAACAAAGCAGAGTGGGGATGGACAATGAGGAATTTGATATCAATGAGTTCACTTTTATGACATTGTAGCCTAATGTCAAAACCTAGAAGTCACTGCTGTCCTGCCTTACACATAGGCCTACGTTGGCTTGCCTATAGGGGAAATGAACCTGTTGTAGTGGAGCACTTCGAAATGATCTCCACGACAAACTAGGTGTGAACCAATTCATGACCTTTTTTGGAATACGTGGAATTTCCTACCAATAGCGGATCGTCTTCATTATAGACCTTGAAAAAAAGGCTGTCACTATGGCAACACATCCTGCTGCCTCACATTTTCCGTTAATAACCACCGTCTGCGAATTTGAACGCTACGAGGGATTTATTACAAACACGTAGGCCTATTTATCCCCGGTCCCCAGCGCGCCGAGGCCTGCTGCTTCCGAGAGACGGATCACAACAGCCAGAGACGGGCTGGTTGGCCCACATCCACTCGTCACACCTGTTGCGGGGTGTCGGATCTTTATTGTCAAAGGGATTATTAAAAAAATACACAGAGCAGGTCATATGTAAATTTAACAGCGCGCCATTCCCCAGTGTGTACAGAAAGGATGTTTCTTTTTAAAAGCGACTCTTATTTCAGTGCTTATGATCTGAAGCAGCAGAGATACACACATTCTTCGTCCTCTGAATAACATCTAGGTCATGTTGGTGTATAATTGTGTACGAATATTTGACAGGTTTTGGTTGTACACCGATGAGAGCGTTGTATATGCATACTCTGAAGGGAGCTCGTTAGTGTAGAAAAATGCTTTTTAACATGTTCGTTTTAAAGGTAATGAGCTTGGCCCTAAACCCGCACAGTGTATACACTGGAGAACGTTCACATGTGAAACAGTCCCTTTTGAATCCATCAAAAATATATTAAATGTGTGTCAGATGTTGAAATTAGCGTTGAACCTCCCCGTTGACTTGAGCGTGATGGGAACAGAAAACAATTCTTGTTGTTTCCAGACAGAACTAATCAAACACAGACTAGCAGACGATTATGTGAGTCTGGGGTCTCCACCACAGAATGTGTGACCCTAGAGCTAGGACACAAACACAAACACACACACACACACACACACACACACACACGCACACACACACGCACACGCACACGCACACGCACACGCACACACACTCATGTTCATGTTCACACAAACACATTCATGTTCATGTTCACATGCAAGCATACTCACAGACACACACATTACACCACAACCACAGACAAACACGCGAGCGTACTCGCACACAGTGACGAATACGCCGCCCTTCTTAAAGACAAAGTGACAAAGTGGACTTAGATTTGATCCACTGGGATTTAATCAGATCAAGTCAAAAGGCAACTACACACGCTAGCCAGCGTTGTGTTGGCTTCAGCTGTAATACAGGAAGCTCCATTTGATTAGATTAGTTTGTGAAATGACTTCAATTCATCTTTTTCACATTTTGTTATACATTAAATAATGACTCATATGTCCAATGTCATGCTGTCTTTAGCAGAGAAATGTAAACTGGTGAACGAATCAGAAAAGGACATTGAAGATGCACACATGAGTGTATCTGCTAATGTGGTTGTAACATACGATGGAACTGCCAATCCATCGTAAACATTTTAGCGTTCTCTTGTTTATCGGCCATTTATGGACGCAAATTGCATTTGCAGTCCATAAAAACCTTTCTATTGAAACTTTAGGCACAGGGAGGTCAATAATTGACTTCCGATCCTCCGGGAGATCAGAAAGACAGACTGACTGCAGTACACGAGAGACAGATCTAGAAAACAACCTTACCACCTGGCAATAAGGATATAATGGTGCACTGAGCGAGAGCAGAGAGCCAATGGGTGATATCATGGGTGACCTCTTGCCCTGCTCCCTAGGTTGTGCTTTTATTGTTTGACTCATTCAGTCATCATTTCCATGTTTTCTTTGTTAGTCACTCGGTCACTGCCATGTGTGTTTCCCTCCTCTTTGATTGTCGCCCCACGCCCTGATCAGTATCACCTGTCTCTTGTTATGCTCCCCTTCCTACTGTATTCAGTTTGGTGTTTCACTCCCTCAGTCCTCTCTCCTGTGTCAAACCGTGTTTCCTCTGGTGTTGACTCTGGTTCCTGATTTCTGATCTCTGCTAGTTTCACCCGATGTCACCTTTTGTGCTCTCCTTGCCTTGCCTTCCTGATCTCCTGACTGCTTACCCGTGTACGGCACCATTTTTCAAGTACAGAGGAATGTTTTGATTAGGATTCTGTTACGGAGTCGTTCTCTCGAGTCCTCCGGCCAGTCAGCTGGTACTTTATGGTTGGGGAATATATATTTTGTTTCACAGACGTTTTTTGGAAATTTTGGTAATAAGTCATGCCTCCCCATTACACAGTCCTGCACACTAATCAAATGCACAATAACAATACATATAGTATAATATTAAGGATAGTAAATCAATTGATCATTCATAAACATCGTAATGGAATATCAGAAATGGCTGGGTCATCGCGATCAAACGAACCGATGCACTTCACAGGTTTGGAATTCGTCCCGTCATGGAAAAACAACATCTGACTCCAGATCTTTATTTTGAGTGATGCCGTGTCTTCCAGCCAGCCACCTACCCGACGCCCAGGCAGAAGGCAGACATAAATGCTGGGTTTAGCATTACACTAACATGCATTCGTCACACCGACACTCTAAACACAACAATAGGAGGCCTACAGTACAAGCAGGCAGGGGGGAGGAGAGGAGAGCAACGAGAGAGGGAGGAGGAGGATGGAGTGAAAAGAGAGAGAGAGAGAGAGAGAGAGAGAGAGAGAGAGAGAGTGAGAGAGAGAGAGAGAGAGGGAGAGGGAGAGGGAGAGGGAGAGGGAGAGAGAGAAAGAGAAAGAGAGAGAGAGAGAGAGAGAGAGAGAGAGAGAGAGAGAGAGAGAGAGAGAGAGAGAGAGAGAGAGAGAGAGAGAGAGAGAGAGAGAGAGAGAGAGAGAGAGAGAGAGATAAAAAGGCTGGACTGTGAGAAAGAGGTGACAGACAGCCAGATAGATATACATAGGAATGGACATAGGCATAGATGAACAGATGATCCTTCACAGGAGTTTGAAGTCATGGACAGGAGCCACGGAGGGACAGAGTGAGCGAGCCCTGAGGGAGTGGCAAGGAGCGGTGGAGATGAAACGAGCCGCAGGGAGAGTGAGATCTGCGGCGCGGCCGGTCGAAGGACAAAGAATGCAGATTGCATAAAAGATCCTTTCTCCCTCCCCGCGGGGTACCTGTGTTCCTGCCGACGACCCCTTGAGCTAATATTGATGTGCGGGGCGGGGCAGATTCCTCAGGGGCCCGGCTGGGAGGCGTCGGCGGCGGCTCTCAGGGTCCCACCGTGCGATAAACACGCCGCAGGGAGCCCTTCTCACACGTCTTCATTTCAGAGAGAGAGAGGGGGAGAGAGAGAGAGAGGGAGAGAGAGAGAGAGAGAGAGAGAGAGAGAGAGAGAGAGAGAGAGAGAGAGAGAGAGAGAGAGAGAGAGAGAGAGAGAGAGAGAGAGAGAGAGAGAGAGAGAGAGAGAGAGAGAAAGAAAGGCTGTAGTAGGCCTTCTATAGCCTCCACTTGTCTTATCTTGACGAAAGATGTTTGGTTCATTTGAGAGAAAGGACACTGCAAATTAATGAATAAACATGGTATAAAAATGCCTGAATTTCTGTTAATCATGTAATTATTGCAAAGTAATATAGATATAGGACAAACACAAATATACGAAAAAAACAACAATTGCAAACAAGCAGGTCATGTAGCAAAATGAAAGCTCAGTGCTGACGTCGATATTTTAATCTTTGTTTAGTGGTCTGATGTGATAGTGGAATTAGAATCCACTATTCCACTATCCTGAACCTCTGAAGGACCAGGCCGACTGGTTAACGGCAGTTATCCCCAACAGGATGGTGGAACCTCGTCTTAGAAACCCCTTAGAGACACATTCAGCGTTGGTTGTGCTGTTGATAAAGGCTCGAGGTGACAGTGAGCTAAATCATGGGTGACTCATCCCAGCCTAAAATCTGATATCTTTATAGAATTGGGCAGTGATGACAGTGCTTAAACATCATCAATCTTTTATATCAAGAAAACGTTCCTGGCTGGGATAAATAATGTTTTATTTGTATGTGATCTTGATATAGTGCATTAATTCACACATTTTCTGGGATCCAAACATTTAGGTAAGTCAGTAATGAATACTGCCTGTAGCTGCCCTCTTGGGATTACCACAAAGGATGCAGAGAGCTTCGACTGGACTTCGACTTTAATTCTCTCCTCCTTTCACCACTGGCATTTTAACACCTTCTGTACATAGAAATTGTGTTCACATTTTCTACTTAAACAAACAGTCCGGTAACTGTCTTAACACGAGAAATACAATGACACAAAAAACACGGAGTGAACAACAATAAATAACCTTTTACAAGTTTTAACACAGGATTCGACGTGTAAATAGTTCGTTTGCATGTTTTACCAACTCTGTAGCATTGTGAGCATGTGGTTTTTGCCAAGACGGGAGCAGGAAGTCTAGCGACTTCGATAACAGAAAGTAACAAAATAAGAGTGGTGCTCGTCAAATAAAAGTACAAAAAGTAAAGTGGCATAACTTATTGACGAAATGAACTGCCATTTACACTGCCATCCCATAGTCCAGAAGGTTCTCATGTCTAACCCCAGCTGAAGCGTTCCTGTGTGACTATTACATTGGGGTAATCCTCCAAAAACATACGTGTGCGAACACCCATGCATTAAGCATGGTTCAGTTAGAGTGTTACGCGCCCAGTAAGGCCAAAATAACATTTCAATCACTTTAGTTTGATGCAGAACCAATATGCATGAGACTGCTATGTTTTCCGATACTATTTGAATTACATGAAGAGTTGCTTTCAGAACATTGCTGTTACGTTATCAGTGTTAACCATGAAACACAAGCTTCAAAGCAATGTAAATACCCACGGAAAGACAAGAATGTACAGAGAACATTCCTCTTTGCACACACACACACACACACACACACACACACACACACACACACACACACACACACACACACACACACACACACACACACACACACACACCACACAGGCACACACACACACACACACACACACACACACACACACACACACACACACACACACACACACACACACAACTCAACCTGAACTCACACAAAGACATGCACCTGCGCACAATTACATACTCTCTCACCTCTCCCTCACTACACACACACCCTCTTTACACAGGACTAGGAGGGCTTGTTTATTTGAAGGACCTGTGGCGGAGCTGTGTGTGTGTGTGTGTGTGTGTGTGTGTGTGTGTGTGCGTGTGTGTGTGTGTGTGTGTGTGTGTGTGTGTGTGTGTGTGTGTGTGTGTGTGTGTGTGTGCTTGCGTGTGTGTGTGTGTGTGTGTGTGTGTGTGTGTGCGTGTGTGTCTGTGTGTGTGTGTGTGTGTGTGCTTGCGTGTGTGTGTGTGTGTGTGTGTGTGTGTGTGTGTGTGTGTGTGTGTGTGTGTGTGTGTGTGTGTGCTTGCGTGTGTGTGTGTGTGTGTGTGTGTGTGTGTGTGTGTGTGTGCGTGTGTGTGTGTGTGGACCTCCATGTTGTCCTCTACGGAGCTCAGCTTCTCACACCGCGCCAGCCCTCACCGGGACAGGAATGTTACGCCTGTTTTCTTCTCAAGCAAGAGACTGGAGGACCCAACCTCCGCACACACACACTCTCACACACATGCCCACACACTCACTCACATGGGCTGTACTTCTCTTTCAAGGTGTGTGTGTGTGTGTGTGTGTGTGTGTGTGTGTGTGTGTGTGTGTGTGTGTGTGTGTGTGTGTGTGTGTGTGTGTGTGTGTGTGTGTGTGTGTGTGTGTGTGTGTGTGTGTGTGTGTGTGCGAAAGAGCGACCATAGAGGGAGGAACAGGCAGACCGATTCATTGTCTCTCTTGATTTTCAAATCACTATGATTTGACACTACTCCAATATCCCTATATGATACTATTCCCATATAACTATATGGCAGTATTCCCATATCCCTATATGACAGTATTCCCATATATTCCCATATCCCCGCTCTGGCATCAGTGCTGGGCTCAAGGGCACTCTGACGGGCCGAAACGTCGATGGCTGAGCCCTGGCGCTGTAATTACCCGCGGCGCTGTGCTGGGAATATCGCCGCTCCAAAGCACTCAGTGATAACCGCATGAAGGTTGAAGCTATACGGGCCTATAGGAGACCTGGCCCATTCCCAACCGTCTCTCGGCCCACTCCCCTCCTCAAGACATTCATAACCTCTCTCGGTCTCTGTCTCATTTCCTTGCCTTGATCATTTAAGGGGGCTAAATAATAAACGGTGATATTTTCCCCCAATTATTTTTTGATAAATTGAAAATATCACAGGCGTCCAAATTGCTGAACTTTTCGACAGAAGGGTCTTATTTGCATTCCAGTCCAGTTTTAATTGTCTTTTTTTTGTGTTTCAACCTTCGTTTAAGGTTTGGGGGACTATTAATCAAGAGGGGAGAGAGCAGCAAGGGTAGGCAGCAGCAGCCCGAAGAACCAATTGCTTCAGATCTGCTTCCCGTGCAATTAATCACTCCGCCTCAGCGATCACTTCCTCACCGTCCGTCTCCTCGCGAGAAAACTCATGAATCTCCATCTAACGGCGCAGAGTTGAGCGGGGACTATCATTTAATGAGCCAAATGGCTTACAAATGGGATGTGAGGAGTCTACAGCCAGTCGGCTTGTGAACGGGATGGGGTAATGGGGAAAGGGGTGTAGTTAAGACAAATAGGCTAGGCGCGAACCGGCGCATCCAAAATATTTTTTTCTTTCTTTCCTCCTCCTGCTGTCTTTCTGCAGTCATGTCCATCAGAAAGACCAGGTTTCCCTGGGTGGTCAATAATTGAATAGCGCGGGGACAGCGCAGCGGCATGTCTTTCCACCCAGTTATTAGTCTATCATAATATTATTTACCCCACGTACTGTCTCGCTGGCGCCATCCAGAGAGAGAGAGAGAGAGAGAGAGAGAGAGAGAGAGAGAGAGAGAGAGAGAGAGAGAGAGAGAGAGAGAGAGAGGAGAGAGAGAGAGGGGAGAGAGGGGGGGGGGGGGGTTGGGCATTGTAGAGGGAGAAAGAGAGAGAGAGACAGAGAGGTAGAGAGTGGTTGGGGCAGGCTAGAGAGAGGGAAAGAGTGACCGAGGTAGAGGGAGGTTGGGGCAAGCAAGGTACAGAGAGAGCGAGGTAGAGAGAGGTTGGGGTAGTTAAGCCAGACATCACAATAGGTGGACTCCGCTCCGCAGCGCGTCCGGTTCGTCTAGTCTCCAGTCGGCGTGTGTGTGGGCTACCAAGGATTTTTACCGAGGCTGTGTTGAACCACTGTGCGGCTATTTTACGGACCTTTCGGTGATCTTTGGGATGACAGCAACGTGAAAAGTTGAATGTAAGTGCTCTACTTGTCTGTATTGAATGTGTTATTTGTGTATGACATGCTTGTTTTTTTGGGGGTTCATAGACCACGCTTAAGTTGCACCTGCACCAGATCAGCCTGCGACTCCCATAGCAGTTCGGTGGATTCCTCACCATGAACGAACTCCTAGGCTGACTTCCATGTGTTACTGCAGTAACCGCGGCGGTTGTTTTTACAGCCTGTTACAGCAGTTGACGTTCGTTATTCTACAAGGCTATTTGATGCACGCGCGTGCGTGCGTGTGTTCGTGTGTGTGTGTGAGTGTGACTGCATGTATGTGTACATGTGTGTGTACATGTGTATGTGCGTGTGTGTGTGTCCCAGAGATTCCGGAAACGTTACATCGCTCCATGACATCGTATCAGTAGACGTTTATGACAAAACACACACAGCCAGTGTTCGTCCCACGCTGCTGGATGCCTCCGCTTAAGTAACACATTTGCATTTACGAGCTCGTCGTCCCTTCTCCTCGCTATCGCTCCTTCTCATTTCCCTCTACACTCTCTTCTTTCCACTCCGTTTCGGGCTCACCCTGTCGCTACCTTCAGCCAGGTTGTTCCCCTCCTCCTCTTCGTCCTCTTCATCATGATGTTTCAAATGAATACGGAATCCAAATATCTCTTTCTTCTCCTTTCTCTGTCTTGTCCCTTGAAACGTTAGATACACACATTGTGTGATATAGGAAGCTACCATACTTGTTACTATGTTGTAACCCCTTAGGACTGCTACCGGAATGATTGAATGGACTTGTACCAGAGTAGGTTAGAGTTTCGCGTTACGTATGTTATAAATTGAGCGGAAACTCTCCATTGTTATGATGGGGAGATAATTAGCTCTGCCATAGTGCATCACATTAAATCTGCCGCTTGTGTATCCGTGTGTGTGTGACACACACACATTCTTCATCATTGCATAACCATCTTCACAATCGACATCCCCCCGACCCCCCCTTCCCCTTCCAGCAGTCATCCCTCGCACCCGAGTCGCCGTGCATCCTTCGAAGTGCACTCTGCGTGACCTTGTGGGAAAGATAATCTGCCGTGTTTAGCCGCGACCTTGAGGGGCCGGTCGGGGGTCAGGGCGGTTAGCATAGCCCACGGCGGCGGCGGCTTTATTTACCAAACCACTCCCGTTACCGACGGACCGCCACCAGAAGGATCCAACTGAACTCCTGACCCCCGAGAAGAGAGTCCCAGTCCGAGCCAAAGTGACACAGAGATTTTTTTTTTTTTTATTAAAAACCATTCCAGCATCCTCCATCTCCTGGGTTATTTTTAACCAGGCTATTTTTAGCGCCCTGGGGGCCATTAGAAGTCCCGCCTGGACGTTCAGGTAGTCGGGGTCACTGCGGGCCGGACACTTGTTTATGTGCTGCTGCTGAGTTATTGGACTGTTCCTGTTAGCCGGCTGCTCAGGATCATGTGTGTGTGTGTGTGTGTGTGTGTGTGTGTGTGTGTGTGTGTGTGTGTGTGTGTGTGTGTGTGTGTGTGTGTGTGTGTGTGTGTGTGTGTGTGTGTGTGAGTGTGTGTGTGTGTGTGAGTGTGTGTGTGTGTGTGTGTGTGTGTGTGTGTACCGAGGGCTGGGGCACTGCGGTTCCCAGTCCTTCGGTTCCTCTGTCCCTCTGTCCCATGTACGACTGTGTGTGTGTATCTATTGGTCTGTTGTCTGTCCCCTGCGTCTGGTATCACTATGTCCCCTGTTTGTTCACTTTGACTTTTCTGTCTCTCCTTTTCTGACTTTTCTGTCTCTCCTGTCTCTCCTTTTCTGTCTCTCCTGTCTCTCCTCCTTTTCTATATCTGTCTGTCTGTCCCTCCCCTGTCCCGAGACAGAGTCGAACAGACAGACAGACAGACAGATAATGTCCCTGTGTGTCTGTGTTCTCTGGCTGTCTGTCCCTCCCTCCCTGTGTCTGTGTGTTCTGTCTGTCTGTCCCTCCCTCCCTGTGTCTGTGTGTTCTGTCTGTCTGTCCCTCCCTCCCTGTGTCTGTGTGTTCTGTCTGTCTGTCCCTCCCTCCCTGTGTCTGTGTGTTCCGTCTGTCCCCCCCTAGTCCTTGTCCTGTGCTGGGGCTGTGTCCTGCTCCTGAAGCTGGTAGTGGCTCATTGAATGTGTTTTCGTGCCCTTACGTCCACACGTACGGAAACACAGGCTGCAGAATACACTCGGGAAAAGACATTCTGGAAAACACACGCACACATAGAGACGGGCACGCACACCTAGAGACGGGAACGCACACATAGAGATGGGCACGCACACATAGAGATGGGCACGCACACATAGAGACGGGCACGCACACATATAGACGGGCACGCACACACGGTGGAAGGGAAAACACAGGCTTGATGTAGAAGGTGAAATGGGTCAAAGTCGGATGAGGAAGTGGGAGAGTTTAGACAACTGGACTCTAGCCAAGTGGAAAGGAGACGAGAGGAAAGGAGACTAGGGGACAGGAGACTTGGGGAGAGGAGAGGAAACAACAGGACTCCGGACAAGAGGAAAGGAGACAAGAGGAAAGGTGACTAGGGGACAGGAGACTAGGGGAGAGGATGGGGTGGGAGAGCTGCAGAAACAACAACACTGTAGACAAGAGGAAAGAAGGCTTCAGTGACAGGAGACTAGGTGAGAGGAGAGGGAACAACAGGATTCTAGACAAGAGGAAAGGAGACTAGGGGACAGGAGACTAGGGGAGAAGGATTAGGGGAGAGGAGAGGAAACAACAGGATTTTACACAAGAGGAAAGGATAGGAGAGGTGACTAGGGGACAGGAGTCTAGTGGACTAATGTAGAGGAGAATATAAAAGACCAGAGGAGAGGACTGGAGTTTGAGGAGGAGGAGGAGGAGGAGGAGGAGGAGGAGGAGGAGGAGGAGGTGGAGGAGGAGGTGGAGGAGGTGGAGGAGGAGGAGGAGGAGGAGGAGGGCAGTGTGATGGAGAGTAGCACCAGGGGAACAGAAGAATTGTTTTAGTGGTGGTGGTGGTGGTGGTGGTGGTGGTGGTGGTGGTGGTGGGGGTAGTTGTGGTGGTGGTGGGGGTAGTTGTGGTGGTGGTGGTGGTAGTTGTGGTGGTGGTGGGGGTAGTTGTGGTGGTGGTGGGGGTAGTTGTGGTGGTACCTCCTCAGACCAGCCGCGTAAACGCTCCCCTGAGGAGCTTGTATAATCAGCACTTAGAATCCCCAGCCGACCAATCACTGTGATTAAGGATGCTGGAGCTCAGGTGGTTACAACAAGCTATCCAATAAGCAGCCTTCACACTGCACGGTCACCTCACTGACCATCCATACGGCTCAGTGGACGCTGCGTTTGAGCAGACAGCCTGCTGCTCAGCATTCAATGTTAAAGATGACATGAGAGTCCATCGGAGCGACGTATTAGGTGTCAAACCTTATGTCTTCATATTTGGAGAACTGCAACAATGTTTGGTCCAACGGCATTCTTTAATGTGTCATACTGAACACGTCCTGTCAGCGTACAGTTACAGCTACGTTGTCCTGCATAGCCTGCTAAACATAGGCTGAGCTCCTTTACATTTAGTCAACGTAGTCGTCTGGCAGACGCTTTCAAGCAAAGCCACTTCCGAGTGAAGCATACCTATTAATGTCACCTTGTTATTATCATAGTCCTTCTTGCACCGAACCTACTCAAATGGAGAGGCCTTCAGCAGTCCGGTGAAGTCTTGGGGCTGTCCTGCTGTGCCTAGAGTAGAGGGTGAGGACCTCAGTGGGAAAAGATACTGACCTTCCCCTAAATGGAGGGTGTCTGGGTAAGATTCCTCTCAGTAATGGACAAGTCCAGTTCGGCCTCTGAACATGCTAAATTATTCAGAGACACAGACACACACACACACACACACACACAAATACACAAACACACACACCACACCCAACACAACACACACACATCACAGTTCACATGTGCTTAGCGTTAGGTGAATGTTATAGAACTGCTCAGGTAAGGCGAAAGGTAAAAACTAAACACAAATATTCAAATGCTACTTAAGAAAGACCCACTGATCACGCGAGGGAACTACAGTGGATTATTATGATATGAGAGCAAATCCATTCAGACGCACGCGCACACACAAACATATGAATGAGTGCCAGGCCTAATGGCCAATCACAAAAAAAACGTGAGTGAGTGCTAACACAGTGGGTGTCGTTGAGACGTTTGGGGGTTGAGGTCTCATTGGTCGGATGAGTCACTGCGCGTTCCTGGTTTACGCCCACACTCATGAACATGAACGAGCTCATGAACACACACACGCACACACACACACACACACACACACACACACACACACACACACACACACACACACACACACACACACACACACACACAGACACACACACACACACACACACACACACACACACACACACACACACACACACACATACACACACACACACAGACACACAGACACACAGATAAGTCTGTGTCAAGTGCAAAAGTCTGCAGCATTAAGCACGGCCTGACGCTGTGTGTTGGTGGTGTCTGCGGCTGGCAGCCCTGCGAAGCTCAGAGGACGTTCACAGTGTTTCCTCCATCAGTCCCCCTCCCCCCACCCTCCTCCACCGCCCTCCACCCAACCCCAGCCAACTGCTGTTAGTCATCACAGCAGCACGACAAACAAGAACATTTTAAACCGGAACTGTGGAGCCCTTAACCTCTCTCTCCTGGTGGATGGTGCTCCATTGTAGTCGGTTATTTTCTGTTTGATTCGGTTAAAAGATGAAATGATTATGAACGGGGATTTCTGTGTCATTCTGGCGATTCCGGGACACAAGCGGATCTTGAGTGTGTGTGTGTGCGCGCGCCTCTGCGTGTGTGAGACGCCAAATGTGCTTTGTAAAGCGCCGCGCGCGGACCTCATGAAGACACAGATCAAAGGGGATGAGATTAAGTGTTGATAATTCAGAACAGGCGTTGGCCGAAGCGCTTGGAGAGAGCGCTGCATCACACGCACGCCGTCAGGCAGATGCTCTCACACACACACACACACACACACACACACACACACACACACACACACACACACACACACACACACACACACACACTCCACACACAACCCAATCATTTCTATTATCAGACGCCTGGCAATCCTTGACAATCCCAGGATGTGTGTCAAAGTCAGAGAGTTTCCTCACGGCACAGATCGGGTTTCCGAAAAGCTAGTGGAACCCGTCGTGAATCACAGGGAAGTGTTCTCCTCGGCTCTGCTGTCTGCAGGGACACTCGGGTGAACATCGGATGTTGTCTCCAGCCCTGAGGAGTGATTTGACTCTGTGTTGATGTCGAGCACGGATGATACTGATGCTGGCCACTCTCTGTATCGGTGAGTCCGATGTTATCGTATGGGTCTCGTTGTTTTTCATTTTAATTGTCACTTTTTGGACAATTTATTTGGGCAATTTTTTATGCTTGGGCCTTGATTTTATGTGTGTGTCTGTGTGCTGTACTCTGGGTGTGTGTGTGTGTGTGATGTACTATGTGTTTGTGTGCGTGTACAGTACTGTTTGTGTGTGTTTGTGTGAGTGCTGTACTGTGTGTCTGCAGTAGGTCGATAGACCCCCATCTTATTGCCGCCAGACAAGCTCTTTGTTCTCAGAGACGGAGACACACACAAACACACACACACACACACACACACACACACACACACACACACACACACACACACACACACACACACACACACACACACACACACACACACACACACACACACACACACACACACACACACACACACACACACACACACACACACACACACACCCCTCTGGGAAGTGAGTTGAGATCAGCATGTCACAGAGAAAGAAATGTTTCCTAATGAAAAAGAGGGAGTGAAAGTGTCATATTGTCGCATCTATAATCAATAGTGTTTCTTTGTATTGTACAAAAGTCTATCTCTCAAATGTTATCAATCTGTATATATATGTACTTCTTACATTATCAACTAATGCCGCTTTTCCACCGCACATGTAGCTCGACTCGACACGACACGACTCGACACGACTCGACACGGTAGCAGCGCGGGTGCTTTTCCACCGCAAATAGTACCTCCGGGACGTGGGCGGGGTCGTCTGCGCGAAAGGGCCGTGACGTATTTTTGTACGCGACGCAAACAACACCTACGTAACCCACACATGGACAGAACCCACATAACAACAATGGAGAACATCGATGCGATGGTATTCGTGTTCGTATTATTAGCTGGCATGTTGAAGAAGTGGAATATGTTGGCTGCGGCGCTACTATGGCTGTTCTATCGTTACCAGCATGGTTGCCATGTCGCTCTCGTGACTTCGTCACACTCTCTGGCCAATCAGTGGCCGGCCGTCTGCCGACGTCACCTTTTAGCATCGGCTCAGCCGCTTGGAACCTAGAGCGAGGCGGTACTAGAAAAAGCAGCCACTTGAGGTACTAGATCGCGGTGGAAACGCAAAAAAGGCGAGCTGAGTCGAGTCGAGTCGAGTCGTGTCGAGCTGGTACCATGCAGTGGAAAAGCGGCATAAGTACATATTTATTCCCATACTCGTATGAGGGCAAGGGAGAGAGATGTGGGAAAAGGAGAAGGAACGTGAACAATTATTTGTTTAAAGTTTATTTTGCGTCTATTTTTATGTTTATAGTCAATGGTCCATTCTATTCAGAATTTGTTTTATTTGCTCATTATTTGTTTGTGCGTGTGTGTGTGTGTATGTGTGTGTTTAGGAGTACTGGCAATTTGATCCCTTGTAAATATATCGAGAGTGTGATGAGGTCATTGCTTTCACACACACAGACACACACACACACGTCACACACACACACACACACACACGCACGCACACACACACACACACACACACACACACACACACACACACACACACACACACACACACACACACACACACACACACACACACACACACACACACACACACACACACACACACACACACACACACACACACACACTCTCTCTCTCTCATTAAGTGTGTGTGTGCAGCCCTGGCACCTGTGGCCAGCATTAGAGCAGGATCATATGGTCGATAGCACTCTCACATCCCTCCTTTACTTAGTCTCTCCTCCTCCCTCCTTCTCTCTCTCTTGCTCTTGGTAAGTTACTCATCTTGCTCCTCCACTCTTGTCTTTTCTATCATTTCCTCTATAATGTCCTCTCCCCGCCTCTCCTTCTAATCCCCTCTCTGCTCCACTCCTCTCCCCTTGATTCCTCCTTGTCTCCTCTCCTCTCCTCTAGTCCCCTATCCTCTCCTCTAGTCTCCTCCTAATCTCCTATCTACTCCCGTCCGCTCCCCTTGACTCCTCCCCTCCTCGAGTGCCCTATCCCAGGCGTGTGCCGTCCATATAGGCAGGTGGGGCAGCGAACTACTTTAGTTTCTGCAGGCTTTCCGACTTTTTTTGGACTGTTCACATAAAATGTTGGATGATGAGGGCGAGTTTAACACGGCATGCAATGTTGGGGCAGGGCAGCTCAGCCACCGCGTTCCTCCCTATGTTAATCGCATAACCCTGCAGGCTGCAATACGAATTGCATTCCGTGCTAAAAGACGCCTTTATGGTCGTAAAGTAGTCCGCCCCATGGTCATATTCTCTAGAACTGTTGTGGTTTTAACTCAAATTATTCCGCCAGTATCTTTCGTCGTTTCTATATCAGATACAGTTATGGCAGGTGGTGGTGATTAACAGTGTTGAGTTAGTTAAAAAAAAAACTTTGAGAGGTTAAAATTGGAAGAGAAGCCATCAAACAACTTGGCCCAGATGGACCGGACAAGTTGTTTAATGTAAAAGTTTAAAGATGTTTAAAGTTGTTTGATGTAGATCGAAGTATACATATTTAAAAAAAACATATAAATTGTTGGGTGTCACCGCAGGCTACTGCCCTATCCTTTCCTCTAGTCCTCTCCTCTATCCTCTTCTCCTAATCTCTCCTATCATCTCCTCTCCTCTAGTCTCCTCCTGGTCTAGTCTCCTCTCCTTTCCTCTATTCTCCTCCTGGTCTAGCCTTCTCTCCTCTCCTCTAGTCTCCTCTCGTCTCCTCTCCTCTCCTCTAGTCTCCTCCTGGTCTAGTCTCCTCTCCTTTCCTCTAGTCTCCTCCTGGTCTAGTCTCCTCTCCTCTCCTCTAGTCTCCTCTCCTCCAGTCTTCTCTCCTCTCGTCTCCTTTGCTTTTTTCTCCACCGGTCCGCTCCACACTTTCTTTCATGTACTTTCTTTTTTTTCCATTTCTTTCTTCTTTGTTTATTTTAAGACCACTTCTTGTTTTCTGGTGTCTCTCTTTCATTTCCCTCTCGTCTCTCCTTCTCCTTTCTGTGTCCAGCTTCTCCTTTCTGGCCTTGTGAAGTCTGTCTGCGGGAGTACGCAGTGAGGGCAGGAAGTTACAGAGGAGATTGAGCAGACTTGAACTTTATCATGTCTTTACTGATCAAGAGGTCATCAGATATATCAACTTATACTCAAGGCATGAGTTTGACTCTTTCTGATTTTGATTTGATTTTGAATGTCCATGATCATATAATTGTAATCAATGTTATGTTCCCCATACCTAATACTCATAGAGGGGGGATCTCTGCCCTAGCTCTACCATCGTACCACTACATCACATCTGCCGCCATCGGCTCCCCTCACTTCAGGTTAGACCCGTCCCACTGACGCGCACCCCTAACATGGGACTCTCCCCAGCCACCAGATCCAATATAGAGTGGGAGGGGCCAGACTACACTGGTGGAGACGTGTGGGCGGAGCATCAACCCTGGGTCAACATGTAGGTTTGTATCCCCACATATCATGGCCCTGTGGGGTCTATCAGCCTCTAGAAATATAATCATATTCAGGATCATCTGTGACGAACGGTGCGTTTTTTTGAAAACATCTTTGTTAAATCCTCTTTAAGCACCTCTCTTGATAAAAGATGAAAGGGTCAAACAGTTCAGCAGTGGAGCTGGTGCCTTAGGCTGTGACATGTCACTCAGCATACTATAGAATCTACCAATCACACGACTCAGAATAGACTTCACAAAATCCAACGGATGATGACAGGAGAGGAAGTAGTGGAGGAAATGGCTGCCGGCCACTCCCTGGCATCAAACCAACGTGCTGAGGTTCAATCCCACGTGTTGGTACAACATGCAGGCACACACGAACGCACCGAAATACATTTGTGCACGAAATACATTTGTGTGTGTCTGTGTAGAAAAAGATACACACCGTCATCACGGATAGACACATCATACGCACTGAGACACAATAGACACACAGACAGAGCCTCATATGTGCAACGACACATGCAGCCACAGAGAACATAGACACGCTTACACGCTGCGACTCAATATTCTTAGAAATTATTAAATTATTGCGTTAAGAAATTATAATGGAAGGGATTTTTATTATTGTGTGTACATGAAGCAGTTGAACTAATATTACGTAACTACTATTTCGAAGACTACTAATACTAAGAAAACGACTATTACTACTGCGATACTGCCACTATCATTAAAGGTCGTTTTTTCCAAAGGAGCTCAGTGAGATCAGATACATTTAGCAGCAGTCAGCTACCACTAATACACTACTGGCACTACGATGAGACCACTATTATTTCTTACTTTACTAATGCTAACTAACTTCCCTCGCTCTTGGTTTCAATCTCTTGCGGTTTCTCTCTCTTGCTTTCTCTCGTACCTTCTCTCTCTCTCTCTCTCTCTCTCTCTCTCTCTCTCTCTCTCTGTTCCCTCGCTCTTGGTTTCAATCTCTTGCGGTTTCTCTCTCTCGCTTTCTCTCGCACCTTCTCTCTCTCTCTCTCTCTCTGTTCCCTCGCTCTGTGGCTTCCTCTCTATCTCTCACCTTCTCTCTCTCTCTGGCTTCCTCTCTCTCTCTCTCGGTTTCTCTCTCTTGTTCTCCATATTCGTCTTTCATCTTTTTTTGACGTAGCGATCCGTCCTGATCTAATCAGAGATGAATTTAACTCGGGCCAATAAAACTGGTGGAGGGGAACCCGCCAGCAGAATGTGGCCCCTTTATTGTAGTCATTAATTCTCCCTGTAGGACCCCGGCCCCGGACCTTGGGGCGTTCTAAACAGATAGAGGTTTCCACGCCCGCCCAGGCGTGAAATGAACAGTGAGCAGGATTGAGTACCTGCTCTGTGAATTACATGCTGCCAGTGTTTCTTTGCTCAGCTCAGCTTGTGGTTGGTTCTCTTCTGCTCCGTCAGCACCGATCACACTGGAAGGTGAGGGCTGGGATTTGCAGTTTTCTTCTGGAAACCCTTTCTGTGCAACCCCCCCCCCCTCCCACAAACATATATTTTTGACAGTATTAGGAGGACTGGTTCGAGCTGAGCTGAGCTGATCGATTTTCGGTTAGGGGTGTGTTGGATTGGAGTAAAAGATGTGTTGATCTGCTGCAGGGGAGAAGCCATGTGTGTTGGGGTAAATCATTGATCCGTCTCCATTAGATTGAATGCGCCTGGCTTTCCTTAATATGATATCCTTTTACTGCCTGGACACATTTAAGATTGTAAAGTATTTTTGATGAGAACACGGACACACGGTTGGATACTGACTTGCCGAAACATGGTTACAATGGTCAAACCTTAACTGACAAACGTTTCACACCCTCCTCTTCTTCATCATGTTTTCTCTTAACCCTCATACCCAAGATGTGATACATCTACGTTCTGAGAAGATCTATCAAACAAGGACCCCTAGAGGCTGGAACCACAATGCACCAAGATGTTCAGTCAAGGAGCTCAGCTGAACTCAGACCCTTCTCTTATATCTGTCCAAATACGTCTGGCTCAATGGATC
>NC_079427.1:8257428-8307428 GCF_026213295.1 Gadus chalcogrammus | reverse complement strand
ACTAACGTCAGTCTCCAAAAGGAACACTGAACTGAGAATATTGAGTTTTATTCTGTCAAAGCTCTGCCTTAATGGGAAGCTTCTCCTGATTGGCTGTTGTGAGCGTACGCTATCTGACTCGTCCAATGGCTGTTAAAGGGGCTGTTAGTGGGCGTTTCCACGAATACTGCCTGTCTGTTTGGGCAGTGGTCGCTGTACCAGGCCTTAGCCCTTGGTATGTGTAGTCGGTAGGGGTTTTGAGGAACCCTGAGTCTATGTGACCGTGAGTGTCGAGGTGCTCCTGAGCAAGGCACCTCACCCTAACGGCTCCCAACGCACTGGCTGTCGCCTTGTATGGTCGACTCTGGTTGATGGTCGTCGATGTGTGAATGTCTGTATGCATCATTGTAAGTAACTTTGGATAAAAGCGTATGCTAAATGCCCTAAAATATAAAACGTAAATGTTGATAAAGTAGTGTGTTTGTGCTAAGAACAGTACATGTGTTAATAAAAGTCATGTACCATTGCATCCGTCCTTACTAGGATTGTGCGTGTGTGTGGCTAAGCATTCCAAGAGCCATGACATTGTCCCCACTCAAATCTGTAGCTAGTTAAGTATAGTTAAATGTGATGATGTGCAGCCAGCCGTAAACACATTGTTCTACCGCTGGACAAAGTGGCTCTCTGCTCTCGGTTCAACAGTGGAGGCTCTCCAGAGCAGAGTGTTGTGTTTGCCCTGACCTCCGGCAGAGTGATCTGTGTCACTGGTGGTGCCTGAACCGTAGATATGAGGAAGTTATCATCTATGAGTGAGTGTGCATCTGTTGATCTGTGAGTTGTTTCGTTTTGAGTCATGTTAGTGTCTATTTGTGTGCGTTGTATCTGTTTGATTATTTCCTGTAACTGCATGTAAAGTATTAGTATTATTTACTGTCAATCCGACCAGCTACCTCTCCTCCTAGCTCCTTCACCATATTTTACTCCTTCTCTACTCTTTTCCTTGGGTTTCCCGATTTCAGTCCCTATCTTCTCTTGATCTCTCCCTACGACCACCTCTACTCCTCCCATGTCCTCCCTTCCTCCCCTCCTCCTATGTATCGCTCCTCTCCACTCCTCCCCCTCCTCCTCTCATACGTCACTGCTCTTTTCTCTATTCTTTCTCTATAAATCGATCCACATATCACGTCTGCCCTCTTTCTACAAACTCTTTCTCTCGCTCTCTCTCTCTCTCTCTCTCCCTGTTATCTCTCTTTCGCTCGCTCTTCGGACACTCCCTCTCTGTCTTGCTCCCTCTCCCCTAACCTCTTTTCCCACCAGATTTGGGGGGGGGGGGGGGGGGGGGGGGGGGGTGGGGGGGATGGGGGGGGGGGGGGGACTCACCCAGCAGAGCTTCCTCCCCTGTTTACAACTCTAATTTAAACACCAACTCACCCCCTGTCCTCTGGGATTCCTGTCACCCACACCCTCCCACACACACACACACACACACACACACACACACACACAAGCACACGCACACACACACACACACACGCACACACACAGACGCACACGCACACACGCACACGCACACACACACGCACACGCACACGCACACACGCGCACACGCGCACACAGGACAGAGACAGGATGGAGGCCTTCCGTCACCACGGTGGCAGTTGGGAGCAGTTAATGGCGGTCGGTAACTCTCCACTCGGTGTTAACTATCACCAGCACTCTCTTCTTGTTAGCTAGGTGACTCTAGCTGAGTGGCTTGAGCTGAGATTTACCCAGAATGCAACTATTACCTAGAAAGCAATACTGTACAATAGGTCTTTGTGTGTGTGAGTGTGTGCTTGTTTGTGTTTGCGTGTGTGTGCGTGCGTGCGTGTGCGTGTGTGCGTGCGCCTGCTTGCACGCGTGCGAGAGAGTATGTTCTCGGTTTATGCTTGTGTTTGAATTTCTTCGCTTCTTGGGATACATTTTATCAGCCGATCTGTCTTTTTTATCTTCCCACTTGGTGGCCAAGCTAAGCGGCCATAATGCACCCTGATCCGGTCCTTGAGATCGTCTTCTTGATAGACCCAACGGCCCTGGGCTCTTCACAAGTGGAGTGCAGCTGCAGCCTTTGGGGTTGTGTTTTCAGCATATCTGTCCAGCTAAAGGCCCTGAGAAAAAGATTACTTACATTAAGAGGGTTCTTATGGTGCAAGGTCAGGTCTGTTGGGCACTTCACCTCCGTTGTGTGTGTGTCTGTGTGTGTTTGTGTGTGTGTGTGTGTGAGTTTACATGTGCTGATTAAGTGTGACATGTGCAGATACATGGACCCACAAGTAGATAAGCAGGATATCGAATTGCGCACATGAAGCTTGTATGTTTAGATGAATCTCTTTACGCTCTATATTCTGCATAATATTTATCACACATTCATTTCCTGGCGGTTATAGCTCATAGAGTTTCCTATCTTTGCGCAGGAACTTGTGGAGCTTGAACTTTGTGTTATCAAAACCCTCTGTTGACTCAAAACGACTACAGCTTGTAATGCAAGACGTATTTAATGGATCGGTAAACCAAGATATCCTTGATAAGTCAAGCACATGAAGTCATGTTGAAACATTCTTGAAACACGCCGATACCGATTTACTTGAGCCGATATTTGGAGCCAATACTGCTTTTGCTCCCTCAATATCCAACATATAAATTACACAATGATGATAACAAATGTTACAAGTATATATAAGTCTCGGACGATATATTGGTCGATCACTACTGAGTTCTGCTGTGAGCGTTAGGATGTGAAGCTGACCAAGACGCGAACAGCTGCCTGCAGGATTCCTCCATCAATAGCCAGCGTTTATGCTACCGCTGACACGTTAGCAAAGTATGGCAAGGCATTGGGGACAAATAATGTGGGTCACACTGAACGTGAAGTGGAGCAGTAAGTTAAGTTCTAGCGACCAGTTTAAGTTCTACATCTGCTGACTTTTTCTCATGAGCAGTACAAGGGAAACTATAAAGTAGGTCTACTTCATTCAATCATCGAGGAAACAAATAAGGCAACCAAATATTTGGAAAGCAGATCTTACCAGAATGCTCAAACGATTCATTGAGAAAATGTATTTTGATCGATATAATTATTATATATTGTACAATTTTCTGTGAATGAACCATGAATCAGCAAATCATTTCCATTCTTTTATCTCATCTTATTAACCTGTCATCTGAAAACCGTCAAGACTAAGTTGGCGGTGGTGGTTCCCATGCTAGCATGTTTAAAGAGTGATTAATGGGAGATGTTAGCTTAGCTGTTGTTCCGATGTGTCCCCGGACGTCCCGTCCACACTGAAGTTAGCAGATCTCTGGAGACTCCTGTTGCTCTGTGGCGAGGGCTCTTCAACCAAGGGGCCCTCTCCTGGGACGCGACCAGACATCATGACATGATGGATGTTTACTGCGGCTCCAAAGTACACAAACACCACGGGCCAGGGGTTGCAGTAATGATTTCTGCAGATGAGTTCCTATTTGTATTGATTTAATGAGGATTGTATCTAGCTATGATTATTTATATAATTCCTTTATTGAATAATGCAGCCCTCTCTGTCTCTCATTCTCTCTCCCTTCTCTCTCACTCTGTCTCTCGCTCTTTCTCTCTTTCTCTCTAGCCTGCAACCCTCTTTTGTCCTATTTTCTACTCTTTAAAGAGGGGGTTGGGTTAAAGTCATATCCTCATAAGGTATTTAGTTATTGATTATGCTATAAAGAAATCCAATAAGCATGGTCTTTAACAACGGCAAATACACATCACACCCAAGGTCCGGAATTAGCGTTTGTGGTCGGGGAAACAGCCAAGAAAAAAACTAAGATTCGCATTTCTGAGGCGATAAGCTGATGGCTCCAGACGTTCAGACTGGTTCAAGAAGAGCCAGTTATCAGGACCAGTATGACCAGTGCGACCCAGTTCACTGCAGGCTCTGACATCACACAGGAAGTTCTCAGCCCGTGGATGTGCTCGCAGTGACCGCACCGGGCCGTCTCCCCAAAGCCCACAGCTGGCCGCTGATTACAATGGCTACCAAGGAAACGCCAAGTCTGCTTATTTATTCGTTCCCCAGCACACACTAATCAGCCGGCCCCTTCACCTACTGGGATGCCGACAGGGGGGCCCTGCTCCGGGACGAACCCAGGGACCGCAGGCCCCCCCATGCAGTACTACACACACACACTCACACACACACACACACACACACACACACACACACACACACACACACACACACACACACACACACACACACACACACACACACACACACACACACACACACATACAGTGTACACACATACACACACACAAACACACCACCACACACTGTACACAAACTATACACACATACAGTTCATATGTTTTTTATGGACAGACATATATAGAAAAACAATACAAAATATTAAAGGCATATAAACGAATTACACATATAAATATCATAAAAGTAGGATTTGTTATCCATCCATTTCAAATTGAGCAGGCTGCTTGATTAATGTATCCTGTTAAACGTTGCCAATTCCTTGCTTTTGCATTATATTTGTCAATCTGTCCCTGCTTTGTCTGCGTTTTAGGGTTACGCATGCGGTTCTAATTTCCCAGGGAGGAAAGCCCTGTATCTTCATGTCCCATCACTACACCCGCTTGGCATGCGAGCCCTCACACCTGCCAGATCCGTGTGTGCTCTCCCGTTCCACGCCCACACGTTGAGCACAGGCCAGCCCGCCGTCCAAGCTCATCAGGTGTTCGGTGTTATGAGCGCATTACGAGACCTGGAGTCCGATGATGGGAGAGAGAGAGAGAGAGAGATAGAGAGGGAGAGAGAGAGAGAGAGGGAGGGAGAGAGAGAGAGAGAGGGAGAGAGAGAGAGGGAGAGAGAGAGAGAGGGAGGGAGAGAGAGAGAGAGAGAGGGAGGGAGAGAGAGAGGGAGGGAGAGAGAGAGAGAGAGAGAGAGGGAGGGAGAGGGGGGAGAGAGAGAGAGAGAGGGGGGAGAGAGAGAGAGGGAGAGAGAGAGAGAGAGAAAGAGAGAGAGAGAGAGAGAGAGAGAGATCTGTAAAAGTGGGTATTTTAAGGCGCAGTCAAAACAGTCTACTTCTGGACCTGTTTGTGTGTGTGCGTGCATGTATGTGAATATGTAAGAGTGTATGTGCACACGTCTACAATAGGGGCCTAAATCAACCTGTTCTTTCCGTCCGGTGTACCCGACCAGCGTCTGATGTATCGCCAGGTTATTAAAAGGTCAAGGAAGCCAGACAGTGCGCACACACACACACACACACACACTCACACACACACACACACACACACACACACACACACACACACACACACACACACACACACACACACACACACACACACACACACACACACACACACACACACACACACACACACTTCCTGAAGGGTTCCACAGCTGTGTCCTGCTGTATTTAACAGACTTTCGCTTTCATGACCCTACAATTAACTCTGCTAAAGTCATAATACATAATACATGTGACTCACCACCAGCTGTACTGACCAGATACCGACAGACACTCACCAGATATTATCAACCAGGAAAATACCTTCATTGATTAATGGATGAAAGATGGATGGAATAACATGGATGGATGAATGGACGGACGGATGACATTAAGAGGCAGATGGATGCAAAGGTGATTAGATTGCTGATCCCCTGATGGTCTGACACATGGTTTTCCTTGCATGCGTCTCAAGGTAACACAGGCCCCTCAGTGATCCTTGCGGTCCATGTACGTCATGTAAACTGCTTATCAGGCAACGCTACAAACAACTAACTGATTCAACACTTAGACACAATGGCGTCGAAACAGTGAAAAGTTAAACATTAATTAAAAGGCAGTTACTGTGCTGACCATGTTGCATTAGAAATAGAATTTGAGATCATTTTTGACATCTTTTAAAATAGATGAATCTACAGGCATCCCGACAGGAGCTAGTTTTCATGTGGTCAGAACATTTATAAGATACATTTCACAACAACATTCATCACATCGGTGATTTGATTGAAGTTTAGCTGTGAAGTAGGATATTGA
The DNA here is from genome assembly GCF_026213295.1 of Gadus chalcogrammus. Taxonomy (NCBI): domain Eukaryota; kingdom Metazoa; phylum Chordata; class Actinopteri; order Gadiformes; family Gadidae; genus Gadus; species Gadus chalcogrammus. The sequence goes on along the minus strand of NC_079427.1, from coordinate 8,301,374 downwards.
TATGTTGAGGTCCTTTCATGACCATGTAGCATGTATAGTGTCTGTTACTGCCAAAAACAGACTCAACAAAAGAAAATATGCCAGCAAATATCTCATGTGTTATTTGGTGGGCTCTGAGGAAGCCAAAATATGCCCTTAAAAGTCAATGTATTTCCATTTTTGGTATTGGCATCTGTTTGTAAGGTCACATAATTATGTGGAAAAATGCATTAATGTAGAAAATGACCAAGTAGGCTGTCAAGATACATTTACAACCAATGAAACAACACCGTAGGGAGAACTCAGCTGAATCAACCAGTACCAGAGTTTCTGCTGAGAGAGGAGGCCGGACTCGATTCAAACCAGCAGCCAATGACAACGCTGGTCTCCAAATGTTCAAATACTCCAAACCCTAAATAGTTTGGGATTGACATGTTAATGTTAATGTGTTTCAACAATGTCTGCTCTTTGTACATTGTGCAACATGTTGCATTTGATGCCTCATTTGGGGCCTTACGGGGAGACTTTTGGCAAAGTGAGAAAGCGGACATGAAGGGCTTAGTTCAGTCTGCTCCTGACTCCCGGAACAGACGCTTGATGCTTTAAAAGTTCACATCTTCACAAAATTCCTTATCTCCTGCCCATCAGCCATAGTCCATTGGCCTTTTGTGTGTCTGTATGAGTCTGTGTCTGTGGGTGTATTCCATATGTTTGTACTTTACCAAAACCAGACATCTGGACACCCTATGAATTCCATACACAAACAAAGTGAAGCTGAGTCAACAGATGTGTGCTACATTATGATAGAAACGTGCTCTGCGATACCAGGACTGGGAAATGGTTGCCATTCCCACGGGTGTCCAATGCGCTTCAGTTATATTTTGGATATTTTCATTTCCATAAAGATGTTGTTTCACTAGAAGCTGTTAGCTTTTGAGGCTAATCCTTCTTGGTATTCTGGTAAAAAAGATTTTACTAATCTAAACCCCTATTTTTTACCTTTCACAAGCACAAAAGTGAAACGATTTAAATTAATATAAATGACGTGCATGCATGTTATTTGTTGTCGACATGAAAATAAATGGGTGGTTCAAATATTAACAGTTGAGGGAAAAACACCATAACTTTTTATTGATTGTATTGAGGTGGATTATTTTTTACTCTTTTTGTAGCCAATATTAAAACAACAAAATAAGACTTTATTTTCCTACATATTTTCCCAAGTACCCCCTGAAATCCTTCAAAGCACCCTTGGTTTACCCCAATATGAGAAACACTGTTTTAGGGCAACAGCTTGACCCCTTTAATGACTGAGTGTGAATGTAATGAGTGCATGCGGATGTATACTTCTCAGTACTGGAGCTGTCAGGTTTGATGGACGAGAGGAGGGAGGCGGTGTGTGTGTGTGTGTGTGTGTGCTTGTGTGTGTGTGTGTGTGTGTGTGTGTGTGTGTGTGTGTGTGTGTGTGTGTGTGCTTGTGTGTGTGTGTGTGTGTGTGTGTGTGTGTGTGTGTGTGTGTGTGTGTGTGTGTGTGTGTGTGTCTGTGTGTGTGTGTGTGTGTGTGTGTGTGTGTGTGTGTGTGTGTGTGTGTGTGTGTGTGTGTGTGTGTGTGTGTGTGTGTGTGTGTGTGTGTGTGTTTGTAATTGATGGGATACTCATATTTTGTAAACTTGCTACAACCATAAATCAACATCTCATTATAGATGTAAACTCATGGATTGGGGGAGAGGATGTTGATTACCTTTGTAGGAATCCAAACATTTAGAGATAGCAGTCTTAGAAGTCCTAAAAGGTCTTTGTCTTTGTGTTGTGTTTCCTGTTATTGTTGTTGCCAAAAATCCTAAATGAAAAGGACCAACATACAAATGCCTAATTTAGCCTCCTGTTCATTTGCTTGGTCTATGAGATGAGGTCATTTTTTCTTCTTTTCCAAGTGCTTTTCATATTTTTTATGTAAAGCACACGTGTTGTGCTGCAGGGCTCAGATTTGCATACAGGGAAGACTTTACACACGCCGGCCTGTTTCTTCTCTTCTGCTACCTCAACCTTGCTAAACACTTTTTAAGAGGGAGGTAAAATACAACAGCCCCAAATGAATACCAAATACGGACTCCCAAACAAAATCTGTGATTGGCTTTGGTTTGCGGAATCCAACCCTCCAAGACTTTGTTTATGTTGTTTTTTATGTTATGTTTGTCTTTTGGTTTTCCACATCGCTGAATACAAATTCTAAAAGGCGATACTTCTTAGCAGAAGAAGTGTGTGTGTGTGTGTGTGGGGGGGGGGGGGGGGGTCGGTCTACCGTGGCTAACGACTTCCAGCTTATGGTTAGTGACTTCCAGCAGAGCCCGTCTACGGAAGCGTTCGCACTCTCTGTTGAGCCCCATTGTGTCCAACTTGGTTGCAGTTCCATTAGAATTCCACTGGGGGTGATTGCATGAGTGCAGATTGAATGGGGGTCTATGTGGCTAGACGGCTAAATGTATCTCTTTCACCTGCTTGTCATTGAAATATCGCAGATTTTATTGTAGATACCGCAAGTTCAATATATATTGAACATGCGGAACCGTCGGGCCGTTGTTGGCCATACACGCTAGCATTCTGCTAATGAATGCTGATTGGTCATCGATGGACTTGTGACTGATTACGACCAAAGACCCCCTAGATGGATGGATGGACTAGCGACTTCCAGCTAGTGACTTCCAGCTAGTGATTAGCGACTTCCAGCTAGTGACTTGTGACTTCCAGCTAGTGGCTAGTGAGTTCCAGCTAGTGGCTAGTGACTTTAAGCTAGTAGCTAGTGACTTCCAGCTAGTGGTAAGTGAGTTCCAGCTAGTGACTTGTGACTTCCAACTTGTGGCTAGTGACTTTCAGCTAGTGGCTAGTGAGTTCCAACTAATGGCTAGTGACTTCCAACTAGTGCCTAGTGACTTCCAACTAATGGCTAGTGACTTCCAACTAGTGCCTAGTGACTTCCAACTAGTGCCTAGTGACTTCCAACTAGTGGCTAGTGACTTCCAGCTAGTGGCTAGTGACTTCCCAAATGTTCCCCGGATTCTTGAAGGCCTCCTTCCCCTCCTCCCTTCCCACTCCTTAAGGACCTGGATCTCCATCGTGGGGTGGAGATCGCTCACCAAACGCTCACGCTCACTAACCCCTCAGCACGCGCTCCAGCCGCTCAGCACGCTCAGCCGGCCCTCGGCAGCAAGCCAGACGCGATAAAGACTCAGCGATAGCCATCTGGGGTGTCATGTAACACGCCACCCAATGGGACGGCAGAACCACTTTACTCTCGCTCGGTCGCATCCGATACGGATCTCTGGGCCTATGTTGTGTTTGTAGTGGGTTGGGGGAGTTGGGGGGGGGGGGGGGGGGGGGGGGATGGCGTGGGTACTCTTTTAACAGGAAGCTTTCTGGAGATGTGTCAGTGAATTATTCATACCGCTGTTTGCAGATTGAACCTTGGAGATATAAATATCTTGTCTTGCTCTCTTTTTAGCATTAAGGAGCTGATATTGTTATTTAAGCATATGTAACATATATTTCTAAAGATTTTGGTAGCCTACATATTAGAGTATCATATAGGCTAGTACAGTATAGCAGTTGTGACAACATTTATCATTAATAATTCTTTCCTTGGATTAATAACATCATCTCAATGAACCTGTTCCAGGCCTAGTTCTGCTCGGACATGCGGTCTGTGTTGCATTGCCTACATTGCAGGCATTAAATGTGTGCAGTGTGATTAAGAGGCGCAGACACAAAATGTCAGTGAACAATGGCTACAAGTCATACCCATTAATTCATTACACCTCCCCCCTCCCACAATTCCTCCAGTTTCTGCTGCCATATGGCCGGCAGATACTTTGAATTCCTGCTGCTGCCGTGTCCGTTCCCGGAGAAGCAGCCATTCTACGGTGAACAATGGTAGGCTACGGAGTGTGCGGAGAAGATAGTGTGCGTTGTTGATGTTGTTGTGCAAACGGGACCAGTGACCGTGGAGAGAAAAAGACGAAATGACAGGCAGATATACCAGTTATGAAGCCACATACCAACATCCGAGTTTCCCCTTCTTATGAACTCCTTGTGTGTGTGCGTATTGTACAAGTTGCTTCTACTTGCAAACAGATGTGGAGGGACGAGAGACTGAAGACTGAATATCGGTCAACCGTGCGTTACTGTAAATGTTCTCATTTTTTATTCAAAAAGGACTTCCAGGGAAGGAGTTGATTGATACATTCCCCGGGTCATTAGCTGAACTGACTCATCTCCCCGGGCGCTGCGCTGCGGCTGGCCACTGCTCCGGTGTGACCTGTGTGTGGAGGAGTGACCTCTGACAAGGTCACTCCTCTGTCTGTCTGTGTGAGTGTGTGCAAGTGTGTATTCACCGCCTCCCGGATGGGTCAAAAAGCAGAGGAAGAATTTTTCTTAAAGTGGACAATAGAAGATAACCTAACCTTACCTTACCCATGCATGAATGAACAGCTGTGGGTGAGGCGTGTTGTTCTAGGATGCCTGTAGGTAGGCTGGCAGCCACTGGCTATCCAACGGGTTCCCTCCCGCCGGGGGTTGGTACTCCCTTCATCCCTTCACTACCGTGCTCTGTCGCTTCTGCTCACAATCACTGGTCCAAATACCTGGCTTGAGCCAAAAACGCCATTTCTATCGTAGGTCCTATATATATCATATATCATATGATATTAATGTTATGACATATATCAGGGTATATGTCATCATAACAGTCAGCAGCTTTGCACATTTGGCTGAATAAAGATTATGCTATGTACTGTACTTCTTGATGGATACTTTCTGTGACTATTATAGTCATCCAGAGAGACGTTGTGTGAGTAGAGAACCGTGCACGTTGTGGTTCTGGTACCGCTGCCAAGTGCACAGGGCATGTTCTGCACATGAGAGTCTTTGTGATTTGACAATAAGTAAGTCTCCGAGACAAATTCCAGTCCTTGCACTTATTAAATCAAATGTTTTAAGTGCTTTCTGTCACGCCCTTTCTCTCCCGCTCTCGCTCTCTCTCTCTCTCTCTCTCTCTCTCTCTCTCTCTCTCTCTCTCTCTCTATAACAGTGGCGGCTGCTGTTCTTTTAAAGAGGGGAAGCTCATTTTTGGCCTACATCAAAATAGTTGTCAATTTATTTATACCTCAATTCGGCCCTCCGTTCCTTTTCAAGAAAATGGTCTGTGACCCTGTTAAATTAATAATGGAAGCAATTTCGCCAAGCAAATACCAAGAAATGTGTTGCAGTTTGTCATGAGACTTCACTTGCAAAATCCGCGATGGGACTGTCACTGAACTCAGATAGTGAAGTGACTGTGTATATCTCAAAATAGCTGTCAATCAAAAAGTGATTCAGACTTTCGACTGATCCTCCAATCATAACGCGGAAGCCCAGCGTCCAGGCTAGCCCAGGCCAGCCCACTGCTCCATCCACCCCCAGAGACGCTGAGCGTCCGGGGGCGGGACAAATCTGGGCATTTATCCAATGACCGTCGAGTTTCGAGGCAATGAAAAAAACTGTTCCATGCAGTCTCATTGAAGTGAATGGACACTCGGCTTCTACGGTCTAATGCATTGACATTACGGGAATGTATGAGAAGTTAACAAAATCGAGTCAGTCTTGGATAAGATTCTTATCGAACTTGTCTTCGACATGAACGTATTTTAACGAATTTGTAGTCAATGAAATGTTAACACAACAATACATATTTGACAATTTAATGTTCGAAATTTTAGGGGAAGCTGAGCTTCCCTTGCAGTCTTAGAGAAATTGCCACTGCTCTATAACTGTGTGTCCTGTGCTGATCCTTCACTCGCTCACTGATCCCAGGCCTCGGTCTCCCTTATGTTATACCTCGTCCGTCACTGTTCGGCCTCTCTCGCCCTCCGCTCTCACTTTTTCCCGATTGAACACATCTTTTGCTCACTCTCAGTCCTGTTTAGACTTTCCCTCTCTTCCCTCTTCTCTCCCCTACTGTCGAACCAGGAATCGAACTCCATATTTTGTCTTTGCTCTCTAACCCCCTCTCTCTCTCTCTCTCTCTCTCTCTCTCTCTCTCTCTCTCTCTCTCTCTCTCTCTCTCTCTCTCTCTCTTCAGATGAGCAGGCTCCTGGTTAAAGGGCGTGGCCTCAAGGCTGCCGGAAACCTCGCGGTCGTCCATCAGGTCCCGGTCAGGGCTGCACCGGCACCGAGACCGCTCCACAAACTGTAAAGGAGCAACAGATAACCCTCCACACACACACACACACACACACACACACACACACACACACACACACACACACACACACACACACACACACACACACACACACACACACACACACACACACACACACACACACACACACACACACACACACGCAGCCTACCAAACAAGTGAACACACACAATCGGTGAATCTCCTCGTCTCTCTACCACAATCCCCCCAACACGGCGCCGCTCAAACCCTGAGCCCCCCTGTCCACACGTACCGGGTCAGACCCCGTTCCACCCCATGGAGGCGCGTGCGTGTGCGCCGCCGCCCCGGCCCGCGGCCCGCTGTGAGAGAGATTGAGGAGCCGGCGCTCAGAGCGAGAGCAGGGCTGCTGGCGTGTCGATAACGCCGCTCTCCTTCCCCCAGCTGTTTAAATCTCCTCCTTAGCAGGAGGGAGAGAGGCTCTGTCCTCCCTTACGCCCCCTCACAGAGACACACACACACGGGGGGGGGGGGATCAGGAGCCCGCAGACTGACAGAGAGAGAGAGAGAGAGACAGGCAGGCCGAGTGTCGGACGGACACAGGCGGTAAGGCAGACGGACAGAGCGAGCGATGTAGAGAGACAGCCAGACAGAGAGAGCGACAGGAGGAGGTACAGAGACGGACAGAGAGACAAACAAACAGAGACAGACAGACGGAGAGACGGAGGGGAGAGCGTCAGGCTGACGGACGGGGCAGACAGACAGTGTGAGTTTTTTTTTTAACACAACCATGAATGGTCCTCTGCCTAACCTCAGCCCCGGACACGACAACGCTGCCGCTTTGATCCGCCGTCTCCCTACGACGCCCGCCTTAGAACGACGACCGGCAGGCGGTCCAGGTGACCACCGGACCACGCACCAACCGAAACCTGCCAGGAATGCGCAGGGCGGAGAGTAACCTGGCAACCTAAATTAAACCCCGGAAAGAAAGAAAACGGTCGCACGCAAACAAACACGCCCTACACACAACACTTTGTATTCATCGATCCGACGCACAGCAAGGACAATGTGCAACATCTCGTTCTGTGAAGTGGACAGCAAGGTGGACCAGTACTTCCAGCCCACCCTCTACATCATCGTCATCGTCCTGGGCCTCCCCACCAACTGTATGGCCCTGTGGGCCGCGTACATGCAGGTGAGACCCTCGAGCACGTACGCACGCACACACACACACACACACACACACACACACACACACACTCGCACGCAAGGGCGCACACACGCACTGGCACACTCCCTCACTCACGCACGAACCACTCACACTCACACGCACACATATCCTTGTTACTACCCGGTTTCCCTTTGGCTCTTGTCTCTTTTTGTAGGGTTAGGGTTAGGGCGGCACTAGCTCAGGAGGTAGAGCGGGTTGGCTGGCAACCTTCAGGTTGTCGGTTCAATCCCCGGCTCCTCCTAGTTGAGTGTTGAGGTGTGCTTGAGCATGGTACCTAACGCTAACTGCCCCCGACGAGCTGGCTGTCGTCTTGCATGATTGACTCCGCCGTCGATGTGTGAATGGTGAATGTGAGGCAATATTGTAAGGTGCTTTGGGTGGCCAATGGTTAGAAAAGAGCGTTATAAATGCCGTCCATTTACTAGAACTACTATGTGTTTTGTATTCTACAGCACTGTGTTTAACAAATTAACAAAGCCATGTGCGTGAGTATTTCGTTGCTCAACCTTTTGCTTAAGGAATCAACCGATCGAGCAGATCCGATTTGAATCAGTCTACATTTATCTAATCCTAATAATTTCAATTCATCTAATTGAATCTGTCCTTTCAAACCTCGATCCAATTCGATCAAATACCTAATTGAATCCTAATCCAATGATAACTCCCCCCGTCCGTCCGTCCGTCCGTCCTCAGGTGCGGCAGCGCAACGAGCTGGGCATCTACCTGATCAACCTGTCGGTGGCCGACCTGCTGTACATCGCCACGCTGCCGCTGTGGATCGACTACTTCCTGCAGCACGACCACTGGATCCACGGCGAGGAGAGCTGCAAGCTGTTCGGCTTCATCTTCTACACCAACATCTACGTCAGCATCGCCTTCCTGTGCTGCATCTCGCTGGACCGCTACCTGGCCGTGGCCTACCCCATGCGCTTCGCCAAGGTCCGCCGGATCAAAACAGGTGCGCCAGTGGGGGTTTGGGTGGGGTTCGCCAGGTCCAGAGAACCTCAGAGAGCGAGGCTTTGAGTCGGACGTCTCATTTGGATTTTCTGATGATAAATCAAAAGGTGCCACTCTCCTTTCCAGAGGTGTACATTTTCCATATTGATGTATGTTGTTGTATGTGTGTATGATAAACCTTGTTGTAAATGTACTGTATGTGGTACATATTAGTTATAAACGTCAAGTATTTTCGTAGTATTTAGTAGATCAGCCTTTTAGTAATATAGTATTTTCATAGTTCAGTATTTTTGTAGTTCAGTATATCATTTTTCTGCTCCTCCACCCCTTACCTTTCCTCTCATCTCCTCCCTCTCTCTCCTCTCTCCCTCTCCTCCTCCTCCACCCCTCCCCCCTGCCACTCCCTCCCCCCCCCCCACTATTCAGCCATCTTGGTGAGCGCGCTGGTCTGGATCTGCGAGATCGTGGCCAACTCGGCGCCGCTCTTCCACAACGAGCTGTTCCAGGACCGCTTCAACCACACCTTCTGCTTCGAGAAGTACCCCATGCAGGAGTGGGTGGCGGGCATGAACCTCTACCGCACCTTCCTGGGCTTCCTGGCGCCCTGGACGGCCATGCTGGTGGCGTACCGGGGCATCCTGGTGGCGGTGCGCTGCAACGTGTCCACCGAGCGCGAGGAGAAGGCCAAGATCCAGCGGCTGGCGCTCAGCCTCATCCTCATCGTGCTCTTCTGCTTCGGGCCGTACCACGTGCTGCTGCTGTGGCGCAGCGTGCTCTTCCTCAACAAGCCGTGCGACTGCGGCAACGAGGAGAGCATGTTCGCCGCCTACCACGTGTCGCTGGCGCTCACCAGCCTCAACTGCGTGGCCGACCCCATCCTGTACTGCTTCGTCAACGAGGGGGCGCGGCACGACGTGGGCCGGGCGCTGACCTCGCTGGTGGACGCCGTGTGCCACCGCCGCCGCGGCCGCCGCAAGGGCTCCGGCTCGCCGTCGCACGCCGACGCCGACGCCGACTTCCTCAACGCGGCCAACTCCGTCTCGGTGGAGACGCCGCTGTCGGCCAAGAAGCAGCCGTGCGTGTACGCCGACGGCACCAAGGCCGGCGGCTACAAGACAGAGCTGGTGGCGCTGAAGGAGGAGTGTCTGCAGATGACCATCCTCAGCGGGAGGAAGTAACCGCCGTGGGCCTTGTTCAGCTGGCCGCCATCTTGGCGATAAACGCTAGCTGGGCAAGCTAGCTGAAAGCTAGCTTGCCCAGCTAGCGATTATCACCAAGATGGCCGCTAGGTGAATGAGGCCCTTTGACCACGCACTAAAAACAACCTTGGGGGTGGGGGAGGGGGACTGCTGCGACGCAACAGCCCAGAGGTGGTGGTGGTGGTGGTGGTGGTGGTGGTGGTGGTGGCGGTGGTTACAGGGCTGATAGGATTCTTCAGTCTGCGGGGGCGGCGACCGCGAGCCGAGAACACGAGTCCCCCTTCCTTCCGTGGTGCCGCCCCGCCCATGAGGCAAAGGGGAGTCGAACGAGGAACTGTTTGAGCCACAATTTGCGCAATGGCAAACAGTTGGAACCTTTTTTTCGCGAAACCCGTCGGTGCCATGACGATTGAATTGTCACGAACTGTTGATGACGTGCGACAGCGCGCCGCCATTTGAAGACATTGTGAGTGTTGCTCACCGTGTATGAAGGAATAGGAAATGATAGAACTTTAAAGAAACCTCGCCCGGGCACGGTAAGAGCGAGGGGACTGGGAGGTGTACCGTCCATTCACGGAGAGGAGGAAGTGACTCTGAGCTAAAGGAACACTGTATTGGTCGCTGTACAGGAAGTATGGTCCCAAATCATTCACAATGCTAATTTAAAATGTCTCAACTGTTTCCATTTCAACAGTTTGTCAGGAAGCCAAAAGTCCTTCGGAAGTACCTCAGCTGATATAACATGTATTTATGTTATGTTTGTGAGTCACAGACCCTCATTGCTACCACAGCAGAACAACAACAACAACAACCCAAAGGTCAAAGGTCAGGGCTGAGTCAGACATGTGTGTTTGGGGGGGGGGGGGGGAGGGGGCGTAGAGGACACGCAACCAGGACATGATGTTTCTACTTTAGGGTTCATTGTAAAAGTCTAAACACTTTAAAAAACTGCCATGGATGAAGTATCTCGTGCAAGATCTGTGTGAAGCACAGAAATAATCCTGTGTTATAAAGTCCAAATTGATGACTTCTCATCTGGGATGTGCCTCTCTGGCCAAGTGTAAACAGCTATGGCCAGGATGGCTGTGTCCCCTCAGTTTAATGCTGTGAATGTGTTTGGCAGATCAGTTAATTTATTACTGGAAAGAACCTCTTCCCTGTATGTTTGTTGCTAGGCAAAGATATTTTAAAAAACATTTGGTAATGAACTTTGGTGACAAGAAAACTTTTCAATAAATAGAAGGGTGTAATTACCAGTTTAAGCCTGTAAATAACTGACGGTATTTGAGAGGGAGAAGAAATGTCAATGACTCGGGCTAGTATGCCACTTTTCCTTCCTATGCCACTAGTATACAGACACTTTCTATTATCATAAAGATTTGTCCCATAGCATAAAACACAAACTGCACAAGCCAACGTCTTGCCATTCATCTGACCTGGGCCAACAAACAATACAAGGAATCATCTGACTTTGAATAAAAGGATTAAGAGAGACTAATACAGTGTTTCCTGTGCACTTACACGTTTTGGCAACAGTAGGTTGCAGCACCATTGTGGCCTTGTTACGACCAATTACAATTCCATTTAATAATAGGTGTTAATTTACTCCCTAATTATGTATCAGACTCTGTTTGCTCTGTCTATCGCCAACAAGGAAACAGAAGAGGCCTCATTGTTTACACATTGTCGCCCAACCTGAAATGTGTTTGTATGTGTGTGTGTGTGTAAACACGGAAGCAGCACACTCGACCTCACAATGGTAAACAGAACAGACTCCCCTGAATTTGGACACACTATTGGCCAGGTCATGGCGACTTCATTCATCAAAATTATCCAGTTGGACACCAGGGAACATTGTATTCCAAAACCATACCCAAAACACTGTCCCAATATACGATTTCACAAACAACTGACACCAACAGATGGCGCTGTTGCCAAATTTCGATTTTTTTTTTTTGGGGTAAGATTGCTCTTCAAAAAACCCTTTTCTTCTAAATCTCGATCTCATGTTCTCAAGAATGGCCACTGGTGGCAGGTAGTCTGGTTGTTGTGGTTCTGCTCATCCTTGTAGTTGGCGGAACCTGAGGGATTGAAAGACAATGTTTCTTAGTTACAACAGACAACGGTGAAAATAATAAAATATGTGCATTAACCTGTGTGTCTGACTGGGGTTTATGTTATGTATTTGGCTAGAAAAGGTCCTGAAAGGGAAAAGGAATTAATGTGTGGTCTGACGTACACACACGCACGCACACACGCACGCACACACACACACACACACACACACACACACACACACACACACGCACACACACACACACACACACACACACACACACACACACACACACACACACACACACACACACACACACACACACACACACACACACACTCTCACTCCCATCAATAGTATTAGCTTCCGCATCAGACCTTGTATTTATGACCTGACTGAATGGGTTCCCTATATAGGACGTAGGGCCTATATGTGTGTATGTGTGAAGGGTGGAGAGAGAGCGAGAGAGAGAGAAAAAGAGAGTGGGCGAGAAAAGAAAGACATTTTCCTCCACTCCGTAAATGTGATTTTGAAATAAGCCCTAAATATGCTGAAACGCTAACCCTCAAGTGTCCGTCATCAATGTCAGCGAAGAAGCGGCTCTCTGACTTTCAGTTATTTTATGTGTGCTTGCGTGCACGTATAATGTATAATGTTTGGTGCTGTGTCAACATGCGTGCATGTATTACCGTGTGTGCGTGGGCATTTGGTGCATTGCGTGCATGGGTTGCTCTTGATCGCTCCCGTGTCTTCAGAGCAGCGAGAAAGAGAGTGTGGGGGGGGGGGGGGGGGGGGAGCCAAGGGAACATTAATTGTCTCTCGCCCACTCTCTGCATCAGTGGTCACCTTTACTGTCGCTCTATATATAGAAAGCCCACCAGATGGTGACATCATGGCAGTGAGTGCGCTAATAAACTCATTCATTACCAGGTTATCCTAAGGAAACACCTGAGGGACATAAAGGAACCTGTCTCTCGTCGTTTCAAAAGGTGATTGCCCCCAGGTTTAAAAAAGAACATTGGCAAGATATATATTATATGTTTATGAATAAATGCCCATCCACAAAATCGAACCAAGACAGGATCATTGCATCAATGACTATGTATGATATCAACAAAAGTCTTGATTACATTCTCATTATAATTTACTTTGGCCACAGAGCTGGTTGACAATAAAATGATCTCTTCATGTCATACGAATCGATACAATACCACTTAACGCTATAATCAATTATACAAAATGATGGCCCAGCCAAACTTAATTTATTTGCCATCACCTCATCATTTCATAATTTAGCTGTCATATTTGAAACAAAATATCAGCAACACAAGCAGAAGCTCCCAGAAAGCATAAACACAAGAAAGTGGTGGTTGTTTAATCTAACCACATTTGAATAAACACAAACTGGGATGAATAGAACACTTCCCCTTTCTCTCCTCTTCCTCCTCCTCTATCCGATCTTCCTCCCCTACAATCCTCTATCCAATCCTCTCCAAGTCTCTCCCTTCTCTTTCTCTTTATTCTCTTGCTCTCTCATTCCTTCCCCTCTTTTCCCCATGTATCTTCTCCCTCTCCCACCCCCTCCTCGCTCTCTATCTCTATCTCCCCTCGTCGCCCCTCTCCCCTCCCTTCCCTCGTCTCTCCTCTCCCCTCTCCTCTATCCAACAATCTCTCCTCCTCCCCTCGTTCTTCCCCTCTGCTCTCCTCTTCCCTCCTCCCTCCCCTCCTCTCTCCTCGCCTCTCCTCTTCCCTCCTCTTCCCTCCTCTCCCCCCTCCTCTCCCACCCTCCCCTCCCCTCTCCTCCCAGTTGCTCAGTGAGGTGTGAACGACGCCATGATGAAGGTCACTGACCAGACCACACACGCAATGGCTGCCACCCCATTGTTATTACCATTGCTTTAGACATTAATTTAACAATTGGCAGATATTTTATAAAAAGTGATGCGGAGAACAATCAAAGCCTGTATTTCTAGAATTGATTATTTTCAAAAAGTGACTTTGTGCTATAAACCTAGTCGTTTTTGCCCTGTTACAATTAAAATACAGTTGAATAACTGTGTGTTACTCTATTAAAACAGAGACCCTTCAAAACAGGCCTCTGCCTCACACTGGCTGGACATAGTGTGGAACCCTGTTTCTGTGGTTGAGATGTTACATCTCTTTGGATTATTTTACTCCGGTTTTTCATTTTATCGTCCAACTATCCAAGGATGATCAAAGCCTACCCTCACCATTTAAGATGTGAACATTTATTTTGCTTTCATTGAAATACATTCATCCGTTATATAGTCTTCCCAAAGAAAGCTTTGCGTGTAAACATGAGACATGAGAAGGAACTGTCACCACGTCACTATAAACAATGGTGGTGACCACGGAACATTTAGAATTAAATGCTGACATACATTAAACAATTTTAGTATCCCTAAACTTTGATGCTGATGTACATATATGTCATACACTGGAATCTATAAGTAACCCTAAACGTTGATGTAAGCGGAATGCCTGAAGAAGGCCCAGAATGAAATTCCATTTTCCTTTTTCATTGACAGAAACTTTCATACATATTGAACTTGAACTTGACTTGTTCAGATCGGTTACGATCAACGCTTTCAGTATTGGCTGTGGTCAAGGGTTTTTTACCCAACGACGGACTCAATCATGAATACATTTAGATGAAGACGTCAAACAGTCCTTGGAAAAATACTCCATCACATCCATTTAAATACACCACAAGACTCATGGCTCTCGTCTTGAAACATGGCAGAGCTGACATGGGGATTTAAATGTATGGGTATTGAAACGGCGTTTCACTGAAAGAGTTCAAGTGTCTGTCGAGGGTACAGAGAACTCAATAATTCATGTGTTCAGCGACGGGGGGGGGGGGGGGGGGGGGCGGGGGGCTGGAAGGTCAGCACATTGCGTGAACAAGGAAAACCTTCTGGCTAACACAGCTCCCGTGGTACTATTTGCATTCCAGTTGCTCAAGTCCCCCTGCTACCCAGAATGCAACATCGTGCCCTACAAGCTCCAGCACCTGGATCGGCATCACCCTCGCCAGTATCCAAGCAGCTCAGCAGTGGATGAGCTCACCATGAATTGTATGAACCCACTTGGTTTGAATATAGTTCTCCTCCTCCCTTTTCCTCTCTCCCCCTCCTTCCCTCCTTCCCTTCTTCCCTCCTCTCCACTCTTTTCTCTCTATTCATCGTGTTCCTCTCGCCCATCTCACTTTCTCTCTCCCCCCTCCTTCCAACCCTCAGTTTTCCCCTCATCTCTCCCCCCGTTATCCCCCTGTCCCTCCAACCCCTTTCCTCTCCTCACTCTCCCCAGTTCTGCCTCTCCCCTCCTCACCCCTTTCCTCTTCTCTCTTCTCCGCTAAGTGTGGCAAGAATTATCAACTTCAAATAAATAGATGTGATATGTATAGTCTATAATAAGCCTGGGGGAATAAACACAGCTACGCAGGCACACAGTGTATCACAGTGGGAGTCTGCCTGGTGCTCCCATGTCCCCAGCAGAGGTAGAGCGTCAGCTGGCTGCAGTCATACGATGCAGTGCTGTTCTGGAGCGCAATAAAGCAGCCCTGTCCGTGTGGACGTTGCATTGGCCCAGTGATCTACAGCAGGGCTCCAGGACCAGGCATACATCCTATTAGTTCCGGTCTCGCTCGACTGGTACAACATGGCATTTACACTGCCGGGGTGAGGGGTGTGATTCCCTGCGTAGCTCCACTGATAGAGCATGGCATTAACACCGCCAGGGCGAGGGGTTTGTTTCCATCAGGGCCACCCTTGGTGAGATGGATGCATGCACGCAGTGTTGTGAGACGCATCGGACCAAAGTGTCCACCAAGGGACATATATTGTCATTTATTGCTATTTTTTGCTACGACTGTGTGTGTGTGTGTGTGTGTGTGTGTGTTCATGTGTGTGTATGTGTGTGTGTGTGTGTGTGTGTGTGTGTCTGTGTGTGTGTGTGTGTGTGTGTGTGCCTGTGTGTGTGTGTGTCTGTGTGTGTATGTGTGTGTGTGTGTGTGTGTGTGTGTCTGTGTTTGTGTGTGTAATTGAAGGGATACTCCTTTTGCTTACTCAGTGTTGTGAGATGCATCAGACCAAAGCCTTCACCAAGGGACACATATTTTCATTTATTGCTGTTTTTGCGACAACTGTGTCTGCGTATGTGAGGGTGTGTGTTTGTTTGTGTGTGTAATTGAAGGGATACTCCTTTGCTGTCATATAATACATTCATAAATCAACTCAAAAATGTAAAGCCATGGATTGTGAGAGAAGATGGGGATTAACCTTGAAGGAATCTTAGAGTTTTGAATTTAAAATAATGAATTGCGTTTCATGATTTGTTCAAAATCCTTGATGGAAATGACCAGAAGTGAAGACGACTGATGTGTGCGCGTGTTTTGCGCGTCCATTTATGTGTGTGTGTTTGGGTGTGGTCATTTGTGCGTTGTTTTTATGTCGCTGTGCATGTATATGTGTGTGTGTGTGTGTGTGTGTGTGTGTGTGTGTGTGTGTGTGTGTGTGTGTGTGTGTGTGTGTGTGTGTGTATGTTTGTGTGTGTGTGTGCGTGTGCGCGCTTGTTTGCACCTGTGTGTATGTCAAATCATGTGTGCCTCTCCACGTGCGAAAGCATCTCCCTTGCCTGCGACTCCAGCAGTGTGTCTCTTTCACAGATCACCAGCACGCCACAGGGTGCTGTGGCTCACAGAGGTCACGTGGTTTCTCATCACATCGTGGATCTCTCCCAAGTTCTAAACCCCGTTGCTTTTCCTTGACACTTCCCCCCGCTGAAAATATGTTTCGTAACACAGGCTAAATGTGCTCTAACGTGAGCAACGAGTCAAACGACTAAGGCCAAAACACGCGACCACAAAATGGATGTGGAAGGATTGTTTTTGTCACATAATAAATTTTAGTTACTGCACATATTGTATGATAGTTGTATACAAAGCTGCTCCCTTGCATATGAGTGTGAGTGTGTGCATATATATGGGCGGCTTTTGGCTGCTTTCTTGTCCACATTTCAATATTACTCACAGAATGTTTGATCTCTGTTTGAAGTAGGCCTACTTCTTAATAATGGCGTAATCTCCTAATCTCTGGTCTCCGCAGTTGTGTGGTAAAATACTGCCGCACAGCCATATAAACCACGGTTCAAAATAGATGTTAGAGCTCCTTAGTGCAACCTTAAAAGATAATATCAGCAGGAGGTCTGCTGTTTCCAGTCATAAATTGGGTCCATGCTTTGGAAATGTATCTGGACGGACGACAGACACTCAAGCTTTCCAGATGTGCCCGGATATATCTTGGTTAAAAAGCAGGGAATGTCCTCATCTGGAAATAAAAAAGCATAAAAAAGCCATGATTCTGGCTTTGATAACCATGGGTTACAACTCGTATACACAAGACCCACAATACGTCTGTGAGGAACTTTCGCATGTAACTTCAGGATCTACATTTATTAAAAAGTAATTTACGCGAGTACATATACATCACACTCATCGCAAATCAATACAAATCGGAACCCCGAAAAAAACACGCAGTTCAAACAGTTTTTTTGTGCTTCTGATGTCTTCCCACCATCATGTAGAGCCACGGGCAGTCCATCTCCCTCGTGAAACACGCACATCCCAGAGTTCTTAGAGTTTAAAATGTCTCCCAACACATCCTCTAACCCCCACAGCTGAGGCTTCCCAACAATCCACTTAGTTGGTGGTCCGCTCCCTGTCCATCAATCTAATTCTTATTGGTTGGCTCCCAGACGAAACCAGGAAGTGCCGCCCACTTCCTGTCAAATGGTACGTCTTCTCCGCTGAGGGTCACCGTGGTTACTACATGGGAGAACAGCTGTGAGCGTGTTTGGACAGGAGGCGGGGTGTACAGGATGAAGTTGATGATGTGTTTTTTGCACATACTGTATCTGTGTCATGGGACCTCATGCTAAACCCGGATAACTAAGAGTGAAAGTAAGAGTTTATTAGTTCAGATTATAATTAAATTGTTGCAAAAAACTAAAACAAACAAGAATAGACTCCCGAGCTACAGAGCCCTAAGAGAGAGAGGAATAGACTCTCCAGCTATAGAGCACTAAGAGAGAGAGGAATAGACTCTCCAGATACAGATCTCTTAGGGAGAGAGGGATACACTCCCCAGCTATAGAGCACTAAGGGAGAGAGGAATAGACTCTCCAGTATAGAGCTCTAAGAGAGAGAGAGCGATAGACTCCCCAGCTACAGAGCTCTAAGAGAGAGAGCGATAGACTCCCCAGCTACAGAGCTCTAAGAGAGAGAGCGATAGACTCCCCAGCTATAGAGCTCTAAGAGAGAGAGAGAGCGATAGACTCCCCAGCTACAGAGCTCTAAGAGAGAGAGCGATAGACTCCCCAGCTATAGAGCTCTAAGAGAGAGAGAGCGATAGACTCCCCAGCTACAGAGCTCTAAGAGAGAGAGCGATAGACTCCCCAGCTACAGAGCTCTAAGAGAGAGAGCGATAGACTCCCCAGCTACAGAGCTCTAAGAGAGAGAGAGCGATAGACTCCCCAGCTACAGAGCTCTAAGAGAGAGAGCGATAGACTCCCCAGCTATAGAGCTCTAAGAGAGAGAGCGATAGACTCCCCAGCTACAGAGCTCTAAGAGAGAGAGCGATAGACTCCCCAGCTACAGAGCTCTAAGAGAGAGAGAGCGATAGACTCCCCAGCTATAGAGCTCTAAGGGAGAGAGGGATAGACTCCCCTGATACAGCAGTGTTCTGGCTACCAGCCCTTAGGAGACTTCAGATGATTGATAGGTTCTGTGGCGCTCCCGTTATAGAGCTGGACAGCTCATCTCCTCGTTTGGGAAATTACTCTTATTGATTTGCACTTTGCACGGTTACAATAGAAAGTAACAAACTGAGCAGTTTGGCAAGATGGAGTGAATTACCACAAATGAGGATTGGAATTATGGAGGCATCCTGGGATCACGCCTGAGTGGAAATGCATAATTTCAGAGGGTAATAGAAATTGCATTGTTGAATTATTCATACATTATATACCACGTAGCGACATCACAAAGTGGACAAAGAATAATTAAAACCGTCAAGCATAGTTTTAATGAAAGACTCACAAATAATGTTTTGGGGATTAAGAATTATAGCAACATGAAAGGTTACAAGCACCTCTTCGATGTGTCCGAGGGATGACTTGGCTAACAGGCCTGATAATAACCCCCAACTTGAACACACAACATGGGTTGTGGGTTAAAACTTACGGCTTGTGTTCCACAACCATGGTGATGGGTATGGTATTTTTTTCTCTGAAGCACTTTGAGATTCTTGAATATAAAGTGCATTATAAATAAAATGTATTATTATTATTATTATTATGGCTGTGCCATAGCACAGCCTGTTATATAGTAAACAAAGGGGGGGTTAACCACGACAAAAGCCGGAAGGGGGAGGGTAGAAGGTCACTGTTGAAGACAGGAAGGTAGGGGGGTGAAAAGGTTAAAGAATACCTAGAAACACTACACAACACAACACAAACAGCTGCAACAGCACCATCTATGGTCAAACTGCAATGTGTGTTTTTATTTTCATTACAATTATTCACATTAAGTGATATCACATGGTATTCATTTTATTCTGGCAAACAATTACAGTTGTGCTGTTCTGTTAGAACCAGTGCTTGAGGCAAGACTAAGATCATGAGAAGGGGGTTGAGGACAAAAATAGATAAACGATTTGTGTATCCAGGGCCGTGACTAGCTTTTTGGGGGCTCTACGCACAATGTTCTTTGAGGGCACCTAATACCTAATTTGTGAAACTATCAAAATGGGGCGTTCAACTCATTCCCCCTTGCGGTGAACGTATGTTCTGAAATTGGGCCGTTATCAAAGCCATTGACATCAATTATTTTGAAGAATTCCTTCGCTCAGGGCTCTAGCTGCACGCCTCTCAGCCTCTAGTCTGTGAGCATCTAAGCCTCTAAGTCCATTCTGTTGAGCGACTGTCACATTTTCTGAGTGTGCACTTTGAACACATCTTGAGACACATCATCGAGTTTACAGGCACCACACGACCACTTACAGTCTCCGTGGTTGCAAAGCTTGTGCTGAGAATTCACACAGTCAGACACTCCAACTCAGGGTGATGAAGAATGTTGGACGTAAACTCATTTGAGCCCTGGAAAAACAAACAGCTCATACGATATACACACAGGTCTGCAATAGGGTAAGCCAGCTAGCCAGTCAGAGATCCTGTCTCCCTCATTGTTTACAAACACCATGTTCCCTGCACTCCTATTCTGGGCTGTTAGCGATGTATCTGCGCTCTTATTTATCATCTCATCACCAAACTAATAAACCAGCTTATTTTAGACAGGCGACATAAATACAGTCGCGAAATCTTCTTATAATATTATTTTTATGAAATATCTTTGGAGAGAAAAGCTATTTTTGGGCATTTTCAAAGGCCTATTGCCATCACCAGTGATACATTGTGTTAGTCAACTCACAATTATGTGTTATTAATGTATACATGCAACTTTTACTGTGAATGCAAAATGTAAATGGATATTAATAAATGTATAAACTATATTAATTATAACATATAAAAGAGTTATTAGATTATAGAATTGGGTTTACTACATAATGTGCAGAGGTTTATTTTGCTGGCTGTGGCGTCAGACTGGGCGTGGTCTCAGAAGGTTGAATGGCTGCAGGTGGAGGCCTCAAGTAGCGTTCATCAATCAACCAATCACAGGGAGAACCATAGGGAGAGAAGAGACATGGAGAGAGAGGCTTGTGTGAAGTACTGCGCGATTTGACTGGGGATTGAACTTTGGACTGCTTGCAGAAGGATTTAAGAGTTGGGCAATAGATATCAGCAAGCAACGATTCCCCATTTACTTACCTTGATTGACACACATTTTGAACATTGAGCTATTGAGTGAACAGCCTACTTTATTCTAAGTTATCATTATTTGCACCTGAGTTTATTGATTTTAATCCTCCAGTCAAACAGAGGGTCACTCCTGGTGTTAGGAGCCATCCCAAAGAGTGTGATTTGCTTCATCTTGATCTTCAATGCATGGAATAAATGTTCTAAGGTTGTCATGGACCAGCTGTGCACAAACAAACAAGCAAACAGTTGCCCGTAAAATAACGTTTCCACGTGATTTGTTTAGAGCTGCTATGAAATGGCGGACGCCCTAGACCGTATTCAGGGTCAACTTAAATATACAACCAGAAAATTATAATCACATTGTAATAACTAAAAATAAACCATATACCAGGCAAAAAGGGTCACTAGTTGAGAATCGAGATGAAGTAAGATGACATTTCTAATGTTTAGCAAACGTTATCCTTACATTGTGAAGTCATTTATGTTCTAGATGCACGTGAATAAAAGCTTTATTTCAAAGTTGTTCTATACGATAGGAAGGTTACAAAGCATAGCCACTTTTTGCAACACCACCATCTAGCGTTTCCTAAACACATGGCAGTCCTCTCCTTGGCACGCATGTGTGTTGCAGTAGACGCCACATCCACAGCAACCTCAACTTTGATCGTTCAGTATGAGTATTAGCTTAATTCAGAAAAGAGCAGTAGGCCTTCTATTGATACAGGCTGCTGATACGTTGTATACACTCATGCCATGTCATCTCATCTATAGCTTATATGATATATGTGTCTATTTATTGCTACATCAACAAACTAACTGAAATAGCTGGACAGGCTCCTCATTTGAGAGGTTTCATGGAGAGCCTAAAAGGCCCTCTCCATTAGCTATCCCCCATGTGACCTTTATATCGGACAATGTATTTATGGTAACGTTGAGTGTGTGGGTGATGTCTGGTCTAAGCCCTCACCTGGCTCGAGTCAGACTGATTGGACCCTGGGGCTGGGTGAGGCTGCGCCCTTGTTGTACATTGAGCAATCAATGTGCACAGGTTAGACCAACCATTGCCACACACACTCAGGGAGCTCTCCTTCATGGCAACATCAGCACCATGGGAGGGTAGGTTCAATATATCAATTGGAGAAAACAAATAATCTATCGATATGAAAAAATAAATCAATATACCCCATCGATATATTGAACCTGGGGGGGTAGGTTCAATATATCGATTGGAGAAAACAAATAATCTATCGATATGAAAAAATAAATCGATATACCCCATCGATATATTGAACCTGGGGGGGTAGGTTCAATATATCAATTGGAGAAAACAAATATATCGATATGAAAAAAGAAATCGATATACCCCATCGATATATTGAACCTGGGGGGGTAGGTTCAATATATCAATTGGAGAAAACAAATAATCTATCGATATGAAAAAAGAAATCGATATACCCCATCGATATATTGAACCTGGGGGGGTAGGTTCAATATATCGCTTGAAAAAAAAAAAATCTATTGATATATTGAACCTGGGGGGGTAGGTTCAATATATCAATTGGAGAAAACAAATAATCTATCGATATGAAAAAATAAATCGATATACCCCATCGATATATTGAACCTGGGGGGGTAGGTTCAATATATCAATTGGAGAAAACAAATAATCTATCGATATGAAAAAATAAATCGATATACCCCATCGATATATTGAACCTGGGGGGGTAGGTTCAATATATCGTTTGAAAAAAAAAGAATCCATAGATATATTAAACCTGGTGGGCATGGACGGATTATGACATATCGGGCCCCTGGGCACGTGGACTCCGCAGCCCCCCCCCCCCCCCTTCCAACATAAACACACGCAGCCAGAATACACAGACACTTATCGGCGATAATAAGTCATTGGCCTATACCTGCAACTCAGCAGGATTTGTAGCACAGGAAAGGCAACCTCACAATAATTATTACAAATAAATGCATCTTTATTTAACCAAAACATGATAAAAAAAATACATAATTGATGCAATTTTTGGCGATTTGAACGAATTTCGAATGCACCGCTTTCAACCACAAATAAAAACGACTTAAAGCAACTCAATACGAACAGTTCCTTACATTAATTGACACGCATTTCACCTATGAAATGCATTTTTTCCGGGCTCTGTTCCGTGCAAAATCCTCCACGATATCATCAAACTCCATTGCATTGGTAAGGTCGCTCGCTCTCAATTGCCATGAGAGAAAGTGCCTTGAGGCGTTTTTGTGACATTTTCGTCCTCAGTTCATTTTTTATCCTGGACAGAGGAGAGAATGACCGCCCCCCTTCGCAATTACTGACGGGCAGAGTCAGAAAAAGCCGTAGCGCTACATACACATTTGGAAACATAGATTGCAGTCCACAATCGTGCATAATTCGTAGCAGTCCTTTTGGGGTTGCATCATCTCCAGGCTTGTTAAATGATCTGAACTGAATAAATTCATTGCTTCAACGCTCCAATTAGAGTTCGCCGTTGCTCCATGTTTAAATGACAGTGACTTGTTCGTGAATGGTCTCAAATTCACAAACTGAAATAGTGCCCCCTATTGATCTTTTTATTAATTTATTTACTCAGTAGTAATAGGCCTACTATTGCTGTTTTCGCTTGAATTTTTGTATTTCTCTACTGATTGCTTCTACAATGCAACATTAAAAGTTACTAACGCTGGGGCCCAGGGCCCCACTGTTAGTAAGTTGTGGGGCCCTGGGCCCCACAGTAAGTAACTTGTGGGGCGGCTCAGTCTACTTCAGTTACTAACAGTGGGGCCCTGGGCCCCACTGTTAGTATGGCATGTGC
This sequence comes from Gadus chalcogrammus, assembly GCF_026213295.1. Lineage (NCBI taxonomy): Eukaryota > Metazoa > Chordata > Actinopteri > Gadiformes > Gadidae > Gadus > Gadus chalcogrammus. The sequence continues at coordinate 8,278,027 of NC_079427.1, read as the reverse complement.
CCGGTGTGCCCGTGCAGTAATCCACCCATGACCATGTCATGTATCATTGTCAATCAACTTTTACAATAAACCTGTTTTGGAACATCACCATTCTGTGTCCCTGTCTGGACACAGAATGGTCAGTGAAAGTCAACTAGTTGTAGAATGGACATTGTAACAGGTAGACAGCGGCGAATTAAAAATCACTATTTTTTATCCTTTTTGAATTGTGTCATATGATGTTTAGCTTTATCAATAGGTCTGTCTTGTGGAAGATTCCGGTCAAGCACAATGAATGCATGGGCAGAGTGCCCGTTGGTAGCCCGGTAGGTAGACAGAAGGGCCATCGTCTCATTTAATTCTGGATGAAATGATTGTACTGCCTTATTACAGGCTGATGATTACTGATTATCTGGCCACTGAACATTGGGAAGCTTGCTCATGTCTGCTACTCACTCATTGCACACAGATCTGGAAGTCAAAGTTTGTCAAGCATTAATGGGTGGGTAATGCACTCGCATTCGCACACTCATTCTTTCAGACTTGTTCATTTTTATCAACTACTGGTAAAATTCCAGTAGTGGGAAACAGAATTCCAGTAGTGGGTTTTCTGAATAGTTCACACGAGGAGGCATTCTTTGATGTCCCAGAGTGGTTTGTATTGACATTAAGCAAGTTTCTGTGTTCATTAATGTTAAGTTTAAACTTTTTATAATGCTTTATTGGAGCAGGGATCGTGGCTCTGAGTGACGCTTATCTGGTCAAAAGGTCAACGGCTAAATTTCCAATTGTCCAATGTCCAATTCAATATCCAGTCCTCAATCTGGTTGCCTCTTTCCCTCCTTGCCTTCATTTTCACCCGATCCGATCCAACTTGTTAAGCAAGCAAGCAAGCACACACACACACACACACACACACACACACACACACACACACACACACACACACACACACACACACACACACACACACACACACACACACACACACACACACACACACGTGTTTATGTGAAATTTCTTGAAGAGCCAATAGTGTTGGCATGAATGAGGACTATACACTCACAAATTCCTATTAAATAGAACAATTTACTAGGTGGTTTTATGGTTTCAATCCTATAAATGAATAACAATGGCGATAATGACTTGGCATAGGCATATTTAACAGAACAAATATTTCACACACATTAAGGTACATTTACTGTAACATATCTGTAGGACTTAGGATAATGACCATAACACGGTGATGAACATCTCAAACATTTAGAGGGGTGGTATCGAATAACGGCGAACCCACAGGCGTAATGTTTAAGTTTATACAACAGGTGGCGCAAGAAGATCACAATGTAGGTCCGTTTTCATCAGAGCGCTAGAGTAAAAAATCCAGATATTCAGCCCCATGTAGCTGGACCTCATCGGCTACGGTCCTGCTGCAGTCTGTAAACCGCAGGCAAGAGAGTAGACCAGGTCACATCTGGGATGCAGAGGCGGAGGAAAAACAGACCGCTCGAGAACATGTGACAGATATAGGCCTACCTCGAGTTTAAGACTTGGTCAACTCTTGCTCAAACATTTTGTAAGCGGTAAATAGGCTATGGGTAAAACTAGAATTCAAATAAAAACTGTAAATGTTTACTGTGTACAACACTGTACAACATCCACATTTTGCGGTTCTTTTCAAGTTCTTATATACAGCATGGAAGTCAGGTTCATATTGTCATGTGAGGTAGCGATATACCTATATTTTTGATCGGATTGACAGATTGTAGGCCATTCTTAAATGTGGGGAGTTTTTTGACACACACACACACGTGGCCGAGGCAGGGTCAGTGATGCAATAATCTGCTTCAGTTAATTAGGCCCATTCATTAGGGCCAATAGGCCTAATTAACGACCGCAAGGTCTGCTGGACGAGTTCATTTCTTAGATACACATGGAAGTGCAGTGCTCCAGCTCAATACATCTGCCTCAGATTTGCCACGTATGCCGGCCATTACTTTCCTGGGGGGAGACTGGTGGGTTTATAGTGTGTGTGTGTCTCATGGCGATGCGAAATGGTACGGTAGCGACAGAGCTGGTCAACAGTGCGACTCTGCGTCCTGCGAGAGAGTGTGTGTGCGCCTTTGCATTTGCGTGTGCTTGTGTACCGGCAGAACAATGTCACCTTGACTTGAATCTACAGGAGCCGATAGCCTCCTGTGCAATTAGGGCAAGAGATAGAGACTGAGATAGATGGAGATATAGATAGATAGAGTTGAAGACAGACAGACAGGAAAAGAAAAGACACAGACAGACGGACAGACGGGTGGAGACACATTTGGACAGTCACTCGCCGAGTATTTGCGTCTCTGTGGATGTGTGTGAGTGTGCGTGCGCGTGCGTGCGCGAGGGAGAGAGCGAGCGCGAGGGGAGCCTGTGCCAAGTGTGTGCGTGTGAATGTGTGTAAAGATTGAAGCAGTAAAAAGCCCGCTTTGCTCTGTCAGACCGCTCGCGGCACCGGAGCCTGCCTTACTACCTCCGTATCTACGACGCAGAGACGGCGCGCGTGCAGAAATGGCGGGAGCACTACTACGCACAGGTGGGTCACGCGACTATGGTAACACAGGTAGGCTCTGACACGGTCATGCCGTCCTTTCGGTTTTGTGTTTCCCCTCGAACTGTGTGATAATGTCATGTTGCGGCTCGAGAAGAGGAGGGACGGAGAACCAAGCGGTTTTGGCGGGGCGTTTGCTTTAGGTGATGTGTTTATCGCACAGGTCGAGGTAGGAACGCGCTATATCCCACGGTTCGCTTGTCATCAAGTAGGCTACCGGATGCGCACATGGATTAATACGCCGGGGCTGGAGGGGGGGCAAAGTTTGCCTATCTGTCTTTTGTGAGTCTCCTCTATCAATGGCTGAATGTCCGCCACAGGTGGCTTCATTTTACAGACTCGGTGTCCACCAAAGAGCCCCTCATCCCGTTCCCCATGGCCGTTACCGTGTCCGTGTCCCCGGAGCCGCTCTCTGTCCTCCCGTTGCATCCCTCCATCCCGTGGTCACGTGCTGCTCTCGCTCCATACGATCTGTCCTTTTAGTTTTGCCGGAGAAATCTCGACCAATCGCAGTCGCAGGGGGCGTCTCTCTCTCTCTCTCTCTCTCTCTCTCTCTCTCTCTCTCTCTCTCTCTCTCTCTCTCTCTCTCTCTCTCTCTCTCTCTCTCTCTCTCTCTCTCTCTCTCTCTCTCTCTCTCTCTCTCTCTCTCGCTCACTCTCACACGCCCTCGCGCAAACAATCGACTGAGGAGAAAGGAGGTATGGGATGTGCTGTGCTGCCTTCTGACGTCACCGACTCCTCTGCACTCGGAACTGCCAGCCAGTCAGCGTTAGGGATGCTCTGAGGAAAGACTGCAGCATCTCCACCGAGAGAGGACAAAAAAAAATCGCATCTCTCTTCTTCTTCTTCTTCTTCTCCAGCAGCTTTGTTTCCGTCCACAGCTTCTCCCCTCCGGACCCTTACCACCGACAACCCGACCCCCCTCACCACCACCGCGCACCTTCGGGTGTTTACATGACCGCGTTGAGCCCATAAGGATCAAAAGAACGACAAAAAAGCAGTTTTTTATTCTGCCGTCCTTTTTTCTTCCTTTTACACCCGAATTGATTCCTGCCTCCTTTTTTTGTTGTCCCGGTTGTGCGTGTTTTATTTATCGCTTAATTCCCCGCGCCCGTCGCTGCACCGAGGACCACGGAGGAGCGCCATCATCCCGCACACACTGCCTGACATGTGTACGCGCTTTTATGTTGCCGCGGAATGACATATCCTACACCACGTATCACGGGGTTGATGGCCGACTGACGCAGCATTTGTACGTCAAGTAGAGTTTAGACTTATTTACGGAGAGGCGAGAAAAAAAAAAAGGCTTCGAGGATCTGTTTTTTTTGGAGCAAACATCCGCCCGCTCCTGCATCGCCTCACGGGCTAAACACACGCGTCCTGCATACTGCCTAGCATCTCCTCGCGTCGGCGACACAGCAACGCACCGCGACACCGACCACGGTCGCGTTTCTTTTTTGAATTCCCTAAATCGCCTTTTCGTCCTCTGAGGAAGACTCCCCGTGCGGAAGGCTACGTCGCGTTGCGTTACTAGGGGGGATTTAAACGCAACAGTCGCATCCTTAAAACCAAGCTTACAAAATGATGGCCGGCGGAGCAGTACAACAAAACGGGATTTTCTCAAATCCTCACCACCACAATCAACAACCGCACATGGAGTCCGACCCTCCGGATTCCCGTAAGAGACCGCTCGAGACCCCCACGGAGGCGAGCAGCACTAAGCGCACCAACACAGGAGGTAAGAGGACCGACGGGACGTGTGGACCTCCGGTGGGCTGCAGAGAGACGGTCCACGGCCGCTGTAGCGCCGGGGGAAAGGGAGAGGGGAGAGCAGGTTGATTCGATTCCTGACGTATCGGCACGCTTTAATCTGATATCGATTTGATTTGGCGCCCTAATGATGTTAGATGCAGATGCAGATAGCGCATAAACCCCCTCGCTTCGGGCCAGCTGAAGCCATCTTCTAGAGGCTTGGAGTGCATAACAAGGGGACGCTTTTGTGTGGATAGTCGTTGGAAACAATGAAAGGGAGAGCGCCTCGCGGATTTGGAGGGAATCCGTCACTTTCTCCTCGCTATTATGCGCGTTCCGATTAATCGGGCAGCGCATTGTTTATTTTACTTTTACATAAATAGAATGGCGGCCATACTAGACCAGAATAACAGCGACCGCAGGCAGCAGCCGAGATGTAAACAGGCGAACCGGAGGCGAGAGGCAGGGAGCATGATTCTACGCTCTCATCCCTGGCTTCCACGGATGACCTTGTGTAGTTAATCTCTCCCATCATCCGCTGCCGCCTGCGTCCCTTTATTATGTGGGTTACATTATACAAGCGGATAAACACGCACGTCCATATAACACACGCGGTGAGCATCTAGGGCAGCTCGCACGAAAAACTGTTATTGCTGCTGCACGTTGCTCCTCCGCCACCTCGGCATTGTTCTATTCTTAGACGATGAGGACTGGAGTTTCTGGGACATGTTAAGGACGTCCGAATTGTTTAAAAAATGCTCTGAACGTATTTGTGCGCAATGACCTGATTTAATGAGCTATGATTATTTGTTATCATGATAATCACCATCTTTATTTTTTGTTTACATGCTGTCATGCGCCAAGCATTCACGTCATCCGGCATTACAACAAGCCATATTCCGACCATGCACCCCCCATCCCGCACATGTAGACACACAGCGCACATCTAGACGTATGATTTAGACAAGAGAACACGTGACATCTAAGTGAAACAAGGAAACTGTTTCAGAAAATGTGTTTTTTCCGTATAACGGTGGAGGTTATATTAGGCCCCGTGTATTGCAGGTGTCCCCCTTTTGGCTGTCCTAACCAAAGCCCAGCCAAAAGTCACAGAGAACATCGTTACAAATGATAGAGTCTAGACTCAGGTATTTTCAGCATTACCTGCGACCTCAGAGGAGTGAAAACAATACAATGATCTCCAAATACATAGGTGACTGTATCGATTCTATTTAAATAAGAAGAAATACCTTAATGCATCAGTTGATTTCAATCTGGCCCAGGCTTAGGAAGAACACTTATTTTCCTTTTGAATGCCAAACCAAACCCAACTGCCATCCCAGGGACCAGTACCGCCCTGCTCCGAGGGTCCCGGCTGCGTTTCAAACCGGCGTTTGTTTAAAAAGTGGATTGATGAGGCGGTGTTTGAGCACTTACGGAGGACCACCCTGTGTGTGGCGTCCCCGGACGGCCCTCCAGAGACGTACGGCAGGCACCACAGCCCGGCCGCCAAATGAAAAGGGTGAACCGAGGGCCATGAGCACAGCGCGCTATTACAGGCTTTTAGTCGGATGGAGCGCACCGCTGCAGAGCCGTCCCCGGGGGTCAAAAGGTCAACGGTCCCAGCGATCTCGTCTCACAAGCGGCACCAGTGCCCACAATATTTGATACAAAAATTAGGAGGCTATGACCTCCGACCTCCCCAACCCCAAGAAATAAACAGCCATCGTTGTATTTTTCTATTGAAAATACATTTAATTTAGGATGTTTTAATAACATGTGCGTGTGTAATTATAAGGAAGAGCTGCGACCCATGGATGGGACTTGCTTTAGGCCTATAACTTATGCATGATTCTCCTTCCCCAACCGACAAGATATTTCCACATTAAAAGCACAAGAGTTTTATGATGAAGAGGGGTGTTGATTTCAACCAAGAGGAAGCTAGTTCCTTCTGAATGATGATGCTCCAGTGGTCAAACATTGATTGGCTTTCAATTAAAAGACACCACAATTTGTAAGTCAACGCGACTTAAAAGTGCAGAATGTAACCATAAAACGGTGGCCTACCATGAAGCCGGCATAACCAACCTGCTTTGAATTATCGCACCTTGGAGGCTCAGTCATAACGTATGCTTTCAGCGAATTAATTAGAAAATACCCCGTTTACAAAAGTCTTCTCAGAAGTGCTGCTCAAGGTTAACGGAAGAATGTTAAAAAATAACTGGTTGTGTCTCTGAATGCTAGTTCACGCCACGCACCCCCCTCTGCTTCCTCTCTCTGTAGTGGCCTACCTGCAGCCCCTTTTTGAAACTGAAGCCATTGTATTCCCTCACCAAGAAACTGAAACTCATGGTAAGACGGATCCTTCCATTTTGATCTTTTTTAACCACTTACTTTAATTTTTTCATTCTGCTGAAATACTTACTGTCGCAGGATCTAACAGTGTGGGGGGAGAAGTTTGTGATGTGCTCTTTTGTGTTTGTCACATAAAGCTCAGAGCTATGCAACTCCTAAGCTAACACTGATACACAAAACAGGGAGCGCAACTGAACGTTTTCAATTCATATTTCATGGTGCAGATTGATGCATGTATCTGTTGTTTATATTAAATGTATTCAAGTCCATAACATCCATTCCCATGCTTTTTTATACAAATTCTATATTTATTTTTTATCCCATTCTATTCAACATTATCCCACAGGTAAACACTGTTTATCATCAGAACTATTGGGTATAACTCTATTTAATACAAGGTATTTGAATGTATTGTGGGGTTGTCAAAATTGATATGGACTATGGTGGACTAACAGTATGCATTAGCGTGTTTGCAGTCTGAAATGTTGCTGATGTTTTATGGATATATTGTTGAAATGTCCAGGTTGTTTTGTTGAATTAATTCTATGTGTCCTGAAATCGAACCAATGATGAACTATATTTTTTAAAAAACAGTGAGTACCCTGAACATGGCTGATGAAATCAGGTGCACCACACAAAATACTGTCATCAATTGAATGTTGCCGTACAAAATTTTCCAATAGCTAACGAAGAAATAGGACTGCAAATCGTGAACTATGGTGGAAATCTCGAGTGTGGAAACATTATTTAAAGGCATATAGATAAATTCAAAACGATAAGTGATCTTCAACTTTTCCGTCGAGGTCTTAACTAGTGTGTGTCCAGCTAGTCCGAATCTATCTGAGGGAAGGGAAAAACAGAGGGAGAGAAAAGTGCACTTGGCACTGCTGACGTCTGTATCATGCTAGTAGCCCGGACGAGCTGCCACGGCGAGGAAGCTAGGAGGCTAGCATGGTTGGTATGGCACGGCGGCCATGACAGTGCATGCTGTAAATCAAACCGTCCGTCTCATAAAATCCTGACTTCTCGTCGTAATAATTTATCAGATTCAGCAGTGGTTCGACTTCATAGCGTAGTCCTCCCACCAACCCTTCTTTAGGATAGCAGTTATTACGGTTGAAATATTATGCAGTTCTAACATTTTCCAATAGTCATTTTATTATTATTACAACCATTGGGCTGGTGGTATGTAGGCAGGAACGCATTGAGCAGTCTTTGCCTAACGAGGAACCACTGCAAAAGGAACTGAAATGATAGACGGATCAGACTCTAAATTGTATTATTTAGCAAGTTGTGCTCACGTGTGATTGGTCGAGAGACCCTGAGACTCAGAATGTGGATCCCTTCGTCAGTGCCAGGGAAAAAGTGCAAGAGTGTGCAAGGGAGATTTAGAGATTGTTTTGCCCATCTACTCTCACTCCTAAGTTGTTATAGTTAGGTAGAGCGCTTGGCAAATCCCTCGCTATAATTTAGGGCTTGGCTTCAAGGGAAATAGCAAGGGTTTAAGCACAGAGGCCAACAAAGCATTATTCACGTGTAGGCAAAATAATTCAGAGGCCTTGTTTTACCTTGATGGTTAGTAAAAAATGCAATACTGTGATCTCCTCTCCTCTGCTCTCCTATCCTGCTGTCTGCAGACTTGGGATATTATATGTTCATTTAGTAAATGGAAGAACTGGCTGCTGTTCGGTGAGCAGAGGCCAATGGGGGGTTGGGTTGCCCTTGCCAAGCAACTTTTAGAATTTTAGATTATATTGTGTGTGTGTGTGTGCGTGCGTGCCGTGCATGTTTTTGTGCGTGTGCCTGTGTGTTTTTGTACGTGTGTGTGTGTATGTTTTTATGCAATGGGTGAGTTAACTGATGTATTCCATCATTATAAATGCAGATACACGCGGGCGTGTACGCACACACAAACGGGCACACGCACGCGCACAAACTGCGTGCACACTGCTCATTGAGTCCTGGCTGAATGAGGTCTTTGACGGTATTGATCCAAGGTTAGTGTTTTCTGTTGCAACCGGCGCAGAACAGAGCATCTTTTAGGAACACATTCACTTCATTGAGCCATTAGAGATACAGGGAAGGAAGCCTTGTGATTTTGCTTTTGGCCGACTAGAGCGACAAAGCCATTCAGCACTACACAGAGTTCTGAGCTACATACAGCTTCCTCTTATGTGGTGGAGACCCCACTGTTACGAGGAAACATTCACAGTGGGATAAAAGATGATTACGGCTTTGGCGGTTTTGATTCCAGTACATACTACAAGCGTTTATGTTGTTCCAGTTCAATCATTTTTAAACGTTAGGATTTGCATTTTCTTAATAAATCAGTTGGAAGATATGAAACTAGGAACTGAATATAAGCGTGGAACCCGGAGAACGCTGCCTCTGGAACCTTCCGGGGAACGCTGTGTTCCTCGGCACGGGAACTCTTTTCAATTCGCCAGCCAGGCTGCTCCTCGTCTCCCCCAACTCTCCCCCCAACCGCCACCCACCCAACTCCCCCATCCCCGGCTGAACCCCTCTCCTACCTCCCCCCGCCACCCCCCCCCCCCCCCCCCCCTCCGCCTAACTCTCCCTCCCCCCAGCCCGTCTCCACCTCCCCCCCCATCCTCCGCTCTGCTCTTCATCCATACTAATCATGTTCTACTTCAGACCATCACGGCTGTTTCCTCCGTCACCTTGGCATCAAACCTCCCCCCCTCCCCCTCCCGCCTCTCCCCCCACCTGTCATCCCCTCCCCCCCTCCCCCCCACTCTCCCCCGTCTCTCGCTATCCATCGCCGGCTGCCATCGATGACTCCTGCTTGGCGACCGTCTCCGTGGACGACCGTCGATACGAAAGTGAAAACGTATTTGTGTTTCTTTGGTGGGTTTTTTTCCAAACGCGGCGTGCTTCGTCGTCGGTGGCAGTCTGGCGCTCGCTCGTCTTCCTCGGCTCCTCCGGTGGGGTTTTTAAGCCACTGCGTCACACACGGAGAGGAAAAGCGCCGCCATTGTACAGGGTGGGGTGAAGGCGCTTGTGGGCGGGGACTGCGCTCACAAAGGGAGGCGTTTGATTGGCGGCGCGAGACGCCGGTGGCGGCCAGCTGTTTGCTGATTGGTGGGGAGAGCGGGAGAGATGGAGTGGAATATGGATGAGGGAGGGATGAAAGGGGCGATGCAGCAGGGAGGCTGGGCCCCCCTCTTCCTCCCCAACAGCCCTGATCCAGGAACAATACACAGCACTATGCACACACACACACACACACACACACACACACACACACACACACACACACACACACACACACACACACACACACACACAGCACCGCACACACACACACACACAGACACACACACAGACACACACACAGACACACAAACATACACACACACACACACACACACACACAGACACACACACACACACACACACACACACACACACACACACACACACACATACAAACACACACACACACACACACACACACACACACACACACACACACACACACACACACACACACACACACACACACACACACACACACACACACACACAGAGCAATATACACGCACACCCACACAAACACTCACATACAAACACACACATGGGCAGACAAATGGACCCACTCACCCACGCACCCACACATTGAGTTACGCATGCGCATTTATTGATAGTAAAAAAAAGCAGGCAGTCTGTGTTTCAGTAAGCTAGCTTTTTTAAATAGCCGCTCATGCTAATGCAGAGCAAGACGCTCCGCCAACTGCCATCTTTTAGTAAGGTAGCTTCTCAGTGTCTTTCTTTGCGGCTACATGGAGGTTGAGTTGACATTCAAACACAGTGGCCATTACTATTTGGAATGAAATAGCAATTGCCTTCTACATATCGTGATTATCTTGAGATAACGATTCAAAATGTTTGTATTCATTCTATGCGGGTCACAGTCTTGCATCTCGGTGGACATTAAGCACCAAATGCTTTACCTAGAAACCAACAAACGCAGAACAGAGGATTTAAGTTCAACGAAAGATATAAATGATCCGTGACGCCGGCATACACTTCGGCCAACATTTCGTATGTGACAAAGAAGAAAGGAGAAACCAACCGACAATAACCAACGGTTGGTTGGTGAGTTATTTTGCGTGGCTAAACGTCTGTACCACCGAGTGCTCTGGACATCTTTCAGAGCGGGGACAGCTGCCCCGGCCTCGCTGCTGGACGCATGGGGGGCCGAGTGTGATGAGATTGGTTGTGGATGATTGTGTGTATGTGTGTGTGTGTTTGTGTGTGTGAGTGTGTGTGAGAGACTACATGCCTGTGTGTGTTTGTGAGTTTTTGTGTGTGAGAGTTCATGCCTCTGTTTGTGTGTGTGTGTGTGTGTGTGTGTGTGTGTGTGTGTGTGTGTGTGTGTGTGTGTGTGTGTGTGTGTGTGTGTGTGTGTGTGTTTGTTTTTATGTGTGAGTATATGCCTGTGTGTGTGTTACGAATACATGCCTGTGTGTGTGTGTGTGTGTGTGTGTGTGTGTGTGTGTGTGTGTGTGTGTGTGTGTGTGTGTGTGTGTGTGTGTGTGTAAGATTGTGTATGCCTTACCTCTAAATAAAGGAATGGAGGACCAGGGGGGGGGGGTGTTAGACAAAGCCAGCCCCCCATGAACCTAGCCCCCAGCCACCACCACCCCCACCCCCAAACTGAGCCCGCTTTGGGGGGATGAATACTTTCCAGGTCCCCTGCGCTCCGTGCACCCCCTGTCCCTCAACACACACACAATCACACACACACACACAACACACACACACACACACACACACACACACACACACACACACACACACACACACACACACACACACACACACACACACACACACACACACACACACACACACACACACACACACACACACACACACAATGAGAGACACACACACACAAAATGCCTTAGCATTCAACACAGACAACGGGACAGAGAGAGCGAGAGGAAGAGAGAAAGAGGAATGGGGACATTTAGAGGCAGGCTGAATGTAATTGACCTTCACACCAGTGTATGGGTTTTAAGTTGCAACACAATTTAAATCGTTTTTATCACAAAACAGTGACTTACATTTCTTTTTTAATCAGCACATCGCAGACATATTGTTGAAATTATATTCTGCAGCGTACCACATTTATCACAGCAGAGGTCTTTACAGGCCGATAAACCAGTGATTTGAATTACACACTCTGATTACCGTTTGTTTTTATCGTCATATTTTACGCACACGAGGCAGCTCCTACCGCTAACTACCGCTATGTTAGTCAAATGATGTCATTTATGGGTTCATTAAGCAAGTTTATTAGTTCGGTGCTTTTTTCACTCTTTATTATCTTCTCTTCATATCACGACTGATTTAACTGATTTGACTTTGATAGAAAACACCAAAAAAGCCATCATCTATTATCCTACCACACAACAAGGCAGAGAGACTGGCTATATAACCTATCAACACAATGCATCTCAAAACAACTGAATCAGCCCCTGTGTGCGCTCGTGTGTGTATGTGTGTGTGTGTGTGTGTGTGTGTGTGTGTGTGTGTGTGTGTGTGTGTGCTTCTCGTATGTGTTTGTATGGAAGCACCCCAACGACACGGACACACACTCATGTAGACCAACGGGAGGCTGGAGACAGCTACACCCTGGGGCTGGCCGTGACACTCATGAGAAAAACCACAACAACAACAACAACAACAACAGGGTTACAACAGTAGCTGTCGTCTCTCAAACGATAGCCTATTTCACCAGCCTCCACCCACCACCACCTCCACGGTCCCCAGACCCCCCCCCCCCCCAAGGACTGTGGACACCAGATCCCAGGATTTGAGCCTCAGATCCCCCCCCCCGACGTGGGAGGCCTATTCTGGGCCCCTGCAGGGCCCCTAGCAACAGATTTGGGGTGTTTACCCACCGGGTTGCTATGCCCTGAGTGGCTGTACTGTATTAATATTCATGTGGGGGAACGGGCCCCGTGCGCACCTCCCTTCCCTGTGTTGTACTGCGTCGGTCTCGGGCACGACGGCGCGGTGGGGATTGCGTGTTGTGACATTGGGTCCCACGCCAGGGTTTTGGGTGATTGCGTCTGTCTGGATAATCAGAGCAAAAACACGCGCACGACTTAGTTGATCACGAATGCATGCACGCCGAGACACGATACTGACACACTTTTTTTGTGTAGTTTCCTTCTTTCTTTCTCTTTATCTCTTGCAAACACGTGAAAAAGCACACACACGCACAAACGCACAAACATTAACACACACACAGTTTTTATAGGCTTTGTGACCTATCTGGTAACCGTTGGTAACGGGCTCACTTTAACCAAAACCTCTGGGTGTGGTGGGCTGGACTGTCTTACATCACCTCACACACACACACACACACACACACACACACACACACACACACACACACACACACACACACACACACACACACACACACACACACACACACACACACACACACACACACACACACACACACACACACACACACACACACACACACACATAGACAGGGACACACAGTACCATACACACACGCGCGCGCACATCCGCAAAGCAAAACACAGTTCGACAGACTACTTTTGTACAGTCCTTTTGATATGGCAGAGGAAATGTGAGTGCTTCCTGTGTGTGTCGCAACTAGGAAAGAGTGAGAGAGAGTGTGTGCATGCGTGTGCGTGTGTGCATATGTGTGTGTGTTCGTGTGTGGGACATACAGGATTCTGTGGGTCTGTGTTGCTTAGAGGAAAGAAAACAAAGGCCTTCGTCAAGGCAACCAAAGATCCTTTTAGTTACTCAGCTGTTATCTCATACACACACACACACACACACACACACACACACACACACACACACACACACACACACACACACACGCACACACGCACACACGCACACACGCACTCACGCACGCACACCCACACACACACACCCAAACACGCACACGCATATACACATACACATGCACAATACTCTAAAGAACCGTTGAGGAAACATTAATTGAAGTTCAACCTAAAAGCGAATTTGGAACGAACACTGAAATTGAGTACACTCCCCGGTAACGCAAAACATACATTTGCTCAGAATGTCCATTTGCCCTTAACGCCAAAACCAGTGTTAAGGGTTACAAACACCAAAACATGACCTTTAAAACTGTCAAAAGCTTATACACGCACACACACACACAGAAACATATTTTCTAATTTCCTGTTTTAATTATCTTGCGGGACACGCGCGAAGGGAAAACAAAGTGCAGTACTTCCCAGGCAGGTAGGGCATTACATCACTGCGGCTGCCGCAAGCGCCACAGCTGCAGCTTTTCTCAGGACTTTCTTTAATTAAAAGTGCGCCGAGCCTTTCATCTGTCCCGGAGTCAGCGTGACAGATGTAGCCGGCGGCCACAGGGGAAGCCACCGCACGGCTGATGGGATTTAACGTGATGAATGCTATCGTGGATCAGGAAAAGGTTGAGATTCTCTCTCTCTTTTCTGGTCCCCCCCCCCTGCCCCCACCGGACGAACAGGGTCCCACGAGGGGGTTGGAGCAGGTATGGGGGCCTGGATCGCCCCCAGGATGTTGTCGTAGTCACAGCGAGAGGGGGAGGGGTCATTGTGGTTTTGGTTTGTTTGGGAGTCAATGTTCCATGTAAGCTAGCTCACCATGTCTCCTGCCGTTAGCTGTTTGAAGAGCTAACTGTCAGTTAAATGTTTGCAGTTGTTGCAATTCTTTGAACTTAAAATTGGATATAAGTGGGCGAATATATCTTTGTCTTTAATTTTGGAAGCTGGACTGTATTTCTTTATTTTTTGTGTAGTTTGTTTTTTCGGTTTTGTTGTTGTTGTCTTGAACTTTGACCTTTGAAATCCTTCAACCTCCCAATCTTTCTAATGGATCCGGCTTCACAGTCCATCTCTCTCGATAGATAAGGCTAAGTCAATCAGCCCAGTCCTTCCGATGGACCTAGACATGGCTAGTCAAGCGGTTTTGATGGGTCAGACTCGGTCAGACTCGGTCAGACCTTGTGATCAGACAAAATCATTGGATCAGATCTGGCACTGGACTTTGACTTATAGTTGCATTGGGCCAAGTTGTAAGTTAGGTTTCTGATATAGTTAGGTTTCCGAAATGGAACATATGGTAGACATTTTACGTACAATTCGATTTTATTATATATTAGCAGGAATAAGGGGTTGAAAAAATATTATAGACCTATATAATAATATAAATACATTTAATAAAGACCCTTCGATGACGTACGCAAATAGAATTTTTTTGGGCAATCCTAGTTTAGGTTCATTAAAACTAATTACAAATTGATTTTGGGTTTTAAAACTGGCTTGTTAAAACCTCCAAATGGTTTATGAACAAATCATTAAATCATTCATAACACATTTTCAGAATAAATATTCAGAAGAAAAGACAACCGATAGTCAGAGACATCATGATATGCAGATGGCGGCGATAGTGTCACTTGAAGAACAGATGTCAGATGAACTTCAGGCGCTGGACGACCAGTGACGACTTCAAAAAGGATTTCCATGGAGATATGGATTGAAAAGTTAGCTTTTCCCAACCATGCTTGCACAAATCCGCTAGACGCGATAAAGTCAGGAATGTTGATAAACGTTCCTGCCAAGTCTTGGGTTTCAGACGAGCTCAGGGAGTGGGGGTTGACTGTCGAGCTGAACCGTAGTCAGCGCAATGGAGGAGCAACTTCATCCAAAACCGTCCAATCCCTTTTAAGATTTTTACTACAGTTTCATGAACGTTCATCAAACAATTCTTCCTGTTTGAGGGGAAACCCCCACACCTCTAGTTTCCAAATTAAACGACTCTGATGGTGCAAACTCCGATCACTATCATTCTGACTCACTTTTTACTAGCTTACAATTGCTATTATTAAAAGTTTAATTGCAATAAAAATATGTATTATTTGTCTAACATTATAACAACGGCGTGCAAGACTGTAGAGTAGATCTTTAGTTTCAACTTCTGGAAATTTGGATTCATAATAAGTGAATGAAAAGTGTGAATCAAATACATCAGCTATATGTCTCCGATTATTAGCAGTACTAAAACATAAATTCAACATGAGGGCATCACAGATTGAGATGGCTTCTCGGACAACACTGTTAGGGCCAGTAGGTTCTCCTTTGAAATTCCCATCCCGGGTCGGAGCGTTTGTTTTGGTTTTGTGTGATTCACTATTCCCAGAGTAGACTCCAGCCACTGACAAAACCTCCAAACATAATGTTGCCCTCGGCTCGTCATAGGTTCGTTCAGCTTCCTCCACCTGGCAATGGCAACCCACAGGAGGGGTAAACGCCTCTCCAATATTGTGGATTTGGACTGCAGTACCGATCATAACAATCACTGTCAATGTAATTGGGCTGAACGATTTGGGGAAATAATCTAATTGCGATTATTTTGAAAATAAATTATATGAGGAACACAACATTGGAGGCAGTCAACATATAAACTGTTGAATCTGACTGATCTCCAGTCAGCAACAGCAGGATAGCACCCGGTCATTCTGTACATTTATATTCTCATGACAAAAAGAAGGTCATCTCATCGACTCACTGCAAACACACACAATAGTGATAAAATAACAACACCACTATAGTAAAAAAGCTAATAAAAACACAACATCATATTTGAAACACTAATTTCTCCGGTATCCCTCATAACTTCAATCGACTAGCGTCTCACTATGGGATTGCTGTACGGCGACGTGCGGTAACAGTTGCCATGGCATCCCCACAGCCCTCATTAACGCCACTCACGGCCGCCACTTAAAGCGCTGAGGAGTGCGGCGCCGACGTGTGTGTGGGGGTGTTGGAGGGCCGCAGCAGGAGACCGTCGGGCTGCGGAGGTGGAGGTGGAGGCGTGGGCGACGCGGTGCGTTTGTGTGCCTCGTTGCGTTGTCTTCTTCTTGCGTGTGGCAAGCGTATGTTGGTCGCGACAGCGCGTTTGTGTGTGTGTGTGTGTGTGTGTGTGTGTGTGTGTGTGTGTGTGTGTGTGTGTGTGTGTGTGTGTGTGTGTGTGTGTGTGCGTGCATGTGTATATTTGTGTGTGTGTGGGGGTGTGAGAATAAGCGTGTGTATGTGTGTTAGTGTGTTCATGTGTGTGTGTGTGTGTGTGTGTGTGTGTGTGTGGATGTGTGTGTGTGTGTGTGTGTGTGAGAGAGAATAAGCGTGTGTGTAGCCTATGTGTGTCAGTGTGTTCTTGTGTGTGAATGCATGTGCGCGTGCCATGCACGTGCGTGCAGGGCAGCCATGCCATGCTCCTCCTCATATCTGACTTGTTTTTAGGTGTCTGCCGCGGTTCACATCCGCGTCTGCCGTTGTGTGCTTGTGTGTCGCTGTGTATAGCCTGTTGTGTTTGATATTATTTATCAGTCCCCCCCCCCCCTGCCTTATTAATATGGGCTAGCTATAATTAGCCAGCCTCCTTCTAAAGCAGGTCAGTGTTAGCCTGAACACTCAAAGTGGGTCACTGCGGAAATCTGCAACCGCTACCCTTTTCTGAAGGAGACAGGCCAGGATGGGGGAGGTGGGGGGGGGGGGGGGGGGGGGGGGAGGGAGAGGAGACGATAGAGGAGGGGACGAGAAGGGAGAAAGCAAGAGATGCTGCGATTAGCGGTGGAAAGCCGGGGACGAGAGAGTGACCGAGAGAACCGAGGAAGCCGGATGGAGAGATAGAAGGAGAGCGCGTGAAAGAGGAGGAGTACTCAGTACTCTGAGCACCCGAATGTGATAAATAGATTAGATCAGTTGTTTCTTTGGCTGGCTGTGTCGCGGTGTGACGCGCGGCTGGAAATCAGTGCAATCGTTTGGAATTGCGAGATCGCTAAAATAAACGACTGAACACATTAGGTTAGGGACTCCTGGAGGCGTGTGTGAGTGAGGAGAGCGATGGAAGTGAAAATGAGGTCGAGAGAGAATGACAAAAGATGAATTAATTGTATTTAATGAGTTGGTAATTTGAATAGTTCATGAGATACTTCTGTGAAGAAAGTGGAACGTTAGGAAATCTCGGTTTTCACTGAATAATGTTAGATTGAGTTAACTACAAAAAATACAACAACCGTCAACCGTATTAATTTGTTGTAGTTTTATAAAAAAAGACGTAAAAATCGTCAGGTATAATATAGGGATCAAATTCTTTAATTACTTATTTTGGATGCATTTTGCTTTACATTAAGCATAATACAGGATTTACAATATGTTTCTAATTTCCAATTTTCAGTTATGCTTCTGTTCCTCTATATTTAAAAGCCCATCTGTGACGAAAACATATTTGTTTTATCAATTAATTTCCAGTGGCATCCAAAGGTAATCCTCCACAAACACCTCCAGGGGTCCAGGCTAGCCTAGCTGGTAGCTAGTATTAGCTCGTCCACATCTTCTCCATTACCACTCTACAGTCAAAGGTCTATTTTTGTCCTCATCAGACAGCAGTGTTCTGCGTAGTCTTTCCCTAGGAGGGAGTGTACCTCTGGTAATGATAATCTTATTTTAATGTGTCTCCCGAGACTTTCCTGTCCTGTATCGTCAAATATGAAGAATGAATTCATTCACTAGGGAGACGGTGACTAAGACAGAGCAGTTTAAAAATACAATACTCCAGCTGACCCATTATAGTAATAATACTAAACACTGCTATGAAATGATTAAAAAGAGAGTAATGAAAACATTAAATAGAACAAGGACGATTCGTTCAATTTTCAACAATAAATGCAGGGAATCCCAAATAAATCCCTTTAATATAAGTAAGTCAGCTCCCTTTCCGCATTACAGGATTTAAATCACGTAATTGGAGTGGATTATCGGTTGATGCATGAGATATAATACATTTTAAAGGCGGGTGGCGACAAAATTGTTTTGGTTTTATGTGTTGTATTGTTAATGACGGGGGATATTAATATTTATTATTCGTGCTTTGTATACAGCCGTAAAGAAATTATAGTAAAAAATATATCAGTATTTGTATCGTTCCTAGGCTTTCATTGATATTCTCTTAACTTCAAATTGTGAATAGATCTGTTTATCATAAAATTTATGTGACGTGCTACGTTTAAGATTATACAGCTTTTTGAGATTCCGCCTATTGATTCTCCCAGCAGGCATTGCAAGCTGGCTAATACCCGAAGGCTAGCCGTTAGCATTGTTGTTAGCATTCCTAAGTTCAAAACATTGTTTAGAGTGCATAGGACAAAGGTCACGGGAGACAGGGGACAAGGAACTTAAATAAGCTAAATGATGAATTAATATTTGTCTTCTAAGCATTTTAGTTTGGCTAGATGCTAGCTAAGTCTGCCGCCGCCGACATTCCCAGACTTTCTCATGACAAATTTCCCATTTCTTGTAAACAAAAATAAATTGCAACGTATAAAAAACGCCCGTAGACAAACCAAACCACCGCCAGCTCGGACCGAGGCTGTGTGTTTTGTGGGGTGATTAGTGTGTTTATAGGTGCTTTATATGAACACGCATTAGACACGTGTGCTCCTGCGTCGTTGCGGCCCTCGGCGCAGTACGGGTGTGTTCACAGGGTCAGAGTGTGTGTCTGCACCACATCAGAGGGGATGGGATGTTATGTTATGTTATGTTATGTTATGTTATGTTATGTTATGTTATGTTTTTGACACGTGGGGGGCAGAGTACTGATGTGGAACGGATTTCTCAGGCCTAGCGTGGGGGGGAAAGGGGGGGGGGGCAGGATTAGATTTAGACCAATCAGGAGAGATCGTTTCAAGAGAGAGAGAGAAGGGCAGTGAGAAAGAGAGGAGAGGGAGATTGAGAGGGGGAGGGGGAGAGAAAGGGAGAGAACCACGGGATTATGGAAGTAATTAGTTGTCTTGGAGATATCAGTCATCGTTAGACCCGATTGGAGGGATTTACTCGTCTTGGGGAAGAGGGGAGAATTATCGCGTAGAGGGGACGAGGAAGGGTGGATCACGGATGACATAAAGGCAGACGTGGGATTACTCTGCCACACTGACTTCCTGTTAGACGGCGCTCACTTCCTCTTTTCTTGAGCAGTGTGTCACAATGTGAAGACCCATGTCTGGGGTGAGATTAAATGGTTCATTAGCAAATTCATGTGTTAATGTGCGATGAAGGCATATTATGGCTTTGTCATGACCGGGGAAAATAAGAATGATGTAAACAATTCAAATGTTCCAATAAAAAGTCATAAAACATCATTCATAGTGACGGGCAGGCTAATTTCTGCTAATAATCCTGCAGTTAGACAACTTATAATGCATACTGTAGCCTTATCTGGTTTACGATTGCTGTTGAATCAAAAACATACGCCTCAAGAAATTCACATTTCCACTTGCAAATCAAGGAGGTTGCAAAAACGCTGACTTATCCCAAAAAGTGAAGTTCTATTAATGTTTTCCCTTTCAATCCAAGCCAAACGTAACCAAAAACTAAGCAGTGTGCAATTCCTGTCCTTGACTTCCTGTTTCCTGTGCCCCCCCCCCCCCCCCCCCCCCTTGCAGAGGAAGGCGAGTACTTCCTGAAGGTGCTGATCCCCAGCTACGCGGCCGGCTCCATCATCGGGAAAGGAGGCCAGACCATCGTCCAGCTGCAGAAGGAGACCGGAGCCACCATCAAGCTGTCTAAATCCAAAGACTTCTACCCTGGTAAGACAGCAGCCACTCTGTTGGCTCCACACAGCCCCCAAAACACAGACCTCCCTCCCAGGCGGCCTTGTCTCACGATGGGGGGGCAGGGGTGGGGGGAGAACGCCCGGGGGGGTGCTTCCGATGGGGGTTGGGGGCGAGATGGCGGGGGGGGGGGGGGGGGGGGGGGGGCTGGGAGAGAGAGAGAGGATGTCTTGCTCGTGGCTGTATTAGTGGTTCACCAGGGACTGCTGGCG
>NC_079427.1:8234229-8249828 GCF_026213295.1 Gadus chalcogrammus | reverse complement strand
ATATTTATCTTATTTATATCTGTTTATTGAGATTGCTCCCCCTTTACTTCTGCTGTGATGGTGACACCCTAATTCCCCAAGGATGACTAACCTGGGATGACTAAACTACGTCTTATCTGTTATACCAGGGAATGATCTGCACCCTCATTACAAAACAGCAGCACATAGTCTTTTGAGCTCCCCATGCATCCAGCAGGCTTAGAAGCAGCCATTACTCTTATTGCCCATTGGCTGGGATTTGACCTCGCGACCCACTGGGTTTCTATTGTCGGTGTGTTCAGGGGGACTCATACACGGCGCTGTTGCTAAGATACAGCTGGACAGCCTTTTTAGCGCAGTAGTAGAATCCTACCCTCCCTGAATCACTGCCAGTTGTCTTGCGTTGACTTTGTGTGCGTTGTGTGTGTGTGTGTGTGTGTGTGTGTGTGTGTGTGTGGTGTGTGTGGTGTGTGTGTGTGTGTGTGTGTGTGTGTGTGTGTGTGTGTGTGTGTGTGTGTGTGTGTGTGCGTGTTTATATTTGATGTATGTGTGTTCTGTGTTTGTGTATCATCTATAAAAAAAATATAAAGTATGTGTTAACATCGCAAAAGCCAAGTGTAAACTGTTATATTGGTCAATGTCTGTATTTGAAAACTTTTCATTCTACCATTATGGGCCTTATAGACGAAGAATGTGGTGTGCAATGAATCCCAAAAACGCAATACCTCTGACGGGAAATTAAATAGCTGCTCTAAACAAATGCAAATTGGGAAAAAAAAAAAATATATAATATATATATTCCGCTCACCCACCAGGTTGGGTGGGTGGAGTCAGCCGGCTAGCCCGCGTCCTCCGCAGGGCTGTCTATTCTAGCGTGCACACATTGCCGTGCACGTACACGACAGACACAGTATCGATACGCATACGCCTATACTGAAAGATTTTGTCTGGATGTAGAGAAGATGTCGAAAATAAACCCAACACATGATGCGTCGTCATTGTAGAACGGGGGAGGAGAGGTGACCGACCATGCCCGAGACAAGTCCAATAACCGCAGCACCGATACATGTGGGTGTCTGCGCCGACATCATAAATCCACAGCGGTTCACTTTGCTCCAGCAGCCCCCGAGGCGAGGGTTTCATCATTCACCCAACGCTACAACAACAAAGACAACATCCCACTCGGCACCCTTCCGTTGCCAAACATAGCCCTATCCTATTAAAACGTGAACATATAATTATAGACTGTGTACACAGTGAACACATACGACTGATGGGGAAGAGGGGTGCGGGGTATTTAAGGGGATAAACGGCCGGTGCAGGCTGATCAATAGGAAGCCCTGCAGCACGTGGCCAGGGCTCGGATACAGACGGGGAGAGATGGGCGCCAGGCGCGTGCTCATTAGGAGGCAGGACCATACTTCGGTGCAGCGCGGGGAGAAAGGACCCCGGGTGGGGGGGCTGGTGATGTAGTGTGTTAAAAGGAGAGAGTGGAGGGAGCAGGGAGAGAGTCTGCAAACGTTCTGCCAACGAAATACTGGAATGGCATTTTTTCACCTGTGTGTCTTGCCAGACGAATCTATCACGACGGTATGAAAAGAGGGGGAAATAGTGCAACCAGTCTGCCTATTTTTCCGTAGTGGGTAAATGTGTATAAAAAATGTATAATCCTTGAAAAAAAACAGTAAATGGGCTGAATGCAGTCGTTGAGGCCCCTGGTCAGAAGCGCTATACTCGGCTGGTTGGACCGCCAAGAACCAACATTTGAGTTAGAGCGCCATCTACCGGGTAGTCGCCTGACTCTAGACTCGCTGGTTTTATGGCCTTTATTAAACGGTTACAAGTCTGACTCCAACGTAAATCTTGGCTGTGCTGTAGGGAATTCCAAAAATAGCGTGCCAAGTGCAGCACGGCATGATTATACAAAGACTGCTTTATTCACCCATCAGTAGAAAATTTAAAATGAAAACGAATTTAGCTGCCTTTCCAATCCAACTCCTAACAGAAACCTTTGTTGCATAATTCTTCCCTGGCTGTATCAGTTCATTCGGACTGGATGAAATCATGGAGAAAAGGAAACAGCTTGATTATCTGGGATTTTATTTTCAGACCCCAAAAGATTTACCAACCACATGTATCTCTACAGCAAGCCGGAGACACAGAACATCCTAGCCCTAAAATACACACCAAATGTGTTTTATAACAACTGGAATGAATCATACTTGGCAACCACGAACATGACAACTCTGTTTACCGAATACTAACAAAGCGTACGGCACTAGCGCACTGTTGTGTAACTATATACACAAACATGGCAACCGAGCCCGAGGAACACAACCCAAAAGACTGACCGGGCGAGGGGTGCGGCCGACGTATTACCTGATTCCCAGCTTTACTAGCATGTGGTGTTAATTAGGCATGTTGCCGTGGTTCATTCGGTCGAAAGCAAAACCACAAATTAAATTGAGCCAAACCATCAAACTTGTCGCCCCAAAACAAACCCTGACAGAATGAGGGCTAGTCTTCCTCCGCTCGGCTTTTCCTTTTCTTTTTCTTCCTCTTGGCCGAGCCCTCGTGATCTTCATAAGAGAAGTCTATGGGTTCACATTTCACCACCACCTCCACCTCCCGCAGCGCCTCCTCCAAGGCCGCTGCCGCACCCCGCTCCCTCGCCCTCTCCTTGTCCTTCTTCCGCTTCTTCTTCCTCCTCCTCTCCTCGAGAAGTCCCGCCTCGATGCTCTCCATCCGCTCCTCCTCCTCCACCGCCTCCAGCTTCACCTCCACCCCCTCCTCAGCCGGGTCCCCACTCTCCAACTTGATCCTCATCTCCCTCTTCCTCCTCTTCCTCTCCTTCCTCCTCTCCTCCGCCGTCATCTCCTCCTCCGTGGGGAAGTGTTTGACCACGCGGGGCAGCAGGGTGGCCGAGGACGGGCCTGTGGCGCCGGCGTCCAGCTCGCTCTCCGCCACGCAGGTCAGCGTGGGCGTCTTGGAGCCGAAGGGGAGGAAGCGCTGCTTCAGCCCCGGGGGGATGACGGGCGCCGGGGCGGCCGGGATGGCCTGGGGCCGGAGGAGGGCGTCGCCGCTGTCGCCGTAGATCTCGCACACGTTGAGCACGCCGGAGAAGGCGGGGCCGCACAGCACCCGGGCCGAGGCCGGGCCGGCGGCCGTCAGCAGGTGGAGGTCCGTGGGGCTGCGTTTGGCGGCCAGCACGCTGTACAGGCCCTGGCGGAGGCCTCCGCCGCTAGCTGCCTCTGCCCCGGGCGCCGCCGCCGGCACACGAACGGTCTGGAGGCCGGAGAGGGGCACTGCCACGCCGCTGAATCTGGATGGACGAGCAGAGGCGATGGTTAGCATCTATGGAGTAGATGCTTTTATGAAAGCCTTTTTACAAATGCATGTTATTATGAGCGGTTGAAGGGTAAGATTGGCTCCAGGATGCCTAGAAGGTGATGAAGTTGGAACCCAGACCCTAAAGTCTTGGGGTCAGATATCGTAACCATTGTGCTAACCGGCCCTATTGGTCACCATTCAATATGGAAGATTGAAAGTGACAAAAGCAGGTTGGTTGATACCACAAGAGATTCCATATTTTAAAGCCCCTGTAAAGCTAGATTGACCTCTATATGCTGCCCTGCCTGCAGACAGTTTTCTAGAATTAACATACTGTTTACCAGTGTTTATCATTTGGTTTTGTCCAAAATGTTGTATAGTAGTCAACATCATGCATGTGATATGGTAACTTAAGAAAACATGGGTCATGTAAAATATGCTGCAACATTGATTTCAGTACACCCCTATATAATCGCTACTTAATACGTCACACGGTTAAATAAATCACGTGTAATATACAATGTGAAAAGACAGAGAGAAAGAGAGTGCATCTACCGTTCTGGGTTGAAGCTGGCAGGGGCTTTTATGAGCCATAATTCAGTGTTTTTATTTTTCAGACTATTGCTCAAAGTGCCGCTACAGGGCTTGTGGGTGAAGGACACAAAGTCTTCTGGACACTTGTATGCGTTAGGCTTCGTAACTGTGGATAAGAACGGAGGTAGAGATTAGAACATTAAGTCTACATCAGACTACATGACAGTTTATACTACGTAAGACACCAGTTTACAATATTAACACGTATACATCACTCAGTCAGTACACTTTGTGATATGTTACAATGTTAGAATGCAAACCTCAGTCTTTTTTAATTCAGATACAACTGAACTACTACAATCACAAGTTCTGGTCATCATCAACAAGCCACTTGCACGATCAACATCCCCAATCTGCTGAACATTTATTGACACAGCAGATAACAAAATGTTTGGTGCATAAATCAGGCGTATCCCCGTAATCTCACAAGCGTAGGTCTCACAGTCTTCAGCCAATTCAACACGAAAGGAAGGAAAGTTCGCACATCGTTTAATAAGTTCAACTTACCTATTTGCTCCGGCAAATCGGTCGACGCAGTAGTTTGGGTATCTTCTTCATCTTCACTCGACGAGTTTGAAATATCAGCTGGCATTCTGATCTAAAAGGTTCAGATCGCCCGGTATATCTAAAAACACATGGCGCTTACAGCGGAGAATGAACATGTGTTGACAAAAAAATTAACTTTGACCTCTGCAACTTCCACTTCCGGTCGTCTACACGTTGTAGTTCTGATATGACTGTCCCGTATACCTCAGCATTACCCGCAGTCCACAAGAAGACAACACTTCCCAGAACCCTTCACCGCGTGTTGCTTAACGTCCTAGAGTCCATCTCGGAAGCAGTTGACAGCAGAAGAAAGAGTCGGAGTGGATAATCAAAACAAAAACTTCCCCAAACAACAGCGACTACAACGCACCGCCTGGAGCGTTTTCGCCAAATTTAGAATGCATTACGTTGTCCTGAAAATGTTTCAAACATTTTAAGACTCAAATTTTTCTCGAAATATACTGCCTGTGGCTGTCCAATCTAAATAGGTTAACGTTAGCTGACGTGAGCTAACACATTAGCTGGCTCGCCATGTCGTCATCGTCCTCCTCCAGGCGCCAGTGGTGCTACCTCTGCGACCTGCCCAAGATGCCCTGGACGGTGGTGTGGGACTTCAGCGAGGTAGTGTGCCGGGGCTGCGTTAACTACGAGGGAGCCAACCAGATAGAGTTCCTCATTGCAAGTGCCCGGCAGCTGAAAAGGACTCACGGGATGCAAGACGGTGCCGTCCGGTCCCCCGGTCCATCCAATAAACACAGCACGGTGGGCAGGGGGGATGGGGATGGTAGCAGGTCGCATCCTGAACGCTTTGAGCGACCCACAAGAGGAGAGATTGCCGCGTCTAGTGCCCGAGTGCCCCCCAACGGGATGCATCGCGACGGTCAGCAACAGCCACAAGAGGTCCACCGCCAAAGCCCCAGCGCCAACCGGAGACCGATGCTCGCGGCCGCAATCCCGCCAAGTCTCGTCAGTCAGGGCATAGCCGGGATCCCCCACGGGTTGCTAGCTGGCATGCCAGCTGGCCTTACGGCCAGAACAGCCCCAATGAGCAGCCCCCTGATCTTCCCCGCACCTGTGCTCGCTGAGATGAGCCGGAGGCAGCTGGGCATCGGGATGGGGATAGCCCCCTTCATCACACCAGAGCTGGAGCGCGAGCTCAGCTCGTCCAAGCAACAGAACCAGATGCACTCTGCCGTAGCCGGCAGCAGTGGAGGCAAGAGCGCGGGTCTGCCGTCCTCTTCCATGGCGGGAGGCGTGAGCCAGACTAGCCCCAAACCCGCATCCTCCCCGGCCAGGCAGCCCCGCCCCCTGGCAGCCCGGTCCGGAGGAGAGGCCCTGGGGTCCAGCACAAGCTCCGAAGCGGCCACTACCGCAGCGGCGCTGCCCCATGCCGGGGCGTCAGAGCTGGGGTCCGCATCGGCCGGGAACACACTCTCTACCGGAGCCACGCTGTCCTGCACCCTCTGTCACGAACGCCTGGAGGACACACACTTTGTCCAGTGTCCGTCGGTGCCAGGCCATCGGTTGGTATCCCTGTTGGCTTTTGTCTGAATGTTCTGCATTTCTTTGTACAGAAAACGCTGAAATATGTTCAATTGTTCAAATCAGACTTTAGACATTTATCATCTGTAGTGTGCAGTGCAATACTGATTATGTCCGACCACCAGCCTCAATTAAAACAGTTTTAATTGAGTACTACCTGTTGCATCTCCTTCCCTCCAGGTTCTGCTTCCCGTGCACCAGGGGTTACATCCAAAACCGGAGGGGCGACGGGGAAGTGTACTGCCCCAGTGGAGAGCGTTGTCCCCTGGACAGCTCTCCCAACAGCCCCCCCTGGGCCTTCATGCAGGGAGAGGTGTCTACCATCCTTGGCACGGGAGGGCCGGCCGCGGTGGCTGCGTCCGGAGCTGGAGCTGGTTCTGGTGGTGGCGACATCACGGTGAAGAAGGAGAGGGAGACATGATGGCGTGTGTAGTAGAGCAAACTTCACCTTGACGACAACAGGTTTGGTCACACTTCCTTTTCTTCTGTCGCCATAATTCAAGTGTGATACTGAATAATGTTCCTCCCCGAAAGAAAATATGTTTTTTGGTGTCTGAGGGACACGGATGGTTACATGATGTAGGATGATATTGATCATTGTTGTAGCTGAAACTGCTACACCTCATGAATGCAGCACAATGTTTTAAAAATGTCTGTCTTTCTCTGTCTCTCTCTCCAGAGTTCATTCTGACACCTGATCAGTGACTTTGTACAGAACCCAGATGGGAGGAATCTCAGACCCAGCTCAGCTGTGTTCCACAGAACACGGTACCAGACACAGGTTGGCCTCTGTTGAACCCACAGATCGGAGTCCCCCGACGCAAGACACACTGGCTGTCCGCGTCTACATTTCAACGGTCTTCATCTCGCTGTATTTACATTTTGGAATACATATTTTACTTATTTTTTCTAAACTGTAAACTCCACAGCCGTAGCTTGTAGTAGATAAACGACTCTGTGTGCTATCGCCCCAGTTATAAAAATATACAAAATATAAAAAAATCTGCCAAAGAAAAAATAAAATCAATCAAGAAGCAGACCCCGCCCCCTTGGCTCTGAATGACATATCAACGGTTGAGGACATTTCCCGGCATTGTTAATTTTTTGTTGTGTTTCATAGATTTCGGCTCTTTTACGCAACGCAGACTCTGACCTGCATGCAGAGAGGATAAGGTTAGCCCGTGTTGCAACAACCAGTTAATGTATGATGTCGCCGCATCGACCTGCTGCCTGGCCCCCCTCCCCCCCGCTGCGTCGCTCAGACCCCCCCGCCCCCGCCGCCGTCTGGCCGCCCCTTCATGTAACCCCTGAATGTAAGAGAGAGTATCTTCTGCTAGTTCCTAGGACTTGTTTTATATTAGAGTTTTTGATTGGCCTATACTGTATAGTATATAAATGATATATAAGCCATAATTTACATTTAGGGCATTTAGCGATTCACGTACAGAAGAAAGAGAAACAACAACAACAATTTACAATCGTATACGAGTATACATTAGCCCGCAGCCCGCTGCACGCCTCAGTGCGATCACACCATGGAAAAGTGGCCTTTGATTCGCCATGTTGGGACCCCTTGATGGGGAGTTCCAACATTAAGGTTCAACCGTTGGGTTTCTGGGTTTGGTTCCCCTTTTGATAAAATATTAAAATATAAGCACAGACGAACCAAAGGTTGATTTATACCCCAGCGAGAATTTCTGGATGTAAATTTGTATTTTCTAAAAAAGACTGAATATCTTGACCAGGTCTTCTGAATCAATATCTCCATTTAGCCATAACGTTTATAAACAGGAATTTACGTAAAGAAAATGTATAATATAAAGAAATATATATATGCCCCAGCCACACATATCAGGTCTGCGCTGCAGGACTTGTCCTTGAGTTTTCGTTTAAGTTGAATACGCTTCTAAGCAGCCATCAGTAAGTGCCTTTCTAAGATGCCCACAGTCTGTCAGTAAGTCTGTCTTTTAGTCAGTCTGCCTGTCCATTTGTCTGTCAGGCTTGCAATGTTCTCCTATTGGTTTGTGTTTTTTGAAATTGAGTCACAAGTGAAAGTTTGTGTTTTTAGCTTCCATGCAATGGTTCCTTCGGTCTCCTAGTGCTTTGTGTCCCTGCAGGGGACCTGTCGTTTTTGCTTGTTTTTGTTTCTTTAGGTGAAGCTTATCAGGCTGTGCACATTCCCCCCCTCCCCCCTCCCCCCCTTACGCTTTCTGTTTTTCTATCCCCATGTTGGGTTTAGGCTGTTTTTTTTCTATAGATTTGTTTCAGCTTTATGTACGAAATACATAAAATAATATGGGAATAAATGGAGTTAAAAAAATAATTGAGTGATACTCTTGGTTATTTCAGGCGTGACATTGTACTCCCTCTATCAAGTGTTGCATGTGTTTCATTACATACTGAGGAAATGTGCATCTTTTCACTGTATTCTTCGGTCCCTTTCCATTAAACAAGTATCCTATTAAAGGTGCTGTGGGGAGGGTTTAGTGGCATCTAGTGGTGGGATTGTAGTTGGCAACCAACTGAATCCCCGTCTCCTCCAACCACACACGAGAAGCTACGGTGGTCTGGAAGCTGCCAGTAGGCCCTACCAAAATGATGTAATTGTGATGAAGTTCCTTGATTGATCTAACTTTCGATTTAGTTATTTAATCTGTACAATTTCTTTAGAAGAGGGGTCGCTCCCTACCGATAAAGGGCTCATTCTAAGGTTACAAAACCACATTGATTCTCATTTCCGTGGGAGTATACACCAATTAAAACCTTCTTATGAATGTTATATTTAATTTCGGAGAAAGTCTGTTCCTCTGCTTGTCAATAATATATACACATTCCACTCTACATTTAGTCATAACTTGGAAGAAATAAAGATTGCATTAGAAGCCGTTAGAAGGCCTATTATATTGTATTTGGTGAACATTTTTGTATAGGCTACGCAATGGCCACTAGATGGAGCTTTTAGTCCAGTAACTCCAAGGGTTGCTCAGAAACTGGCGGGTTGAATACCCTTTCAGTACTTGACCTCTCAGTCCGGTAAGTGCTCTCGGCGGCTTGCAACATTGACCGTTGATCATTTGGGGAAATAATAGGCTACGAGCTCTTTTTTTAATACATATGTAAATCCTGTTTCGGCCTATAAAGCACGATTTTAGGCCAACAGGCCTTCTAGAATACTAATACACGGGCCGGGTATGGTTATTGGAGTTCTTAAGTAGGCCTATAAAACGCAGGAGGGATTATGATGATTATTCCTCTCCTCTGGTAACCACGGTGGGCAGATGTGTCGTTTCCTCCATTACGTGCAGCTCATTAAGGCTATTGTTCAACCAATTAGGTGTCAATGGACGGTGGAGCGGCTTGAGGAAGGGCCTGCCGAGCGTTAGGGGGAGGCTGGGGGGAGCTGCGGAGTGTTAGGGGGTCAGGGGGAGGCTCAGAGCATCGGACGTCGGGATATGCCATGGAGACCTCGGAAAATATAAGACTGCTGTTACATAATGTCATTTTATTAAGGTGTGTGTGTGTGTGTGTGTGTGTGTGTGTGTGTGTGTGTGTGTGTGTGTGTGTGTGTGTGTGTGTGTGTGTGTGTGTGTGTGTGTGTGTGTGTGTGTGTGTGTGTGGAGGGGACGACGACGACGACGACACACAATCTCCTTTATCGGGTTATATTTAAGAATATTATTGTTATACAATTTAACACGTTTTGCTCAATGTATGACGGAATATACCCTTTTAGATTAATCTTCGGGTAATAA
Organism: Gadus chalcogrammus; assembly: GCF_026213295.1. Classification (NCBI taxonomy): domain Eukaryota; kingdom Metazoa; phylum Chordata; class Actinopteri; order Gadiformes; family Gadidae; genus Gadus; species Gadus chalcogrammus. Next base: position 8,240,085 of record NC_079427.1, on the reverse strand, counting down.
AAAATTGTGTATTGAATCGATGATCTGGATTAGGTGTTATTCTGTGTATATCCAATGGTCCAATGATTTTCTTTCATGCTTAATTACATCATTACAATCACTGACGTGTTAGTCCATTCAAAGTGCTAATCGACTCCACAGCGTTTTGCAAATAGACGATAATCGTCGGGTGCTTAAAGGTGAGGACAGACCGGAGAGTTTGGTCTCCTCTTTCGGCCACTGACCTTCAGACATCATGCTGCATTACATGTAAACCCAGAGACCTACTGCTCATGACTGACACACATATCAAACCGCCCGACGTGGACGCTCTTGTAAACATATTCATCTCTAAAAAGTAAACACTTTTGCAAGTGTGTGTGGCATATTTGCCCGATACGGATGCAGGCTCCTTCCTGGGCGAGTTTATTTCCTCGAGATCGTTTCTCACATAGTAATCCCGCGTGGACCCCCCCTCTGCGCATCCATTACATCGCCATTCAGTGGCATTAGGCCGAGGCATTGACATTCACGCGCCTCTGTCTGCCCCCCACGCTCCCCCCTGCTCTGATGTGTATTCCGCAGGAGGGATCGGACCCGCACAACACATTGGATTACATTATTTATGGTTTCTTCTGTTGTGCGGCTCCTCCAGATATCCCTTGGTTGACTGTTGGAGGTTGACGAAGCCCCAAACCGGGACCTTTACGCGAGGTTGGCGCACGGTACAAAGTGTGGGAAGCGAGGTAAAAAAAAAAAAGTGATGTAAAGTTATGCTCATGCGATGTTTCAAATGCAAGTAGCGACTCATACAGTCAGTAACGTAACATTTTAAGTAAGTTTTTGGTATTTGAACACAGCGCAGTGTTTTATGGAGATCCTGTTGCGACACTTGACCGAGCTGAAAGACGTGATAGCCTGTGGAATTAACGACTCTCTCACTCTCGGGCTCACATCAATCCCTCCCCCACCCTGCCCCTCCCTCCGACGGATGATTCTAACTCCATCTATCTGTCTATCGGTCCGTCTGTCGGTCTGTTCATCTATCTATATAGGGCGGCCTATCTGTCTGTCTGTCTGTCTGTCTGTCTGTCTGTCTGTCTGTCTGTCTGTCTGCCTGCCTGCCTGCCTGCCTGTCTGCCTGCCTGCCTGCCTGCCTGCCTGCCTGCCTGCCTGCCTGCCTGCCTGCCTGTCTGTCTGTCTGTCTGTCTGTCTGTCTGTCTCTCTACCTGTGTATGTATGTATCTATAAATATATCTTAATGTACATTTCAGTGTATATCAGCTGTCTGCGTGTCTGTTTTTACCAGTATTGCACTGTTGTATTATATTTTCGATAATCCTAAAGAGGACTATGAGCATATAGAGAAATACTACAGTAACAGACACAGGATGAAACCGGATTACAGTAATGCAATAGAAATGGAACACTGCAGAGAGTCAGAGACAGGACCTGCACATCATTCCCAAGTCATCCCAGGGCTGTGTAGTGTGTGTGTGTGTGTGTGTGTGTGTGTGTGTGTGTGTGTGTGTGTGTGTGTGTGTGTGTGTGTGTGTGTGTGTGTGTGTGTGTGTGTGTGTGTGTGTGTGTGTGTGTGTGTGTGTGTGTGTCAGCGTTTAACAAAAGAGCACGGGTCCAGACAGCGGACTCGTCTGCAGCGGCCCGGGGCCAATATACAGCACACCAGGGGGCCACAGAGGCCTTTTCGCTGGCCCTTCCTGAAGCCGACTTATTCAAATCGGAACACGGGGGCGGGTCCCTACCTGCGACTTATAAGCGCACACGTCAAAGTTTTCCGAGTTATATTTGCCCTCTTTAGCTCGCCGACGGCAGCATATCAGCCCGGCTGGGACGGAACCACAGCCGAGAGAGAGCCCTCCCCGCAGGCCTGGATAACATCTGTTACCCGCAGATCAAGGTGTGCTTGGTGCTTATCAAACAATGGATGGTTGATAAATAAGAAATATTGACATTGAAATTCCGAGGACTGAGCACCACTTTACGAAGATTGAATTTTTTTAATTTCCATTTATTTCATCCACTTATTCGCGTCACTCTCCTGATAAAGAAGCGAATTCTTTTTTTCCTTTCGGGGGGATTTTGCGAAGTTCTTTGCCGTAGGCATTCACACCTTTGGAAAGGATTCGATTTTGATTCTCCCTCGTAGTACTTGTTAGATATTTTTTTCCTGCAAAGAGTTTTCTCGGGGATGTTGAGCTCTGTGAAGATGGAATCCCACGATCTCCCGGAGTGGAATACCTTCTACAGCGAGGCAAGCGAGGTAAGATAACGGACCTCCTGAACAACGCTAACCATGTGCACTATTCCTGCACAATACACCAACTCAAATGTCTTTTAAATACAATTTAAGCATTAAATTAACGAATTTAAATAACATTCACGGGCGACCTGTTGAAGAAGCGGTCCACCACCGATTTGACTGTTTAATATTTTTAACAGTTATACAAAAAATAGGCTACATGATTTAGTTCATATCTAATATATTCTTTAGTTACCATACGAAATGTTAAAGTCGCCAGTGTGTGAATCAAAGTAACATAGGCTGGCGGATCCAAAGGGAAACATCAGTCCAGGCCTCCTGCCCTCCGCTCCACACACAAGGTGTTAGGACCATTAAGATGTGCTTCCTCACCATTATAATAATGTTTTTACGCACTAATTCGATTAGTGTTAATTATATCAACATGTAGACTGTGGTTCTCACCTCGGCTGTGACCCTCCTGCATTTACAGAAATCTTTGGATAATATTTAACCGACCGTCTGCTATTCCCCGTAGGCCAATACGTCATTCGTGGTTATTTTAGTTCGTTTGTTGGTTACATAAATTTGGTTTGATGTCGTATTCATGGTAAAACTGTTTTTACTTGAACAACATTTTTTTAAACTTTCAATCATTTAATCATTGGGGCGAGTTTCATAATCTTTTCGCTTTGGGAATCTATAAAAGGCCATTTCGGTTTTATATTTAAACCTATTTGCGGGCGTTTATAGATTCGTTTGTTTTCTTCATGAAAAAGTTTGAAGTAGACTCGTCTCAAAGGTCCGGCACCCATGACGCGCATTTTACGCATTTCAGGTTAACATTGCCGTGTGAAATCCATGGGCTCTCCACACTAAGAGCTGCTTTGTGCATTGATAGAGCTTATTTCGTCCGAGTTTCCTTTTTATTTTCCAAACGGCTCCACATTTCAGAGTATTTCGTTATTTTGAGTGTTTTGCGTAATGCAATTTTATTTTTGACACTTTAACCTTCCCAAAAAAAACATTGTGACTGCATGAATTAAATTGTAACTATTTAAAAACACACTTCATCACAAGCCCACTATCCACAGTGTTTTTGAACCTCCCTAACAGCATAATGACCCCTGTCCCCCCCTCTGTCCGCAGATGTACTCTTCCGCCAGCACCATGAACTCGGGCCTCGGCTCCATGGGTTCCATGGGACCCATCAACAGCTACATCAACCTGAACCCGGCCGTGCCCCCCTCCTCGGGCATGAACATGGCCTACCCCTCCTCCAGCCTGAGCAGCTCCCCTCTGCCCTCCATGGGCGGTGGCCCCACCCACATGTCCCTATCTCCCATCACCTCCTCCCTCAACCCGGGAGCCCTGGGCCAGCTGGGCTCCTCGGGCCCCGGCTCCCTGGGCTCGCTGTCCCACTACCAGAACATGGGCCAGCCCATGGGCCAGCTGGGCTACCCCTCCCCCGGCTCCATCAGCCGGGCCGGCCCCAAGGAGGTGCCCAAGCCGTACCGCCGCTCCCTCACCCACGCCAAGCCGCCCTACTCCTACATCTCCCTGATCACCATGGCCATCCAGCAGAGCGGCAGCAAGATGCTCACCCTCAACGAGATCTACCAGTGGATCATGGACCTGTTCCCCTACTACCGCGAGAACCAGCAGCGCTGGCAGAACTCCATCCGCCACTCGCTCTCCTTCAACGACTGCTTCGTCAAGGTGGCCCGCTCGCCCGACAAGCCCGGCAAGGGCTCCTACTGGGCGCTGCACCCCAACTCGGGCAACATGTTCGAGAACGGCTGCTACCTGCGGCGGCAGAAGCGCTTCAAGATCGAGGAGAAGGCGGCGGCCAAGAAGGCGGGCAAGAGCCAGGAGGGCGGCGGCGGCGGCGGCGGCGGCGGCGGCGGGAAGGGGGCCCACGGCGGGGACAGCATGTCCGAGGTGCACAGCCCCGCCGGGGGCTCGGAGGGCGCCGACTCCACCCACTCGGACCACTCCCACCCGGGCTCCTCCTCGGACGACCAGCAGCACCGCCGGGGCCCCCTGATGGACTGCGCTCCCCCCCCTCCCCCCTCCGCGCACCCCCACAGCCCGGCGGGCGCCCTGCCGCCCGCCTCCTCCGCCTCCCTCATCGCCCCGTCCCCGCTCTCCCTGTCCTCCGCCTGCCCCTCCAACGCGCTGCTCCACCCGCAGTCCCTGGGCGGCGGGGCGCACCTCCTGCCGAACCCCATGCAGCAGAACATGGACATGCAGACGGAGGCCCTCAAGTCCATGGACCCCCACTACAACTTCAACCACCCCTTCTCCATCACCAACCTCATGTCCAACGAGCAGCGCATGGACCTGAAGACCTACCAGGACCAGGTGATGGCCTACAACGGCTACGCCGGCGGCTCCCCCATCGCCGCCAAGCAGATCTACGAGAGCCCGGGGCCCGTGTCCATGGACTCGGGGGCCTACTACCAGACCCTGTACAGCCGCTCCGTGCTCAACGCCTCCTAATATGGACGTCCTTCCTTCCTTCCTTCTTGGCTGCAGCCAGCTAAGATGGAGGACGGTGGTGGTGGTGGTTGTGGTGTTGGCTCGGAGGATTGCTCCCTCTCTTTTCTTTTCTACAAAATGGACAAATACGCTTTCACTATCTCTTTTATTATTCGCTTTCTCTCTCTCTCTCTCTGTCTGTCTGTCTCTCTCTTTATCTCTCTTTCTCTCTCTCTCTCTCTCTCTCTCTCTCTCTCTCTCTCTCTCTCTCTCTCTCTCTCTCTCTCTCTCCCTCTCCCACTCCCTCTCTCTCTCTCTCTCCCTCTCTCTCCCTCTGGCCTGCAGCCAGCACTCTCTGATAGGGATGTGAAGTGGTGGGGCACAGACCTAAAATGGCCGCTAGGTTTCAGGACCAACGAATGTTTTTTTTTGTTTGAACAACTCTAAACGGACTGAGAGTTTGAGCGAAAGTCTTTAGAAACCTTCCAGCCGTCCACCTGGGGACAATGACATTCTTCCTGTCCAAACCCATCCATCCTCGCGCCCCTGGCCCTTAATGATCTACTTTTTTATTCTTGTGCTCTACGTTGAAAACAAATCCATCCTCATTAAGCATGAAGTGTCTCTTATCCTTGTGTAAATTGTAAATATACGTAATGTTTGGGGGTAAAAAAAAAAAGGATATTTGCATTTATTTATGAAGGGAATAAATTTTAATATATCGTGTATAGTGCTGTGCTGAGCAGTGACAAACCAAATGTGAGGTTTTTGAAGTTAAGGCCATAGAAATAGAAGGAGCTAGAGACAGACAGAGGGGATGACGAGTCTTAGGTTACTGCTTTGAGCAGGTGTTACTGGATTAGAATACAGTGAAGTTTATATTTGTGTTACATCATCCCTTGTTTTAACTCTTTTGTACTATGGGGACATGCTGTCACCGTGTCTCTCAAACCACACGTCCGTCCTCTCAAACAGCGATTTCCGTGTCAGGGGAAAGGCTGAATTAATTTGGTTTTGTACGGAGAACCGTTTCTGACCTGCACCAGGGGAAGCAAACTAAAAACTGAAGGAAAGAGAGAAAAGTAACTGTGGTAAATGGTGTGTTTGCTTTTGTTTCATTTATTTTATATTTTTTC
>NC_079427.1:8226729-8229229 GCF_026213295.1 Gadus chalcogrammus | reverse complement strand
CACATTTGAGGATTAGTTGTCTTGCTGACAGACGGACGGATGTAAATAATGACAGACAAATTTGCGGAGAATAATACAGACATGATATAGAGTCAGTTAGACAGGCAACCAGATAGACTTTACAGAAAGAAAGGTAGTCTTTTCATGTCAGTTAGATAGACGATCAGAGAGAGATAGACAGGTAGTCCGTCAGACACATAGACCGACTTCACAGGAAGAAAGGTAGTCATTTTGACGGAAAGCTAGAGAGACAGACAGGGAAGCAGGCAGACAGGCAATGCCAGAAAGATAGAGAAGAGCACAGGTGTAGAAAGACAGTCTGTCAGTTATACAAACAGGCAGACGTGAGTTCAAAGGACTAACAGTTGAACAGCCTTCAGACAAACAGGGAGAGAGAGGCATGTAGACAGGTAGGGAGATAGACAGGTAGGCAGATAGACCGGTAGGCAGATAGACAGGTAGGCGGATAGACAGGTGGGCGGATAGACAGGTAGGAAGATGGACAGGTAGGCAGATAGACAGGTAGGCAAAGATGGGCTGAGTGATTAGTCAGACATGCAGAGAGACAGACAGTGTGTAAGACAGTGTGAGAGGCAGTGAGACAGGTTGACAGACATAGACAGGCTGGTAGATAGATAGAGGGAGGCAGCATGGGAGGCAGAGAGACAGACAGCCATAGAAAGAGGCAGGCTGCAGCTTGAGAGAGAAAGGCAGAGAGGCAGAGAGGCAGACAGGCAGAGAGGCAGACAGGCCGAGGGTCAGACAGGCAGAGGGTCAGACAGCCAGACCGAGGGCTCCAGCGTAGGCCGAGATAGGAACGTGGACTTTGCTCTGTGAGCTGTGGGTGTTTCCAAAGAAGGTGGAGATAAAACTAGAGAGAGAGAGAGAGAGAGAGAGAGAGAGAGAGAGAGAGAGAGAGAGAGAGAGAGAGAGAGAGAGAGAGAGAGAGAGAGAGAGGGAGAGAGAGAGAGAGAGAGAGAGAGAGAGAGAGAGAGAGAGAGAGAGAAATAAAGACAGAGAGAGAAAGTATTAGAGAACAACCAAAATAGAGAGACAGATATGAAGACAAAGAAATATATACAGAGAGTGAGAGACAGAGGGAATGAGAGAGAGAGAGAGAGAGAGAGAGAGAGAGAGAGAGAGAGAGAGAGAGAGAGAGAGAGAGAGAGAGAGAGAGAGAGAGAAAGAGAGAGAGAGAGCGAGAGTAGTGTTGATCAGAATAGAAACACAACACAGACTATGAACAGAGGGTGGGTTGCGTATCAAAAGCATCCAAAGGGAAACAACATTCAAACCAGCTCTGAAAACAGTTACCTCAGCAGTCCCACCCTACGATTCAACCGGCCGGACCGAAATGATAACCTACTTTTATTTGAGCCCCCATCTGTTACACACACTGTGATCACCTCCTTTGAGGCAGGACCCGACCGTACTTACATTCTTATTCTTGTGTTGAGCCGAGCGATTAATGTGTGGACAGAGGGGGAGAATCTATCAGGTCATCATATCGCTAGCCTCATAGCATGATTGGCTAAGTCATATTTTGGCCAAAACGTGATATCTAACCTACTCTCCTCATGCCTCATTGACTATATCCTAAGCCAATCAGAGTGAGTCTATCTATTCATCTATCCGTTTTTGACGCTAACCTTTAAAAATGACTTACGCAATTATGCTAAGAGGCTAATAATATTGGATGTTAAAAAATAGACTGTTATAGAACAACTACATCGTGGCCCCCCTACAAACCGGTGGCAGTGCAGCAGAGCTGCCACGGACCCACAGCCAGCGTGCATGGGTGTCCATGTCCAGTGTTGGTCTCATGTCGTGTAGAGGTTCAATCGCCACAGTGTTTGAGCTCCGGGGTCGGGGACAACAGGGAAGGTAACTGTATCGGCTGTGTGTACGTTTCCCTGCGTTTCGTTGGAAATTGCGTTGGAGTGCAGCTAAGACAACACCGCTGGGCAGGGCTGCTCAGTCATGCGTCCATGCCGCCTTGTCGTGTTTTTAAACCGCTTCCATCGGCGCCCGTACGGCTTTTCTATACCCCGCACCCACGGCGTCGCCTCCGGAAGCTCCGTCCCGTTCCCACTTGGTTTGTTGGGGTTGTCTCTTGACTAGTGTCGGTTGTCATACTGAACACAGGCCTTTGAATGGTTGGTATCAAGTTCTCGGTTGGTGATTTGTAGAAGTATCAAGATCCACGCGGATGAGCCTGTCCTGGCTTTGGGGAATCCGGACACGTGAAGGTGAATAAGTGACAGTGCGTCTTTTACCTGAAACGTGTCCCGTCCTCCAAGGGGAAAGGCAGTACAAACAGACACACAGACAGACAGACACACACACACACACACACACACACACACACACACACACACACACACACACACACACACACACACACACACACACACACACACACACACACACACACACAAGACACAACACACACACACGTGCACACACACACACACAGCATAAACAAAACACACAACACACA
>NC_079427.1:8118647-8216147 GCF_026213295.1 Gadus chalcogrammus | reverse complement strand
CAGAGGATTCAAACGGTTCGAAAAGCAGAATACAATGCCTTTCATAAAAACGGATTTTCAATTACTCGTTCGTATTCTGCTTGACTTCTTAATTGCCTTGAGGTTTCTGAAAACAGGTTAGCGCACTTTTTGTGTACAATACATGCTGTACGCCTCATGTTTAGATATTCTAACCACGGGGCCAATGTAGGGCTATATAGAAGGGGCCCTACATATTCAACTTTATTTAGCCTACTTTATTAATGTGATTGTTAAAGAAACGTTTAAACGTTCGTGCTCGTAATTGTTTTTTATGTTAGACATTGCTTGGCAACAGTAAAAAAAAAAAAAACTACCTTTTTTAAAGAAGATTAATGGTACTATTTGGATATGATACTCGACTTCTTTATCCTCATTATTTTAATTTGTATTAATAAAGGGGGACTCCAAGCACATGAAATAGGGTTACTTTAATCGTCTCCGTCTTAAATGTAATTGATCCAGAAATTGAACGAATATCGGCCTAATTGGTGGGCGCTCCATGGCGCCTGATCGGAACATGCGCAGGACTATTTGTTCTAGCGGCATGCTGACGCCTGCACAGCCATCATTTTACACGCGCAAAGTTAATCAGAGACTACAAAACAAATGTTGATACTGGCTTAGTCTGCAGTGGGGAAGCCCTCTTTAACATCGCATTGCTGTTGAATTTATGGACCTATGTATATATACTCTGCTCTTTATTCAAATAATTGTGTTTTGATTTCATCATTGTCCAAATTTGTTTGTGTTTCAAATTTGGTATTCAATTTGGTATCTCTAGAATGTTTAATAGTAGTCCATAGGCCAAATAAGGGAACTAATAATAGTATTACCATCACCAATTGACTAACAACTAGTACAACTACTACTACTATAGTTGTAGTAGTTGTATTAGTTGTTAGTCAATTAGTGGTGGAATTAAAACAACGCCGACAACTACCTCTAATAATAACCCCAATACAAACAAATAATAATCATTATTATTATTATGGTTATTATATAATAACCATAAATTAGTAATAGGCCTAGTAATAAGGCCTTCATTAACTCCTGTGTGCGTGGGCTGAGATTGTGTGTTCAGCTGTGCATAACATTTTATGTAGATAGAGGAACAGTATCCTGGTTAAGTGATCAGATCCTCGCGGCCTCGCCTTCCAACTGCCACCAGTCGCCGTCCCAGACCTCGTCCTGGTGGAGACCGCGACATCCGCTACTAGAACGCCCGGAGATATCAGAACAAGGAATAGAAGTGGCCTACAAGGAAGTTGTAGCTCTCTTTTTTTTCACCCAGTTTATTGTTGTTCAATATGATTAATTTATTAAGGAATTTGTTATTTTTTTATACTATGGTGCTATCATTTATTGTCCGATCGTTTGGCGGCATTTTAAATACAGAATATATCTAAACATAATATAATACATAATTATAGAATAGAGACCGTGAACCCATCACATAAACTTTGCTGCACTTCATCGAATGGCTATGCTGCCCATGCTTTATGTAACTTGAATATCCCTGCAGAAACTCAGATTGGGCTACACTTCGGTACATTGCCTAATACAGGCATCGGTACAATGCCTGTATTAGGGCGCCCTCGTCTGGGAATAAGGGTAAACAGCACTATACTGCTTTTATAATGACGCCTTCCTCGTTCATAAACGCAACGTAACGCCTCAGGTCGACTGCAGCACTCTTCCTGTATCATGGCGCCCTCCTCTGTTCATAGAGGCGCACTGCATCACTATATTTGTCAACGGTACTTCGTGTCACATGGCTAGGTCACGTGATTCTCGTTATGTTTTCAACTCTGCGGTGTCTTTGTCGCTCCGTACGACATTTGGCAGCGACCGTATAGCCTTAAAATAACTTAATTTGGCTCACAGTTTTATGGACCATTTGTGTTGGGGCCGCATAACAGCCATATCAGGTAGGTGAATGAGTGTTATGTTTTCAGCCTTGTCTTACTGTCAGTCCTCAGTATTGGTGCCATAACTTCATTGTTGTCGATGCTCAGTAACTCCGAACGAAACACTTCGTAATTTGGAATTCAAATCGATCCATCCATTTGTCTACAGATATTGCTATGTTTAAGTATTTTCGACCTATAGGCCTTTTCTGTTTTTTCTGTTTTGCATATCAATGTTTCTAAGTTGGCTGCTGATTCTCCTGTCAGACAAACAGTATTTATTTGTATCTAACTAAAGCCTAAATGTTGTTATAGCGTTCAATGAAGCTTGTGCATGTCTCTTGTTATGATGCGGGACCACATCTGTGTAACATCTGGGGCAGAGACTGTGACTTAGCATGGGAGTCGTCCTGTTATGCTTTCAACTTTGAAACAAAATGTATAGGATCAAGATACGGCCGTCCAGTACTTCAGCACTGATGTACTGTTTGATATACTGGTTTCTAAAAGTTGTCCTGTTGTCCAAATTAGCCATCATTCTTTCTCAAATACAACAGATAAATTCTTCCAATCCCACTTCTTCTTGAACAAAGAATAGCCCCATTATAATGAAATAAATAGGTGTAATACTAGTTACATAATACGTTACAAATTAATTGTGACCTAGTTATTTTGCACAGCGCTTGACGTGCACTGCCTGTCACTGAATCATCAAGGTCTAGTTCTTATAAGCCTAAACGTTTAGAATACCAGTCAAATTTAGCGGGGATATTAACTACAAGTATTTAGGTGAATCATATCATCAAGTTGATTTGGAAAACACATTCACATTCAGACTGTGCTGTAAGTCCCAATCACTGTTTTTCATTCCCATTCATTCATTTCCAAAAAATCGACCAAGAGTATAACTGATTATCAGCTCATTTAGACCAACGTGTCGAAGCACGTATAGGGGTCAGCAGGTAGGCTGGGGACCTGGGGAAACAAACCCGTAGCCTACCCGAAACATTCACGGCAATTGATTTCATTTGCACCAAAATGTTCTTCTGTAGAACGTCCCACTTTAATTTTTTTATTGTACTTTGTGTAATTTCAAACAGTTTCTTGGATGTTTTGTATATGAATCACCAGGATCCCAGCATTCACTGAGTCACATGACATACCTTTTCCTTTTGGGAATCAATGCCCCGGACAATCCGACCATTGCCACATGAGATACTTCCTCCAAAACAAGTTGCCAGCAGACACTCAAATGTGTCTTCACTTAGCAATCCAAAAAGAGAAACGCAGTGTCGTTATGTTCGAAAGGAGGACATAATTTATCCTTAAAAAACAAAGAACCCTATGTACCACGTAAAATAGATATTGACGCAGATACAGTATAGCATACGCGGGACAACGACTGCGTCGGAACAAACATCCTTTGTTGACGTATGGGGCTGGTCCTTCTGTGTGCACCTGGAACGTTCTCAACAGACGGAACGCAACAGTCAATGGGCGCAGGTGTATAGAAATTAGCACCAGTCAGACGTACAGCGATGCCCGGCTCGGAGTTGTGTTTATGAATAGACGTCGGATCAACACAGCCGGAAGAGAGGGTAAGCATTATTGGATGTATACCTGTACTTTTATTTCACCTGGTCACTCTTACGCCCATAAATATTGTGTGATAAGCATTTATTGTCCAAGAGCAGTCGAATGTGCAGCCAAAGTAAGCATTTCATTGCCTGTGGAACATTTAGGATTTTGTATGTAACAAACTTGTATGTAAACCTTTCAGTTTAACTTGAACGTGAGTGCTTCAGTACTTGTTCAAAGAGTATGAGCTGTATGGTGAAGTAGAGGTTCAGATTTTGAGGATGACTAATAGAGAACATCAGGTCAGAGAAAGGGGCTACAGGCCTGGAAACACGGACAAGAAAACAGCAGTGTCGATACCAAAGTGAGACAAAACATTTGCTTGCGCAGATCTGAGCAGCGCTAGGAAGAACCTCAGCCAGTGGTGAATCCTCTGTGCTCCGTCAACATGAAGACGGGACTTCCCTACGAGAGGGTAAGACCCCACCACCTCTTTTCCCCTGCAGAAGGCAGTGATTACGCTAATACTGTTATTGTGTGTGTGTGTGTGTGTGTGTGTGTGTGTGTGTGTGTGTGTGTGTGTGTGTGTGTGTGTGTGTGTGTGTGTGTGTGTGTGTGTGTGTGTGTGTGTGTGTGTGTGTGTGGTAACTGTCTCATGTTACCACCTAAGAATACTCTCTTGCAGAAATTCTTGATATTCCAGCTTCAGCCCCTCCCTGACTTCCTACCACCCCTATACCGTCTTAAATATATATAATTAAAATTTAAATACTTCATCCTACTTGATAAAGAGCGTTGCGAGGATAGCTTTAAGAATAATCAGTATTGTTGTTGTTGTTGTGGTTGTGTGTGGCTGAGCTGCTTTGTGGGTGGTGGTAATGTCTGCTCACGTTTGAGTTGTTATCTGCCGTGTAGATGGAGGACGTTCAGCGGAGAAGAGAAGAATACAGCAGAGCACAGATGGTGACCATAACACACACGCGCATACACTAATGTGTGTTTACACTCATGCACACGGGCACGCATGCATGCATGCACAGACACATTCACACAAATGCGTAAAAAAACAAAAAACAAATCACTATTATGTGTTCATTATCGGTCTCAAATTAGTGGTTTAATGTGTGTCTGTTGAGACTTTATGTTACTCTAGTGAAGTTATTTAAAGAACCACGTTCAGGGCTTTTTGATCGGGTCCAAACAGCCCCCGTCCAGCTCACGGTCCCCCCTCCCCCCCCTCCCCCCAGTACTACAGGTGTGGGCTGGCCCTGGCCAGCGTGTCCACCCTGCTGGTGCTAGCCGTGATCCTCCAGAGCCTGATGACCACCAGGGGGCCCTCCTCGTCCCCGGACACAGTCCCCAGCCCCAGGTTCCCCGCGGGCCGCGCCCAGACCTGCTCCGACACCTGCAGGTGAGGTCCAGAGGTTCAGCCAGGAGGACAGTGTGTTTATCCAGCTCATAAGAATGCCAGAGAGTGGACTGTGTACTATTTGGGGTTTTACTATTGGGTTGTTTAGCAGACACTTGCATAAAAGCAAGTCAATTATCTGTTATAGTAATCAATAATTGCAGAGTAAAGAGCATTTCATATGCAGGTCATTAAGGAGCAGGTAGGGGTTTGACAGTACATAAACAGGTCATTAAGGAGCAGGTAGGGGTTTGACAGTACATAAACAAGTCATTAAGGAGCAGGTAGGGGTTAGACAGTACAGAGACGGGTCATTAACGAGCAGGTTGGGGTTTGACAGTACATAAACAGGTCATTAAGGAGCAGGTAGGGGTTTGACAGTACATAAACAGGTCATTAAGGAGCAGGTAGGGGTTTGACAGTACAGAGACAGGTCATTAAGGAGCAGGTAGGGGTTAGGCAGTACATAAACAAGTCATTAAGGAGCAGGTTGGGGTTATACAGTACAGAGACAGGTCATTAAGGAGCAGGAAGTGGATAGGCAGTACATAGACAGGTCATTAAGGTGTAGGTTGGGGTTAAACAGTACATAGACAGGCCATTAAGGAGCAGGTTAGGGTTAGGCAGTACATAAACAAGTCATTAAGGAGCAGGTTGGGGTTAGGGCTTTGGGGTTCGAACCCGGGACCTTTCGACTTTGAGGCAAACGCCCTAACTAGTGGACTACCAATCCCCACACTACCCTACCCTGCCCCTATATAACCCTCAGCAACAATATAAGACTTTGCCAAACTTTGCTGAAAAACATTATCATTTGTAATCCATTCCTTCTTGGTTAAACTTTTATCTTTCCTTTTTTTTTTTGAGCTCAACCTTATCTTGGGAATTTCTTTTTAAACGTTTCCTACATCAGGATAGTTTTGGTGGAGAGCATTCCGGAAGGTTTGGTGTACAACGGGAGCACTGCCAACCCTTCCATCTACCAGGCATGGCTCAACCTGATTGGTGAAGCTCGCAGCAGCCTCGACATCGCCTCTTTCTATTGGACCCTCACCAACAAAGACACAGGCACCAAGGAGCCAACCGCCAATCAGGTGAGGGGATGCTATTTGGTTCAATGGCTGTAAAACGTGGTGCTAGACATTTGTGTCAATCTGAAAATGTTTCAATGTTTTCAAATGTCAGTCCTACATATGTGTCATATATATAAAGTTAAATATGCTTGCCACTATTCTGGTGTTTTAAGTTGATCGGTAGCATCAAATTGATGTCCAATACAATTTTTTTGTCATGTTTGACACATGAATATCCTAAAACATCCAACCCCGGTGCATTGTGGGCCACAGGGGGAGGACGTGCTGAAGAGACTGGGCGAGCTGTCCGGGAAGCTGCCCGTGCGCATCGCCGTGGACTTACAAAAAGACAAGCACCCTGCCAACCTGAAGTTCCTCACCAGCGCCGGTCAGTCTCTGTTCCTCTTACCGTGAACCCTCTCCAAGTCCTCTCTTAAGGTTATGGTTCCACGTCGACGCAACGCAAGGGGGTTAACGGACCCTTTACGTCCTTGCGGACCCCCCTTGCTTCCGCAAGGGCCTGACATGCGTCTCCCAAATATTTTAACCTCCCACAATCACGACCTAAAGGGCTGTGATGGGTCCACTCACTAAAAACCGACGCAGAACCAAAACAGGTTCACGACTGCGTCGAAGCGTTTGCTTGGCCCTTGCGTTGCGTGGACGTGGAACCATAATCAGCTCTTCTCTGTGTACTATTCGCTGTTCACTCGTTCAGAAGACGCTATTCATCCAAAACGACCAACAGTTCAGATACATGTCACTCAGCAGCAGGTCGTTCCGTTTAGCTCGCTAAACGGCTAGCAGGATGCTTCATTTAGCGAGCCTTGTACAGGCTTTTAGGCCATAGTATAGCTTTTCTTAAGGATGCGTTTGTATAACCAAGGGTTTACGTCAGATCAGCGGGTTTTTTTCCTTTGTGGCCCCACCTGTACGGCTAACATAGCCCTGTTATCATTAATACTCATATCTATATCAGAAGCTGAGGTGTAGGTCTAGTATATCGGGTCACACCGTCATCATCCCCGAAAATGAACTTCATATTTTACAAATTCAACAAATATTTGATGTGATCCTTTTCGTTGTACCCCCTGGGGCCTGCTCCCTGAGGGCCGGCGGGGCCCAGGGTAGGACCCCCAGGGTGGTCCCCCCCAGAGTGCTGACCGGGTTGGTTGTACATGTTTCAGGGGCCATCATCCGCTCGGTGAACATGCGGGGGCTCACCAACGGGGTCCTCCACACCAAGTTCTGGATCGTAGACAAGAAGCACATCTTCATCGGCAGTCCCAACATGGACTGGCGCTCGCTCACACAGGTACAGAAACACACACACATACACACACCAATGCACACAAATGTGACCACACACCCACACTTGAAAATAGGAAAACACCATCCCACACACAGACCAAACACACCTTACCACATTCATTGCATTTAACTCTGCAAGAACAAAATAAACAGAATCGTGTGTGTGTGTGTGTGTGTGTGTGTGTGTGTGTGTGTGTGTGTGTGTGTGTGTGTGTGTGTGTGTGTGTGTGTGTGTGTGTGTGTGTGTGTGTGTGTGTGTGTGTGTGTGTGTGTTTATAAAATCTTATGGACACCACACCACGATACTCCTCTGCAAATCATGTTCAGCTTCAGTTAGTTGACTCAATTCAGCATTTGCAGGATTGGTCAGACTTCATCCCATCTATGTCATGTCTGGCTTGCACGCGATATGTGGAGCCATGCCGTGCTAATTAACCTCAGCATTATGTTACTGAACCAGCCGGAAATGCGTCTAAGATATCTGTTGGTCAGACATGTGAGGTTGGTTGTATCAAGGATCACGAGGGCTTGGCTCCTGCAGTGCTGAGTTAGGGTTAAACCAAAGTAACCCTTCACGCCTCCGCAGTGTCAGCCAAAAAACCGGGAAACAAGTCAAAAGGTTTGGGCGCTTGTTTGGGTAAAGGAGGAAGCCAATGTGTTGACTTGGTTGATTTTATTTCTGTCAGAAGCTGCACATGCTGTGATCGAGTTTATTTTGGTAGGGTTGGGCCATAATCACAACAATATACACAATATACACAATCGACACATAGCGGTTTACGGTTAAACAGTCAAATAATCAATAATTTAATCAAGCGAGAGCACATCTTATGACTTCTGTTTCGAAAGTCCAATGTGCTGCAACACGCTCTCCTGCAGTTTCCTGCAAATCACTGTTTCCTCCATTCTTGTTTCATTCATAATAAACCCATAAACAAATAAGTTAAGTTTATGGCTGCTAGGCATGTCCTTCATCAGCTTGCTATTCATAACTTTGTGTTGGTAGTAGTCTATGCTAGGCTAAAGTTTCATCGGAAGATGGAGTGACAAAGTCATCCATTTTGAGAACAGCAAGGGCATCGTATTTCATGTTTTCCTCCATTGTCTGCCTGTATGCCCGGATAGTTTTTCCTGCTAATTAGGTTGTGTAGTTAGAAAGAAATCCGGCAGCACTTTATACCTCGCTTACATCAATATTTGATGTGCAAAAAAACGAAAGGGGCGCTTATAAAGAGAGACATATTTTGAGATGGTATCGCTGAGTTTACTGTAATAATTTTGAACTAACGGGATATATATCGTTCAATCAGAAGATGGCCCAACCCTATTGTCTAATAGTTTGACTTTCTTTTTTTGTTTAACCTCAGTGTGTGTGTGTGTGTGTGTGTGTGTGTGTGTGTGTGTGTGTGTGTGTGTGTGTGTGTGTGTGTGTGTGTGTGTGTGTGTGTGTGTGTGTGTGTGTGTCCGTCCCATGTGTTCCACTCTTTTACTGAAGTCAACCAACTGGAAAAGGGTTCCAAAATTCCAAGATGTTTTGAAGAAGTACAAAATGTTTTTGAAAAAGTCCAAGGAACCCACTTCCTGCTTGGACGTTGAGTCATTGCCAGTTTTTGTAGTTTATAAAAAGATAAACCTAAATGGTTGTAAGTCAACCATATTGAGCAAGTATTCTGTCCACGCCGTCTTGAATCAATGACCTAAAAGGTGGGAAGGTTTAAGTTGTTTGGTCCTGTCTTGTTCCTCGGGGGTGGGGGGGCTCACTCTGCAATTAAAATTGTGCATACATTTTGCAAATAAATGAATATAATGAATATAATGAATATAAATGAATAAATAATAAACTAAACTAAGTCACAGGTTATACTAGTTTAGTTATGCTTAGAGGGTATGCTGACGCACAGTAATTGTTGTATATCCGGGCGGAAGTGGCTCAGGAGGCGGACCGGAAGCTTGCTAGTTCGATCCCCAGCTCCTCCTAGCGGAGTGTCGAGGAGCTGGGGATCGAGGAGCTAACCCTAACTGCTCCAGACGAGCTGGCTGTTGCCTTGCGTGGCTGCCACCGCCGTCATTGTAGGAATGAGTGAATGTGTGGATGAATTGGTGAATGTTAAGCTATCAATTTAAAGCGCTTTGAGTGGCCACTGGTTAGAAAAGCTCCATATAAATCAAATCCATTTGCCATTTACCTTTTGGATCAAAACATCCAACAAATGACATTCATTTTTGAATTCATATTATATTCGTGAGGTCAGTGTACACTTTACTTTACTAAACTCGGTCCTTAGTCCAACACCTTGATTGTGCTCTCCCTCCCCCAGGTCAAAGAGCTGGGAGTGGTGGTTTATAACTGCAGCTGCCTCGCAGAAGACCTGGGCAAGATCTTCGAAGCCTATTGGTTCCTGGGCCAGAGCGGTCAGGAAATCCCCGCTACTTGGCCCAGCAGTTTCTCCACAGCCTACAACAAGGACACGCCCCTCCAGCTGCCACTCAACGACACACAGTCGGGTGTCTACCTATCGGTGAGTTTTTTCATTATTTGTCTTTATCAAATTATTATTATGAGGTCATTTGGGTGTGTTTTCTACCGCACGGTCACGTGTATTTTCTGTTTGTTATTTAATTTGTGTAAATCAAACAAAACAAAACACAGCCATAACAAAGTATCTCCTAAACCTGAAGTCATTAATAAACCTTAAAAGGGAAATGTTATGAAAACAACATGTTTCCTGTGGTGGGGTGCTGTTTTGGGTCACGCATACAAACTTTGAAAAAAGTCTGCACATGATTTTTTGGAGCGAGATATGTATTTCTGAAAGTACCCAGCCTACAGTTACCAAACAAGCGAGTCAATTACGGCGCCCCCTCCTACGTAGGAAGGGGGCACAGTTGAATATTACCTCCCACTTCCCCACTCCCCTCCAATCAGAGCATAGCTAAGATTTTGTGGACCAGCGGACGAGCAGCTCCGGCGGGGGGAGCTCGGTGCTAGCCCTGCAGCTAAGCGCCGGGATTACAATCCCTTTCTCTGCCGGACTGCCGCCGAAGCTGGAGACATGGGGGAGAAAGCGACCAGACTGTTAGCTCCGGCGGTGTACTCCGGGAGCCGAACTGCGGCCGAAGCTTTCCGGCTGCTCCGGTGGGTGTACTCCGGGAGCTGAACTGCCGCTGAAGCTGGCAGGTCCGGCGGGGGTAGGTCTCGGCGGAAGTCCGGCAGCTCCGGTGCGGGGAGCTCGGCGGAAAGTCCGGCAGCACAGCTCCCTGAGTACAATCCCTTTTCTCCTCCATGTTGCGGTTCATGGACTTCAGAGAGTCAAGGCCAAAGTTCCTTTCCCCCAATTCCTCTCAACCATGGCCGAGATATCCCCCACTACGAGTCTTTACTTGTTGTGGAAGTGCCATAGACGTCAGACGCAGTCTATATGATTCATAATATCATCCGAGGCGCACATAGCTTTTGGCCGTGATATTAGAATAATATTATATAAAAACCCATATATAATATTATTATTGTTATATTATATGATCTAGATAAAGAGCTCCAGTAGTCCGTAAACGGCAACAGTTCCTTCTCCTCCATGCTGTGGTTCAGTCTGACGGCTCATTGGTCAATGGGCAGCAGCTCATTTGCATCAAAGCTACAGACACCAGAAACAGCTCATTCTGAAGGGACTGAAACAGAGGGCAATAGCGGGAGGCAAGATCTTTTTTCGTAAACGCTATTTCCAGCAAACATCTTCAAAAACATGTTTTCTGGAACTCAAATACTATGTTTACTTGTTGGGAAAACACCATAATATGTCTCCTTTAAGCAATAAAAATTGAGAAAGTAATGCATCATGTAAGTAGGTAACTACTTAGAAGTGTAACATTAAGGTACATGAAGTAACATTTAGTTATCATGAAGTAACATTAAGTTAACATTAGGTAAAATGTAGATATATTTAGTTAACTTTTGGTAAAATGTTGTAGCATTAAGTTAACATGAGGTAACAGTAAGTTAACATGAAGTAACAATAAGTTAACATTAGGTAACTTGAAGTAACATCAAGTTAACATGAAATAACATCAAGTTATCATGAAGTAACATAAAGTTAATATGAAGTTACGTGACAAGTTAACATTAGGTAACATGAGGTAATATTAGGTAACATTAAGTTAACATGAGGTAACATTAAGTTAACATGAAGTAACATTAGGTAACATCAAGTTAACATGACGTAATTCAAGTTATCATGCAGTAACGTAAGTTAACATCAAGTAACATCATGGTAACATGAAGTTAACATAACACACACATAACACACATTAAGTTAACGTGAGGGAATATTAAGTTAACACAAGGTAACATTAAGTTAACATGAACAAACATTAAGTTGACATTAGGTGACTTGAAGTAACATCAAGGTAAAATTAAGTTAACATGAGGTAATAAAAGGTATCATTAAGTTAACATTAGGTAACTTGAAGCAACATGAAGTTGACATGAAGTAACATGAAGTTAACATCAGGTAACATTAAGTTAACATTAAGTTACCATAAGGTAACATCAAGTTAACATCAGGAAACATTAAGTTAACATTAAGTTACCATAAGTTACCATAAGGTAACATGACGTTAACATCAGGTAACATTAAGTTAACATTAAGACTTACCATAAGTTACCATAAGGTAACATGACGTTAACATCAGGTAACATTAAGTTAACATTAAGACTTACCATAAGTTACCATAAGGTAACATGGCTTTAACATCAGGTAACATTAAGTTACCATAAGGTAACATGACGTTAACATCAGGTAACATTAAGTTACCATAAGGGAACATCTAGTTAACATCAGGTAACATTAAGTTACCATAAGTTACCATAAGGTAACATGACGTTAACATCAGGTAACATTAAGTTACCATAAGGTAACATCTAGTTAACATCAGGTAACATTAAGTTACCATAAGGTAACATCTAGTTAACATCAGGTAACATTAAGTTAACATGGCGTCCCTTGCTGTGGCCTCCCTCAGAGCTCTCCTCCCTCCGTGTGCGCTGCGGGCCGGACCTCGGACCTGCAGGCGGTGATGTCTGTGATCCAGGACGCTGAGGAGTTTGTGAACATCGCGGTCATGAGCTACGTCCCCATGATGGAGTTCTCCCGTCCCAAGCAGTAAGCCACGGACGTCGGGGCCGCCGCGTTGGCCTTTTGTATGTGGTTGTTTTAGGGCCTTGTGGATCGTCCTCAAGGTTGGGGAAAAGGGTTGCTTTTGCCCGATGCAGTTATGCTGTTTACTATTTAACTATTGAGTCATTGAGAAGGAGCTCCATCCAAAGGGTCACACAGTGAATCCACACGCAGGTGATGACGGTGCTGAAGGAGGCCTGACGGGACACTGTGGATTTGGGGGAACATTTTGTTGATATGAATGAGTTGTTATTTTCACCCTTTCACTAAATTGTTGTACTTTTTATTTTCTGTCTTATTTAAGCGTTACTTGTGTCAACCCAACATTGCGTTAAAGGGCCTCAGTGTCCATGTTCTGAGACAGTGTGTCTGGCGCCCCCTACAGGTACTGGGCTGAAATTGACACCCAGTTGAGACGAGCTGCGTTCGTAAAAGCGGCCAATGCTGGACCAGCGCTCCAGGTGCGCCTGCTGATCAGCGACTGGGCCCACTCGCAGCCATTCATGCCGCCCTTCCTCAAGTCCCTGGCGTCCATCCACGACCCCAAGCACAAACTGGACATCCAAGTGGTGAGTGGCTGCCCCTGTACATCTTTAAATCAACATGAATCCTGAGTGGATGCAGAAGATCATCTAGATATTGGAAACTATATCTAGGGTTCCGTTGATAGACCCGGACTCTGCTCTCCTTGGATAATAATGACATGTAAGCATTATTTATTGAGTGTTGTTTATGGCGACTCTTAAATCCAAAGCGCCCGCAGTGAATTTAAGATGTATTGCCTCGTTGTAAAGGGGCAAGTAGAGGGCAGACTTCTAGGATCTTCTGGGATTTGAACCCCTAGCCCATAGGATTTCCTGCCCTTGATTGCATGCAATGTGTGATTTTTTTTTTTTGTCTTTCAGAGGCTGTTTGTGGTACCGGCCAACCCGTCACAGAGACTAATCCCCTACGCTAGAGTCAACCACAACAAGTATATGGTGACCGACAAGATAGCCTACATCGGTAAGGCCACACCCTGCATGTGGACCACCATTAACAACACATGATAGCCTACATCGGTAAGGCCACACCCTGCATGTGGACCACCATTAACGACACATGATAGCCTACATCGGTAAGGCAACATGCACTGCATGTGGACCACCATTAACAACACATGATGGCCTACATCGGTGAGGCAACACACACTGCATGTGGAACACCATTAACAACACAAGATAGCCTACATCGATAAGGCAACATGCACTGCATGTGGACCACTATTAACAACACAAGATAGCCTACATCGATAAGGCAACATGCACTGCATGTGGACCACTATTAACAACACAAGATAGCCTACATCGATAAGGCCACACCCTGCATGTGGCCCACCATTAACAACACATGATACAAGAATTACGGATTTATAATTGTGTATTCATATTTAAATTCTATACATTTTTTTATTTTACCTCAACTCTATTTTATGGGATACAGTATGATATCAAGCAAGGCAAACAGTCACCAAAATAAAGTCTGGATGCGTGTGCTTCACCCTCAGGTACATCCAACTGGTCAGGTGACTACTTTGTGAACACAGCCGGAGTCGCCTTGGTGGTCAACCAGACTGCCTCGCAGACGGAAGAGGCCACTGTCCAATCACAGCTCAAGGCTGTGTTTGACCGGGACTGGTACTCCGCCTACAGCACCCCGATCGACCACCACTCCTTTTAAGGGCACGATTTAGCTTAGTATGTAGCGATGGCTCACCATGTTTAACACTGCAACAATCAAAGTGCCAAGGAGCGAACACTGTTTTTCTTCCTAATACGAATTCAAACGCTTACCACCATGTAAAGTTAGTTCGACTCAGAGACCTACCCGTCTTGTAGCAATAGCTGCCCACATCAGTAGGATGTGCACACATCTTTATCGGAAGGACATAGCCAAGTTATCCAAGTGCTACACTGTGGAAAGAAACCTAATCGACTACCAGATGATAGTCCAATCAAAATCAAGAAGGGTGTAAGGAGGAAATGTAGCTTTTGCGTTGGGAGTGAGCTAGTCACTTGAGTTAAGGTGAGCGAAATGTCCCAGAGCTCCTGTCCAATGCACTAGTGTAGCCTTAAATATCCATAAACACCCCACAAAGTTATATAATGGTCGTTATTAGGGGTCCAAGCCAACAGGTTGGATCCCTATTGTTTTTGTAAGGATTATTATTCCTATACTTGCCCCCCTAAAAGTGATACCACAGCCCAAACCGTAAATGGTGCCGACACGCGAATTGCATGACTAGATCCAGATCTGTTCGGACTAAGCAGACGACAAAATCCAGACCTGCCGGCCACTAGGTGGCGCTATACCAAGGAATACGCGTTTGGGGCTATAACTCCCACACCGAACCTCCCACATTCAAAACTTTATACACACAGATGCACTGGAGTCTGCTGCATCTTTTGGCCTAGGCCACGCCCATTTGCGTCTATGAATATTTTTCGCTAAATCGCGAAAACCGCAAAACTGTTTTTTCCCTACTCCTCCCACATTTCTTGACCAATCGACACCAAACTTTGCATACGACATCTTCCGACGCACACGCAAAGAATGCATGGAACACTTTTTTGATCAGACCTTCGACGACGAAACGGTAGCGTTTTGAATATTGGTTTATTAGCTAAATTAGACGTGGAATATCAAAAATCCAAAGAAATCCAAAATTAGACATCGGATCGAGTCCAAATTTGACACACATGTTGGTGCTAACCTTAATGTCGTTCGATAAAAAATTCGGAAAATTTCGCCATTAGGGGGCGCAATAAACGAGGAAATTGTATATCTTCTACAAAATTTCGCCGCGAAAACGCTTCACTGACTTCTCGCTACTCCTACCACAGTCAAATCCTTTGTATCCACAGGTTCAGGGTAGCGTTTTGAACACATGCTTCGCTTTGTGCCGGCGAAACGCACATTTCTTGTCGCGTTGTGCCGGCGAAATGCACACTTCTTGGACCCCTGCATAACTGCTTGCAGTTCTAGTTGCTCTTTATAGATGTAAGCTGCAGCTTAACTCAAAGTGTTGACCGCAAACTCCCCCGTGAGCTGTTTCCAAGATGAAATCTTTGCCTTCTTCTGACCTTGACAACAAGGTGGACAAAAAAGCAATGAGCTTTATCAAGACGTGCAAACAGAATCAACCTCCCCAGTATTTCATTCACTCAAATTTAAATTACTTTGTACTTTAAGTAATGGATCATTAATATAAGCTGAGATGAATCCCCTTATTTCATCTCATCTCATGAATCTTTTTTTTAAATCTTTTTTAAGATCTTTCCTTCAACTAGTTTAGAAAACTGTTTAGTTTTAAATGGTGCGACTGTGGTGTTTAAAATAAAGTTATTTACCTCAAAGTATTATCTTTGACATTACCTCTTCTGCAAACATCGCCCCAGGTAATCTCAGGGAGTAATGATTGAATGAATCAAATGGTGTGTTTTCAGAAATGCTTTGAAATGCTGGATTTATTGTGAGAAAATGTTAATAACTATTGGTACGCCAACTTAAATAGCGCCAATAGAAAAGAAAAAAAGATAGGGTTCACTGATATTTTTAGCTTCCTTATCAGATCGATGGGTTTTTAAACATCTTTTTAGTTTACACCAGCTGCCTATTTAATGACTTAAAAAAGATTTGTGTACAGACTTTTTCTTTGTAACACAATGAAATAAATGATTGAAGATATCATTTCTGTATGAAGTTTTCATTGAAACCAGTTCAACCGACCAACATACAGTGTGTATTATAAGGAATTGTTTCATTATAATTTATTAAGAGTTGAGTCATATTAAAACTATATAATGTACTTCTAGCCCAAATCATGGATTCAAATAAAATGTTGCTGCCCCATCCCAACACTGTAAGTATAACAAACAATACAATTTTTACTTTATGTGTTTATTGTGATGTCTAATGCGCCTGGTTCTCATTTGTATTACAAAAGATGTGGCTTAAAGCTCACTCTTTCTCGTTTCTCCTCGACTTTCAACAGTCTGTTGTTTTGAAGTCAGCCGTCATTGGGCTGTCCCACCATAGTCTCCCTCATACCCCACCCTTCTCTGGGCTGGACCATGAGTGGTGAAGTGGGTGCTGGAGGTGAGGCCCCGAGGAGGGGCCTGATATCAGGATCTTACACCCGGCCAGGGGACTCCAAGTGCTGGCCAGGATGGAAGGTACTGCCCCCCTCGGATCCACACAGGACCGAAGCCTGAGGGAGATACAACAGAGCAGTCAACCAATGTAGGTGTCTCGGCCTCGGATTGACTATCTCCTTTCACTATTCGCCGAGCCCTTGGGAAATATGGAATGGATTTAGTTGATTGTAAGAGGTTCAATGTTATTTTCCACTTTACTTTAATATTTGACTTTACTAATTCAATTCAGTTTGGCTTGTATGAGGTATGACTAATTCAGTTCGGATGTTTGTCCGAATTAATATTTCAATGGAACCACTCCTGTCACTTCATAATACCTTTTTTATGACAAATTTAAATCGGCAAACGTTTACTTTCACGATTCCAATGGAAAACCAGACTTCACCTCTTTGCTCGGAGGCTGGTGGTCGTCTGTCTCTGCTCCCTGTTCTTTGGCGTCGTCCCTGGTCGGGTAAGGGACCTCTTGGGGTTGGACCCTGGACTCCTGAGGCTGGTTCTCTGCTTGGAAGCCCGGGCCGGGGCCCGGCTGACCCAGATCAGGGTGGAGGTCTGACGGAGGCCCTGCGAGGGCCGGTGCCTGGGGTTGATGCTGTAGCGGGGCTTTGGCCTGGAGCTCAGGCTGGGGCTGGGTGTGGACCTCATACTGCTCTGGCTCCATGGTCTGGGTCTGGACATCAATCATTTGTTTTACTGCGACCGGAATTTGGACCTCATGCTTGTCCTTGGTCTTGACCTCGTTCCGGTCCTCGGACGAGATCTTATTCCGGTCCTGGGTCAGGAA
This sequence comes from Gadus chalcogrammus, assembly GCF_026213295.1. Taxonomy (NCBI): domain Eukaryota; kingdom Metazoa; phylum Chordata; class Actinopteri; order Gadiformes; family Gadidae; genus Gadus; species Gadus chalcogrammus. The sequence continues at coordinate 8,198,698 of NC_079427.1, read as the reverse complement.
CTCATTCGGACCCATTCCGGTGTGGGTCTGGGGGTGCAGTGCGACCGGGGTCGGGGTACACAGAGTCTCCCTGGTGCAGGAACTGCAGAGAAGGGGAAGTGGGGGAGGAGTTTCCCGGCGCCCCTCTGGCCACCTGGGGCCCCGACCCAGCCCGCAGAGGTACGGGTCGGACCAGGAGGAGCGGGCCGGGGGCTGGAAGCAGTGGCCTCCCGCCGTGCTTGTGTTTGGTTGGAAGGAAGACGGCGGGCCGTTCGTCCGGGCTCCCCCTCCGCCAAGCGGGCCCGGGAATCGCCACTCGCCCTGGGGGAGCTGATGCGAGCCCGCTCCCGGGAGCCGGTGCTGGGGATGGTGGAGGGATCGGGGGGGCTGATGAGGGGGGTCCGTCGGGTGTGGCAGGGAATACGAAAGGACCTGGTTCGCGACGGCCTGATGTAAGGGGGTGTGTGGGGTCCAGGTCGGAGTGCGTACGTCGGGCCCAGGACGACAGCCCTGGCGCTGGGTGGGGGAGCTCCGGGCTGCCGTCGCGGGGAAGAGCTGGTAGGGCCGGCCGGGGGATTCCCCCGTGGAACCCCCGCACGGGCGGGGAACGCGGCCGCGGGACGGGACCCCCGCCAGACCTGATGCCCTGGGGGCGCTGAGAGTGTCTGATCCCTTCGGGTCGCGGTTGGACGCTCCGGAGTCCTCCAGGGAAGACCGGACGGCGACTTGTCGTTCCCATGGGTTCTGAGCTTCTGTGGGACGGTCCAAATTCTGACAGTCACTCATGAAGGACGGCTCGTCGAACTGTTGGGTCAGCAGCCCGTCGCTGAGCGCCTCGCATGGGGGACATGAGGACCCGGCGGGGGAGGCTGGAGGACCAGGGCGAGGCAGGTGGGCGTCCTTCAGCGGCCTGGCGCAACAGAGCCGGGCGTTGAGGCCACCCTGGGTATGAGGGCGTGGTGGTTGAGGGGGTTGTCGCGGCTGCACCTGTCTCGAGATTTGAGCCGGCGCCGTCTCAACCAAGCTGGCCTGGACATGGTTGAACAACAGTGATTTGTAATTATTTTTTAATTGTATTGTCACAAATTACAAATGACTCGTGTCAATGTTTTGTGCACAGCCCCTAAATCACAGTTACTCAAAGGGCCCCACAACACCCCGTAATGCATTGGTTCTCAAATTGCGGCCCGCGGGCCAATGGCGGCCCACAGAAACATTCCTGGCGGCCCGCAATGACATACAGAAAAAAAAATAATAATAAGCACTCACTAACACCACCAGGTGTGAGTGTGATGAGCCGTTACAAGCCGTTTTGAAATTCGGCCTCTTCTGACGTCACAAGTGGGCGCGTCCACCTAGATTTGTGCTGGATAGATCAGTGTACAAGCCTACCCAGTGGGCTGTAGCAAACGTTGCTCATATATCCAGCACACATCTAGGTACACCTGAGCATCAGAAGAGGCAGATTTTCAAAACGGCCAGAAACGGCTTGTAACGGCTAATCCCACTCACACCTTGTGTGGCATAATATGTCCCCTTTAAGTAGCTGTATACCGCGAGCTGACCTGCTCCATGGCCTGTGTGGCGTTGTGGTGGTAACAGCTGAACCTGGCGGCGCCGGACAGGTGCGCCAAGGTGAGGAAAGGGTGGCGGAGTGCCGACATGGGGGAAATCCTCAGGTTGGAGTCCAGGGTCAGGATCCTCTTGAGCAGATTCACCATGCAGTGACGGTCTGTATCCTGGTGAGGGCGCCAAAGAACCGGGAATCAAGGACAAGCGAGGCTGGGTTACAAAAAGATACCTGCCCCAATTGATTAAAGGTGTATTACGATTGTTTACTGAATAGGTTATATCGGTGTGAATTGGCATCCATACTCTTTGTCACTATCACTTTCTTATTCACTGGTTCACGCTCACCATTTCTATCTCTCTTTCTTTTTCTCTTGCATTGTCTCTCTCTCTCTCTCTCTCTCTCTCTCTCTCTCTCTCTCTCTCTCTCTCTCTCTCTCTCTCTCTCTCTCTCTCTCTCTCTCTCTCTCTCTCTCTCTCTCTCTCTGCCCCTCCCTCCCCTCCCCTCACCTCCGCCTCAGCCTCGTCCGGGCGTAGCTCCGCCTCTCGCTCCCTGGGCTCCATGTCACTCAGCTGGTCCAGAGACCTCAGCACGTACTTCCTCCTCTCCCGGCCGCCTCCTCCTCCTCCTCCGCCTAGGCCCTCCCCTCGGCCCTGACCTTGACCTCTGACCTCCCACGGAGCTAGGCACTTCCGGTTGGTCTTCAGCTGCCACTGAGTGGCCCCGCTGCTGTTCCTGAGCAAGGCAGCGACCGCAAATGCAGGTGTGGGATGTCAAACACGCGTCCACACACACACACACACACACCCAGACACACGCACACACACAGACGCACACACACACACAGACACACGCACTACATACTTGATACGGTTGAAGAACATGTGTGACTTGCTGGCGGAGCAGAGCAGGCTGGCATGGGGCAGACCCTGTGTCTCACAGATGTAGCGCACCTGGGGGGGGGGGGGGGGGGGGGGTCCGGCATACGGAGGGCCACACAACAGGAGGGTGAAGGGGAGAGGACGTCAGAAGCATAGAGAAACCCTGATTTCGGTTAGCGACTTTCAATGACCAGTAATGATGAGCGATTAAACTACTGATAGAGTAAACTGAATGGATTTCCATGCTTATTTTCTAGTGTGTGTGTGTGTGTGTGTGTGTGTGTGTGTTTGTGTGTGTGTCACCTGCTCCATCTCTGAATCTCCGGGGTAGAGGGGCCAGCCCAGGTAGAGCTCTGACATCACACAGCCGAGGGACCACATGTCCACCCTCCAACTGAAGGGGAGGCCCAGCAGGACCTCTGGGGCCCTGTAGTACCTACACACACACACACACACACACACACACACAAAAACAGACACACAAACACACACACACACACACAAAAACAGACACACACACACACACACACACACACACACACACACACACACACACACACACACACACAGCGCTAACAAGACATAACCGGTCAGCAGAATTGCAAGTTATGAGTTTGTATATGTATTTTCTCTGTGGTCTAGTCTCTTGATTGCATTTGAATGCAACATTGTGTTACCTGGATTGGATGTACGGCGCTTTCACAAAGCGCACCTCACTGAAGATACTGGCGGAGCCGAAGTCTATTAACTTCACTCTGAACGGGTAGCGGCTGTGGTCCACGAGCATGACATTCTCCGGTTTCAAGTCCGCATGGATGATCGCGAGATCCTTCAACTTTTGCAGCGCTTTCAGCATCTGGCCGGTGATGACGCGGATGACGCGCACGCTCAGGGGTTTGAATCCATTCTTCTTCTGCAGCTGGTGAAGACTCATCTCTAGCAACTCAAACACCAGATAGTGGTGTCTTTGGTCGTGAAACTCCTCAAAGAAGCGAACGATGTGGCAGTTTGATAGATCCTCTCTGCAAACGAGGCGTATTAGTTTCAATTCATTGCGTATCACCCGGTTCCTCTGCGGGTCAAATTTTAACATTTTGACGGCCACCAGTGCTCCGTCTCGGCTCCTCCAGCATCTCGATACGGTCCCGAAGGTGCCTTTCCCGATCTGCTCCAGTACGTGGTACACCTCGGTGTTGGAAAACAGATCTCTCATTATGTTCGAGGAGCGTCTTGCAAATCGTCATTGACAGTTTAAATAATAAACAACATGTCATGTTGCATGTGTTTGTATCGTTGTCTGGACGATAGAATTCCAAAGGTGTCCTTTTGGTGTCAAACATTTTGGGTCAATTAAAATCTAATTCTGATTGATACAAATTGTAAAATGGGTTAAAAACGTAGTTTTTTAAAGCAATTTATACCGTTTTTCTAGAAGGCGTTCTACTTGTCTACAAATGCAATCAAAAATAAATAAAACACTGAATAAACTACAATATAGTCATTAATTTGTCACTTGGCAGCAAGGTTGTTGGACTAATTGTACAGTGAGGCCTATAAGTTATATAACATTATCATATGAAGCTTTGTCATGCATCGCTTTAAGGCAACCCCATTGTTTTTTAAATGTGTTTAAATTAAAAAGAAAAGATAGAATCTTAGTTGATTCGCACATGGCCTAACATCCTCGGCAAAAATGTGCTTAATAGCGAAATGTGATTCGTAAAGGGGTTGATATAATTTGTAAGCCATTAAGTAGGCCTAGAATGCCATTGGATTATTCGAGTAACGGGTACACGTTGTAATGTCGCTGTTCGCCGTCTGATCGACAGGGGGTGCTAGACTATCACGAAATGTGTTTTATGCAAGTGACAATATATCAAAAAATTTAGTATAGAATAAATAAATAGTATGTATGTTCAAATAAATCTGCATTATAATTGCGGTTATAATTGAAATGTCTTGACCACTTTCTGCATAACTAAACGTCGCAGTTAAAACATATTTATTTCCCAAGTACTGAAACATAAACCAGACTACTTGCTAACTATACATTTCCCACAGCTTCAGCGACTATACCATGACACTACATGGTATCTGAAATGACAGCTGATACCAAAGAATACTCTCTCTCTCTCTCTCTCTCTCTCTCTCTCTCTCTCTCTCTCTCTCTCTCTCTCTTTCTCTCTTTCTCTCTTTCTCTCTTTCTCTCTTTCTCTCTCTCTCTCTCTCTCTCTCTCTCTCTCTCACGCACTCTCTCCCTCCCAAACGTACACTGCTATTCGCTGTGTGTTAGCTATGTGCTGCCGGGGGTCGTGGCATGCAGTAGCAGCCCCACCCACGGCGGTTATTTCTGCGGGCCCGTCGGAATTCAGGAGCTTGTTAAATGACCCCCTTGCGTTGCGTCGACGTGGAACCATAACTGAGCCTTTAAGCGATGGTCCTCGATGCTCCACCAGCAGAGGGCGCTGTCTCTGAAGTTGGCATTTACGGTTGACTGTAGCCCTTTGAGAAGTGTTGAGTTCACGCGCCTGTGATTGACAGGCAAGATGGATTCCCCTGAAACCAATCAGTGGAAGATGCCCCTCCGTGCCAAATAACAATTTCTAACTAATTATACTCAAATTCCAGCTCTTAAATCTTATTTCCAGCAGCAGGGATTACAGACAAAAAATTGCTTCATAGGTACACATTATTATGCACGCCCCCAAACCCGACGTTTGGCTGCTTAATCGGAAGTAACTCTTAAGAAAAAAACTAAAAAGGTAAAATGACGTAATTCCTTATTCCACAACAGGCCTATTTTGGGATGATTCGGCCACGCCTCTCCAAATTGACCCATTAACTCTATCTTTTTCCTGCAGTCCCAGTAAACAAATCATCTGCGTTCCTCGGTTTCATCACGCAGTACTTCTGTACCAACCAGCCGGTACCAGACACCCCCCAAATAATGCTGCCCAGGAAGATTGGGCACCACCCACCCAGAGGACGTGTGTGCGTGCGCGTGCGTGTGTGCGTGCGTGGGTGGGTGTTTTGATGTTCTTGTGTGAGTAGTGGTGTTTTCCCGCTGCAGTCCGCTGGTTCTTGTATCAATGTGTGGGCAAGAGTCTCATCAACATGGGCGTATATCCTAGGCAGAGGGCTGGTGCTGGTGCTACCATGGTTGTGTCTGCCAACGTAAGCCCAGGAACCCCCCCCCCCCCTCCCCGGTCAGTCTGACCTAAAGCCCCCGGACGACCTGCACAATGGAGCGGGGCTTTGGTGGACAAGCGCCACAAACTGCTGAGCCAGCCAAGCACACACACACACACACACACACACACACACACACACACACACACACACACACACACACACACACACACACACACACACACACACACACACACACACACACAGGCAGCCCTATTCTGTACCACTGCTCTACTGTCGTCTCTCACACACACACACACAGCAATCATGTGCACACACTCACAGGCTTCTAAACACACTCAAACACTCAAACAAGCACACTCACACAAACAAACACAAAAGTATCTTCCTGCATGTGGATGAATATGAAAATACACACAATTCCATACATTTATGTCAAAACACACATCTGTCTGTCTGTCGGTCTGTCTGTCTGTCTGCCTATCAATTAATTTGGTCGCTTCACTGATCCATAAACACGGCTGCTACTAAAGGCTTTTCCTCACAAAAACACACACTCTCTCCCAAACTACACCATGTCAATGCGCTGGGACAGGCCTGTTTCTCTCTCCCCTCTGTTTATACATGCAATCTCTCTCTCTCTCTCTCTCTCTCTCTCTCTCTCTCTCTCTCTCTCTCTCTCTCTCTCTCTCTCTCTGTCTCTCGCTCTCTCTAGCAAAACCACCACTTGGTCCATCCATTCATCCACCTGATTGTTCAGTCATCCATCCCTGAACCCCCCCCCCCTCTCTCTCCCTCTCTCTCTGTCTCTCTCTCCCACTCTCGCTCTCTCTATCCCACTCGCTCTCTCTCTGCTCCCCAAACCACGAGTCATTCCCTCTTGGATGTCCCGATTGATGATCCCTGACGGTCAAACGGAGAACGTCCTGTGCCATCACCCAGCGGTCTCCACCTTTACCCCGTTGGTCCCCCACGGAGCCCCCCCAGAGTGCGGGCCCCGTGTCCCCCAGCGTGGAGCCAGTCCGCCGGCCGCCGTGTGTGTGTGTGTGTGAGGACCGGGCGGTTCCTCCTCTCCCGGAGCGCCATGTGTGAGTGTCTGCGTGGGATCTTCAGAGTCTCCTGGACCCCCTCCTCCAACGCTGGTCAGTTCCTGTTTGTGTGTGCGTTGATGTTTCGTGTGTGTGTGTTTATTGACCCGTCGGCCTGTCTGTCTCTACTATGGGTCTGTCTGTCGCTATCATATCTTTCAGACTCTCCGTCTTGTGATGATGCTTACATTCTTTTCTTTTTTGAAAATAATTTTCTTTTCAGACATTTTTGTATCAATTTATAAATTTTATATATATTTTTGTACCGTTGTGTTAATCATAATACTCTTGAGAGGCTGTATGAGACACATGCACACAAGCACGCACGCACACACACTGGGCTACAGTGGCCTCTGGCTCTTAGTTATACTCTAAATTGTTGTTCATGACAGTTGTTTATGGCCCCCAGAAACACAGGGGCCACACACTTCAGGGGTCACTGTAGAGCAGGTCGAGGAAGTAGCCATTGTGTGTCTGATGACAGTTACTGGTGGCTGTTTAGTTTCTGCTTCCTCAGCGGATTTGGGTGTGTGTTTGTGTGTGGGTGTGTTTGTGTGTTTGTGTTAAGGGGGGGGGGTGTGCGTGTGGGTGTGCATATGTGCATGTCCTCGAAACACAAACAGGGAAACACAACATACACACAGGATAGCATTCAAACCTTTTGACATGCCTTTTCTCCCATCTACATTCATTGGCCATCCGTCAATCATTTAAGCATCAGTGCATTTCCTTATCATCCATCTACCTTTATCCATAATCCATCCATCCATCATTTATTCCGCCATCTATCATCCTCCTGTCCATTGATTCAATCACTCAAACAAAATGCTGTGTATACCATAGAAACATCCTAGAACTGGGAGTGAATCATCATACAGGTGTATCTGGGAATAGCCCGAGCCAGACACAGCCAGGCCAAAACTCAAATTATTTAAGAACCTCAATGCATTTTTGATTTAAAAGGGGCGGGAACCAAAATGCCCTCTGAAAGCAATTAGATAGATCTACAACCAATAGGAGCAGCCGAAGGGGTGACGCATCCACGGCAGCCATCTTGATTGTTTATGAAAATGCCCCAATGGCGCTTCCATAGGACACTCCTCTGTACAGTCAGTACAGAGGGCTGTGATTGGCCGGACCTGGACCAGGTCTGAACGGGAGGGGGGCCAAACGCATATGCCAGAGCAAATAAAAGAAGAGCACTCAGATTAAACTTGTTCCCAGGCTAGGCTGGGCTAGGCTAGGCTGAATAGTGTTATAAAGTAGATGGATATAAACTCAACTGGGTATTTGGTTGTACACATATGGTTTTATATTATACGTGTATGGTATTATATTTGTAATCTTTTGTATGAGAGTAGGTATTTTGGTCTACCTGTCTATTTGAGATGTATGGTGATGAGTAGCAAACGCTAAGCTTGTACATTGGCTCTGGGTTAGCCTAGCTTGTTACTCAGTGCGTTTGGGAATGTGTGGCGTGTTGATCAGTATATCAGCTCTCACTATGACTGTCCCGACAGCTGGTGTAGCACAAATCAGCATTATAGAGGGCCGCAGATACACCGGAGATAAACACAGGCACACACACACACACACACACACACACACACACACACACACACACACACACACACACACACACACACACACACACACACACACACACACACACACACACACACACACACACACACACACAAACACACACACACACACACACACACACACACACACACACACACACACACAAACACACAAACACCCCAACACACATGCACACATACATGCACACATGCATACATGCACGCGCATGCACACATGCAGTCACACACAGCCCCTCTACTACGCACAAGCAACCCTTTCCCCCAAACTCAACAAACACACAAACACGCACACTCAAACACACACATGCACACACACTACCATTCCCGTTAACTAGGCCAGCTGCTGTCCGGGAGAAGAGCAGTCACACTTTCTCTAAAGCGTGATCCGCTAGGCTGTTTCTATAACCAGCCTTCCAGTCAGGTCATAAATAGTGTCACAACGTTGTAATAAAAGCCTTGTTTATTTAATTAGGCTTGATTTTGGTTTAATTGCTTGGGGATTCCAATCCAAACAGAAAACAAAAAGGGGAACCTAAAAATACTATAAGTAAGGTCAATATGCCCTCATAAATCTCCTTAAAGAGACAACACCATCAGGGCTGGGACCTTATCTTATCTTATCTACATTTTAAACCTGACAATAATAATGACCTGACTCGTTCTCCCTGACATCCTCGTCACAGACAGTTATAACTCTGACAATGTGTGTGCCAAGCTCTACCCATTGAGGTAAATACGGAAGGGAACCCCTAACCTTGAGAGTGGTAGTGCCTTGCTCTTCCCACCCAACAGGGCCTAGTACAAACAGCAGGCCAGTGTCGGGTAGATTAGGACTAATGCAGACTAATGTGTAGTAACACTGGCTACATAGGCAGGCAAACAGACAGTCTTTATCACCAAACTCCCTTTCCCCAAACCCATCCCACTTCCAGTTAGCAACGCCCCTTTACCGCCCAAATATGGGGGCATCTCCCTGCCCTCTGGCCAATCAGGCGGGCCAGAGTGTGGCTGCCAGAGATGCCCTGGGCACGGGCCAGACCTGAGCGGTCAGTGAGGGGAGCACCAGTCGGGCTGTAAAACCTGAAAGACAGACAGGGAAACAGGGAACCAGGCGGTCAACAACAAAAAAGTAAGTGAATAGGAGAGGAAGACGTATACAGTTGGACTTTAGAAAACAGAGGGTGGCAAGAGAGACAAGCAGGGATGGAGAGCTGAGGCTGGACCTTAGGTTACGTTGCAGCACGGAGACACCTTTTGTAAGGTGTTTTGTATGTAGAAAAAGGTTTATGTCAACTAAAGTTGCCTCACTCTTGAGGACAGAATAGAGCTTGTGAGGTGGCATGAGTTGATAAATCAGATTTTCAATGAAATGATTCTGAGTTGATTGATCAGATATTAAAATGCGAGGTCATCAGAGGTATGAGAGGTGCAATTTAAGATGGTTATTGATTTTGTAGCGGTGCGAGGAATAGAAAACTACGTACGTAATCCTGAGAACTGAAAAACATTTTGCATTCAATTAGACGACATGAATGCATCAACCCATGCACTAACCCTAAAGCGATTGTACCATACCACTACTAAAGCACTAATGCGTTGTTCTGCGTCATGCGCCACACTTGGGTTGTGAGGTTGTGCGTGCCGCTCTGGAGCCTGGCTGGAGGTATTTCATCAACGGTCTTCGTACCCACGTGCAGTCGGCACATTTTTGCGTACGGGAGGAAAAAAAACAACACAACAATGGTGCGTTGTTTTTAACGCACAGACCCTTTTAGCCAGACAGCTGCCACTTGTGCCTTATTCCCTCCTGCCAGTCAGCCCCGCGACGGCCGTGCACGCTCCCATCGCCGCCGCCGCGCACGGACGCTGTTTTGCAGCACGACACGAGAAGGGTGATCAGGCGGCTAATAATATCCCCCGCTAGTAACGAGACCTGCGTGCCGGGCAGGCCTGCAGTGTGAGGGGGGGGTGGGGGGGGGGTGGCCTCCCACAATAGCATGGTAACCCACGAGCTACAAGATACGCCTACGCTATTTGTGTTTGTACCTAGGTGAGATAGTTGGAGGCCCGTCGAGACAGTAACTGCAGCGATTAAGAGCTGTGCGAATATAATTGACTTGACATTGACTTGAGATTGGCCTTCGCTGTCCGATGGGTTCTGGGAAGTTTGTTTTAATGCACCGGGGGGTGCCAGGTGGGCGGAGTTAACCCCCGTGGAATGATACAGTGTGTGCCCTCAGGCTGGGGACTCAGAGGATTTAAGTGCTGTCTGTGATTCTGACACCTGTATTAACACACTCGGCACACCTCAACCAACAGGGAAAGCATCACGTGACAACCACCTGATTGTAACCACACACACACAAACCCACATGCACACACACACGCACACACACACACACACACACACACACACACACACACACACACACACACACACACACACACACACACACACACACACACACACACACACACACACACTTACACATATAAACAGATTCCTTGTTTAGTTGGGTGAGGCAAGGCCAGGCATGGCTATGCTCCCCAATGCCACACATACACACAAACACACATGCACATGCACTCACACACACAGTCTTAATTTGAGCCAGAAGAGACAGCTGCACCCCGAAGGGTCATAGGATCTGCAATCCTCTCTTTTCCATTCCAATGGCCTGGACTGATCTCGCCCACCACCCCCGTCCCCACCACCCCCGTCCCCACCACCCCCGTCCCCACCAGCGGCCCTGGTAGGCTGCTGGGGAACCAGGATCGGGGGGGTAGTGGTGGGGCACGGGCCTGGCACCCTGGCTGCAGAGCAGAGGGCAGTAGACGAACAGGAGGAGCTGTCAGGAGGGGCGAGGCCGCTGAGGAGGTGCATCGGGGGAAGTTTAGGATGCCCTGGAGAGGAATTACAGAGTTATAGAGTGTGTGTGTGCGTGTGCGTGTGCGTGTGCGTGTTCGTGTGCGTGTGCGCGTGCGTGCGTGCGTGCGTGCGTGCGTGCGTGCGTGCGTGCATTTGTGCGTGCGTGCGTGCGTGTGTGTGTGTGTGTGTGTGCGTGCGCGTGCGTGCGTGTGTGTGGATCTGTTTCTGCATCTTTGTATGTGTGGGTCTTCTCTTGACTGCATTGGTGCAAATCAGTCCACAGGTTCAGTTGTGAGTTGTTACCCACTCCAACATGTTGCCTGTGTTCGATCATCACTTTCAAGTGCAGGATGTCGAATCTCGTCTCTATTGTTTCTTATGAAGGGACGTTGCCGTAGTTGTGTATGTTGTGATGTTTTTCCAATTCATTGGAAAACGCTCTTTGGTTACGGTGATTCTTTGGGTTCGCTCTGCCATGTTCCAATGCTGATGAAAGGACTATGTTTCCCATAACTGTATCAACAACATCACCTTCTTCTTAGATTAAATGTACAAGCTTAACCACTACTATGCTCAGGGTAACTTCCACTGGGCTGCACTGCTTGCAGAAATATATATTTTTGGAAAGACTCAAATGATTTGTGCGTGAGTGTACACGAGCCACGAATAAATCAACCCATGAGCAAAGATGAATGGGCTGGACTTCCTGGAGAGGGCCCTGGGTGTAGGTGGCTGGGGATTGGTCCAGATCAGGAAGCCAGGTCAGCAGTGGATTGGGCAACTTAAACAGGAAGCTGGGAGGACCACCGAAGAAGAATAGAATTCATCCATGGCAAACACTTATACGTATAAATCAAATTAAAAGGAAAGGGAGTACATTTTATGGAACACCCTGTGGAGATTAAACCCCAATTGGATTGTGGAAGATCAAATCATCTTCACGTAAACACCGGAGACAGCCCGAGTTGTTTTTGTCTTGTCACTGTGCACACTATCGGACAGAAATATCTACGTTTCCTGTTTACAAGGAGGCATTTCCTGCAAGCAGCCCCGTGCCACCGGGTGTGGCTGGTTTCCCAGTCTCGGGGCAGCCGGATACAACCTGCGATCTTTCTATAGGCCTGCTCCAAAATAACCCTGACACTTTGCCATCTTCTCCGCACTCGTACACACAGACCTACTACTACTACTACTACTACTGATACTACCACTTCTTCTACTACTACTGCTACTACCACTTATTCTACTACTAGGGCACTCTTACATAACTAGGGCATACATTTTTTACATGGGTTGGCAATCATGTCATGTCTCCAGTATTAAGGGGGATCCTTACCATAACCATCAATTAGTGGAAGTTTCAGCTGTTAAGAAAGTGAAAGTCCTCCCCAGGACTTTTTGGATTTGCTAAGTGGCACCGACCGTCAAGGTTCAACCAATGAGAAGACTTCACTTGTTTAAGGCAGGGATGGGCTGGAAAACATGGCTGAACTTTTACTTTCTGAACCTGGAGTTTTGAACCTGCCTCCACTACTCACTGACCATAGTGGCCATAGTTCTCTTTCTGGAGGTATGGATGTACTCCTGCAGTGATGATGTGCTGCACATTCACATGCTTAATATAAATGACGTATCACACAAGAGGGACATGTCAGTTATGTAACCCTGCTCTTTCCATAAGTCCCTAATATAGACCTATAGGTCAACAGTAGACGTTCTGGAGTGTGGTGTAAAGCAGAGTACAGCAGAATAGAGTATGGCAGAGTAGAGCATAGTAGAATAGAACAGGATTGTGTAGAGTAGAAAAGTGCACAGCATAAGTGTACATCCCATAGGGGCTCCTAACACTGTTTATTCCACTAACTCAGAATTTGTGACTTTGATTCCGTCATTCTGGTTGAAGGGCTGATCTTATTGGTCAAGGAATTTTCTTTCACCACAATAGTCCTGCTGTCTCTGTCCAACTGCAGTCTCATGACCCTCTGTTTGTGTGTGTGTGTGTGTGTGTGTGTGTGTGTGTGTGTGTGTGTGTGTGTGTGTGTGTGTGTGTGTGTGTGTGTGTGTGTGTGTGTGTGTGTGTGTGTGTGTGTGTGTGTGTGTGTGTGTGTGCAACCTGCTTTACTGACATCATTCATTGCAACTATGACTGTTTGTCACTCACTCAATGTAGCTTCATCTATAAACCAGGAAGCACAAAATCAATCATCTAAATTAGCAACTCGGTGCTGCTTCAGTCTGACAGTGATGACATCATAAACGTGAGACGCAGTTAGACGCGGCCTTGTGTTAACACCGGTGTGGTTATTACCGCCGGTGTGACTCAGCAAAGTTGTTCATCGAAATGGCTTCCATTGAATGGACTTGAATTAAATGACACGAACCCTGGAAATGTCATGAGTCACTGGATAGCACCGCCTTTTGCGGCGAGGATCTCACCTCTATGTAAAGTGGGGAGTCCCATTATTACCCCACTGCTAAAGTATAAAACAAGTCCTGAAACACACAATGCTAGCTTCCTACCCCCTGGTGCTACACCTGGGGGTAACGGTGTACAACAGGGTCACCTCCCGGGGCTGAACAGGTGTTCTTCAGAACACGGGCATCAGCTTGGTCCCAGTGCAGCCGGTCTGAAAGTAAACAAATACCACATTATTTGTCTTTGTTTTGTCAGACCATTAAACGTATTGTTTGCTATTGATCAAGATAGGCAACTTTATCGAAAATAGAGAGACAAAATATGCTCTGAAAATACATAGCCTCCCCTAGCTTTATTCTAAGTCAGATTCACTCTGCAACAATAATACAGAGCTGTTCACGGCAGTATTTACAGTTCCCAACAGAGATCTCCTATCCCTTGTGTCTTCTGTTAGCTCATCATGAGGTTTAACAGAGACAACCCAATCCTGCAACGCTGTCAGCCTAACCCAGAGGAATGGGTTTTGTCTGTTGGTGGCATTAAGGACTACTATTACTGGCTTCAAAAACTCCAGCGGTAAGAGTCCCCTGCTCCCTCTTCAAGTGAACCAGTAGATTACATGTCAAGTTGAGTAGAAACTAGTGTTCTTGCACAGCTTAACTGGTAGGTAAGCAGTGCCAGGGTGAGTGGTTCGATTCCCACTGCGGTCAACCTTGTTAAGAATGTATGCACACACTGTTTGATGCTTTGGAAACCGTCTACCCAATGTAAACAACATAGGGTAATAATTAGGGTGTCACCGGTCTGACCTGTAGGCATACCTGCTCCTTCATGGGAACATTTCTGTATCGAAACCTGTCTCCTCAATGACTGAAAAGTAATCGCAAATCGGAATCAACAGACCAGTCGCGCACACAATTTTATTTGAACTAGTCCTCTTTCCATGTAATTTAGCAAAGGGATTCAGTAGTACCAAATGTCACAGATGTGTTACTGTCACATGGGTGCATCAGGTTGTGTGTGAGGTTGTGTGTGTGTGTGTGTGTGTGTGTGTGTGTGTGTGTGTGTGTGTGTGTGTGTGTGTGTGTGTGTGTGTGTGTGTGTGTGTGTGTGTGTGTGTGTGTGTGTGTGTGTGTGTCGTGTAGGAGTATTGTGTTGTATTTATAGTATAGTATGTGGAGCATAGAATGTCCTGGTAGTAGGGGGCTTGCAGAGACCTGCAGATGTGAGCAATGTCTGGACTCTGGTCTAAAATAAGACTGAGGAGAAAGAATGTAAACCCTTCTTGCCGTCCTCCTCCTCATTCTCTTCAATCTCTCACTCTCTCTCTGCCACTTTCATCCCTCACTCCTTCTCCCCCTTATCTACTCAACCCCTCTCCTCTTCAATCTCTCACTTCCTCTCTTCCTCCCTTCCTCTTCAATCTATCACTCCTCCTCCACCTCCTCCAGTCCCTCCTCTCCAATTGTTCACTCCTTCCCCTTCTCCTTTTTCTCACTCCTCCACCTCCTCCTCAATCTCTCCCTCCACCACATCCTCAGTCTCTTCAATCTCTCACTCCCTCTCCTCCTCTTCGATCCATCAATACCTCTCCCCCTTCTCTACTCTGCAATCCCTCACTCCTTCCCCTTCTCTGTTCTTCAATCTCTTTCTTCTCCACCTCCTCCTCCTCCTCTTCAATCTCTCACTCCCTCTCCTCCTCCCCTCCTCTTCAATCATTCACTCTTTCTTTCCCTTCTCTACTCTTCAGTCTCTCACTCCCCCTCCTGCTCCTCCCTCCCTGTGGACGGAGCAGGGAGTTGCACCACGCACCTGTTGCTGTCAGTCACACAGAGGTGCAGTGTGTTCCCTGTGCTGAGCTACTTACCGGCTTACGTTAAAGCCATACAAGTCCATTTGCTTGGTTGATGCATGTTTTACATTTCAATGAGTCGATTCAAAATTCAGATGAAGTCGAATAAGTACATTCAACTTAAACATTTCTCATTCACTTTCTCCCACCCCTAGTCTTGTTTTGTAATTTATTTTTGGTCCTCATCACACTTGACATTAAGCAACATGCGGCTAATGGTTTGCAACCATCTGAGGCCTGCCTCCACTACCTGTCTGTCTATCTGTTGAGGGTCACAGGGCCTAGCCGAGGCTCAGCAAGCATCCCCTGCTGCAGCACCGGACCCACGCCTCTTATAACACATCCATAACCAACGCTGATGACAGCATCATTTTGCACCTCATGAAATCTCTATTGGAAGAGTCAACTATATATCAATTCATAAAGGGATGAGTGAATGAATGAATGAATAAATGAATGAAAGTATGTGAACTCTAATCCTTTGAATATAATCTTTTCTTCAACCCTTTGTTGTCATTTGGGTTTTCGTGTCTGTGTTGTTCAAGGAAAAATTATTAATGTTACGAGCTTGGAAAAGGAACAGCTGGAGGTGTTTACGATGTGGATCAGTCAGAGTGGTACTGGTGCAGAGAGGGTCCCAGTCCCGAGAGAGTGTCCCTGTCTGGGGGAGAGTGTCTCTGGCCAAGGGAGGAGATTCTCCCTGTCTGGGGGAGAGTGTCTCTGGCCCAGGGGGGAGATTGTCCCTGGCTGGGGGAGAGTGTCTCTGGCCCAGGGGGGAGATTGTCCCTGGCTGGGGGAGAGTGTCTCTGGCCCAGGGGGGAGATTGTCCCTGGCTGGGGGAGAGTGTCTCTGGCTCAGGGGGGGAGAGTGTCTCTGTCTGGGGGAGAGTGTCTCTGGCCCAGGGGGGGAGAGTGTCTCTGGCCCAGGGGGGGAGAGTGTCTCTGGCCCAGGGGGGGAGAGTGTCTCTGTCTGGGGGAGAGTCTCTCTGTCTGGGGGAGAGTGTCTCTGTCTGGGGGAGAGTCTCTCTGTCTGGGGGAGATTGTCTCTGTCTGGGGGAGTGTCCCTGGCCAGGAGAGAGGGTCCCTGTCAGGGATGAATGTGTGCTTTGCCTCCCTGGGCCCCAGTGGACACCAGACACCCCCAAACCTCTGCTCCAGGCACGACATGCATGCTGACACTCCACACTGTGTACCCTCACACAAATACACATACACACATACACACTAACACACACACACACACAAACATGCTGCGCACACACACACACTTGCTGACAGACACATACACTGACACAGGCTGAAAGACGCACACACAGACGTTGAAGTGGAATCCCCGGGGTGGACCCAGGTGTGCATGCGGTTTACATCTATAGGCTAGACAGAACTGATCAGGGTGTGTGATTATGTATCGTTGAGATGTCACCGTGCTTCATGAAACTGTCCCAGCCAGATAGCAAAGCCTGGAATCCTCTTGAAGGATCTCAAAGAATGCCAAGATGGCAGTGCCATAGGCCTCTCTCTCTCTCTCTCTCTCTCTCTCTCTCTCTCTCTCTCTCTCTCTCTCTCTCTCTCTCTCTCTCTCTCTCTCTCTCTCTCTCTCTCTCTCTCTATGTCTTTCTCTCTCTCTCTATGTTGTTCTCTCTCTCGCTCTCTCTCACTCTCTCACTCTGTCACTAGATCCTGCGTTTCTTAATTCCAGACGCACGATCATTGCATCCATACACAGATTCACTTTCTGCGTTAATTTGGTCCTCTGTGATCTTGTGCCAGTGAAGGAAAGAATGGCATTTCAGTGGGGTGTGGCCAGGGACAAATTCTGCTGGGGAGGGGGTTCCTACTGCTGTTGTTTGTTGGTGAATATGTGCATGAATTAATTAATACGTGTATGAATGGATGAATAAAGGGGTGAAGAAGTGCATGGATGTGTATATGAATTGACGGATGGGGGTCTGAATGGGTAAATATGTATAATAATGGGTGCATGGGTAAGTGTCAGGCATTTGTTGTTGAAAGTGCTTTGTGTGGCCACACTGGTAAGACAATATATATCTTGTTTTTCTTGTTTTTTTCCATATATAAATATAGGGAAAATATATCTACGACCAAAGAAGAGTCAGCAATTACCAATTCTGCTGCTATTCTGTTGGGATTGTGTTAAAGGTTGTGCATTGGCAGAGCCTACTTTAGGTGTGTCATCCAACATTAAAATAGCATTCTTTGCAGTGTATGTATTCAACTATGTTTTCAACTTTTGTCCTCTCTCTGTTACAGACTCTGAACAAGAGGACAGCAATGTTTACAGCCAGGCTTCAGAACAAGCCGTAAGTCCTCTTTAACCTTTGGAGTTGCAAGTTAAAATCCCTCAACAGTCCAGGACTATGTAGGGAAGTGGATATTTTTTTTTTCTTCAAGCCATGAATGGAATTACATTTTGTGAAAATACACAAGCCATCCAATTAAACTCACAGCCTCTCCCCCGCACAATTTTTTAATCAGAACTGCCTCATTCAAATCAAATATCTGTAACTTTCAATTAGGTACATCAGGAAGGCCTGCTAGAGACCGTGGCACCAGTTGTGTATAGACGTACTGTACCGCTGACCTACATTTACTTTTAGTCATTGATCAGATACTTTTATCCCATGTCACATTAGATGTGAGGCTTAGAACAATCAAAGCATAAACAATATTGGAGAAATATCTGTAAAATCAAGTTTTAAAAGACCACAGAAAAGTGTCTCACCTATACGTGTGTGTTGCTCCGCCCCTCATCTGTATGTTGCCCCGCCCCTCACCTGTGTGTTGCTCCGCCCCTCATCTGTATGTTGCCCCGCCCCTCAACTGTGTGTTGCCCCGCCCCTCACCTGTGTGTTGCTCCGCCCCTCATCTGTATGTTGCCCTTCCCCTCAACTGTGTGTTGCCCCGCCCCTCACCTGTGTGTTGCTCCGCCCCTCATCTGTATGTTGCCCCGCCCCTCACCTGTGTTGCTCCGCCCCTCATCTGTATGTTGCCCCTCCCTTCACCTATGTGATGCCCCGCCCCTTACCGTTGTATTGCCCCGCCCCTCACCTGTATGTTGCCCCGCCCCTCACCTTTGTATTGCCCCGCCCCTCACCTGTTGTTTGTCCCGCCCCTCACCTGTGCGTACAGGTAAAACACAAGAGGCGGTCGCCGCCCACTGACGGACCCCCCTCATCCCCTCACAGCAACCTGCACCCCGCAGGGTCTACCGAGGAGCAGGAGAGCCCTGAGAGAGTGGTGAGAACACACACACACACTGTACACAAAGGTTCTCATACAGACACACACACACAGACAAACACACACACAAACAGTGTACACATAAGAACTATGCAGATACACACACATATACCGCAGACAGCCTGGTGCGTTCCTTTTACGCCTCCTCCTTCCGCCGAACTGCCCCTTGTGGCGCAAGATCATTCCCTGATTTACAGGCGCGTGGCGGTGGAGGGAAAAGAACGCTCTGCGCCAGTTGCAAACTAGCAATGACACATGCGCCAGTGTAGAAAGTAAATTGCGCCGGATGCAAGATAGAGGCCATTGACAGGAACATACTATTTATACTATTAACATAGAAAATACGATCCTGAATCATGAATCAGCACTTTACTAAGCAATCACCACCTGGTGAGCCTCAATGATCTGATGATCCCCCTCTAACTGCTCTGCGCTGCCACCACCCAGTGCACCACACAATAGACCCATGGATGTGCTGAGCTCATCCACAGAGCAACAAAAACCCCCGTGTACCGTTTCCCCCCGGCTCAGCAGAAACACCAGCCTGGCTTCTTTCAAACAGGAGCAGGTGGCAGAGCGACCACAAAGAACGCCCAAGCGCGGCAGATCTGCGCTCCGCTACGTGCCCAGATTCAGCCGTAAACACTCTGGTCCACGTGAGATGGGGAAACATTGCTAGCATTCCTCTGGTGTCGGGTGGGAAACGATAGCCGCAAGCTAACGTTCATAGCCACCCTGGCCTGCGGTATCATTTACTTAATGACTCCCTTCCTTCTGTTGATCAAACTTAATCAGAGCAGAACGAAACATAGAGGTGAATGATTTGGTCCTTTGGGATTTGATTGGATTGTAATTCTAATGGAACCCCTTGCAAGGGCCTATGACAAAAATGGAGAACAATAAATATTATTGGTTAAAAGTTATGCTGGCCCATGTCCCCCTTTATGTAATGTGTGTTTAAGTTATGTGTGTAAAATCTGGATGCAGGGTAACTCATTAACTGATATAAGGTTTGTCATACGTTCACAATACAATACAATCAGTGACTATTACCTGCAAATATGTTGTTTAATTGTGACTATTGGGAAAGTTTACATAGTTTTTTTGCTGTATTTGTCATACTTGTATCAATCAATATCTGAGTAGATGTTGTGATAATACTACAAAACTTTATTACGTCTTTAATGATGATCTTTGGATGGCTACTTTTACCACACTAAACGGTGTATTGTGTGTGGGTGTGTGTCTGCTTGTGTGTGTCTGTGTGTGCACATGTGTGTGTGTCTGTGTGCACTTGTGTGTGTGTCCACGTGTTTGTGCGTGTGCGTGTGTGTATCTTGGTGGTGCAGGTGCAGAAGGAGAGGCTCCACGCTGAGTTGAAGCACGTGTTGAGCCTGAAGAGGACTCAGCTGAGAGCATCGAGCAGACGTCTGACCCGAGCTGACATGGACTCTTCATCTACTGAGGAGCAGACGCTGGTACGTCCTGTAGGCAAATACTGTAGAATAACTCATTAGTACAATCATCGTAACGCAGTGTTTTCCTCGCACACAAAAAATACATGGAAGGGTTGCGATGAGGTGTGTGTGTGTTTGTGCGTGTGTGTCTGTATTTTGTACTCCTGTGTGTGTACGAGTGCGTGTCTGTGTTTTCATCTTTCTTATGCTTGTCTTTGTGTGTGTGTCTGTGTGTGTGTGTGTGTGTCAGGAGGAGGCCGAGGCCATCAAGCCGGTGGAAATCACCGTGGAGACGGAGGCGGAGGCGGGAGCTAGCGGTTACAGCGTAACAGGTGGAGGACAGAAAGGAATCTTCATCAAGGACGTCCTCAAAGACTCCCCTGCGGCCAAACACCTCAGTCTGCAGCAAGGTACCAGTCCAGTCGGACTAGAGGAACTCATCACCCACTAACACCTCAGTCTGCATCAAGGTACCAGTCTAGAGGAACTCATCACTCACTAACACCTCAGTCTGCAACAAGGTACCGGTCTAGAGGACCTCATCACTCACTAACACCTTCGTCTGCATCAAGGTACCAGTCTAGAGGAACTCATCACTCACTAACACCTTCATCTGCATCAAGGTACCAGTCTAGAGGAACTCATCACTCACTAACACCTCTGTCTGCTGCAAGGTACCAGTCTAGAGGAACTCATCACTCACTAACACCTTCGTCTGCATCAAGGTACCAGTCTAGAGGACCTCATCACTCACTAACACCTTCGTCTGCATCAAGGTACCAGTCTAGAGGAACTCATCACTCACTAACACCTCAGTGTACAGCAAGGTACCACATCTCGCCCGATTCAGACTAGAGGAATACGTCACACACAAACCACGATTTGGTCTAGGGATGAGCGAAGGACAAAACAATTTATACACTAAGGTAATCATAATTAACGTCATACATATAGTGCCTCTCTTCCATGCCAATGCCGCTTAAATGCATTAATGCAATTAATGCATTTAGATGTATCGTTGTACCGACAGCGACAAATGTACTTTGTCGCTTTGGATTAAAGCATCTGCTAAAGGCCCTAAATGTAAATGTACACACCCAATGATGGCCAACTCAACAAAAACAAGGATCCCAGAAAGAAACAAATGAGTATCTTCAACCTTGAAGGAGGCATGGACACTGCTTGGCTAAAAGTTCCTTGCAACAGCTTATCCTTAGTTCACGGCTACGTTGGTCTCTCTATAGGGGATCAGCTCCTGAGTGCCAAAGTCTACTTCGACAACGTCAAATACGAAGATGCCCTGAAGATCCTGCAGTGCGCAGAGCCATATAAGGTCAGCTTCCTGGTGAAGAGGACGGTCGCTGGAAGCGAGGTCATCGTGAGACCTGCGGCCCCCAGCCTGGAGGCCAAGGGGCCCAGAGCCAAGGTAGCGAAAATGGTAACTACGTCATGTTTTTTGCATAATTCAGATCAGAGTAAATCTGAACTTACAATGTATAGAGAATAAATGAATCAATTTGTATTTTTCAGAGTGCTAAAAGCAACAAACCATTCAAGGTGAAGAAGACGAGAGGAGGCCGCTTCGGGCTGAAGCGACTGAAGGAGAAGAGGGGGAGAGAGGAGCTGGTGGTCGAGGGAACCCCCCCCAGGGTGGACATAAGCGATGTGGACGTGGAATTCTGCCTTCCCAAGATGAAACCGAAGAGTGGCATTGAAGCCACAGCAGATGGGACTGAAGGAGTAGTCTCAGGAAAGAGAAAGAAGAGAATCAGGTTTGTCAGCTTTCCTAGTGTTTCCTTGTGCCTCACCTTCATAATACAACCATTGTTTATGACGGCAATGCTATCGGTCAGCCAGTGTTACTGCCTATGGCTTTAGGTTTAGGTTAAGTTTTACTCTTTTTATTTAACAGGTTTCCTAAGATGAGAGCAAGCACAGAAGTGGAAACAGGACCATTCGTGGAACACTTGGATGTATCTGGAACTAAAGTTGACAGCAAGGTCAAAGGCCCCAAATTTGGAATTACCTTCCCGAAGACGAAAAACACAACCTCTGTCTCATCCTCAGCCAAGGCCACAGTGGAGATGAAAGCACCAGAAATGAAACTGCACCCACCATCAGTAGAATTCAGTTTGTCAGCTGATAAAGGTGGTGGTGAGCTGGACATGGAAAAGGGAAGGGCTAAGGTTAATACACCAGAGGTTGAGTTTGCTCTCCCTTCAGGGAAGGCTGGAGCATCTTTGCCCATTGTGTCCAAGGGTAAAGCAGAATTCAAGGCTCCTGTAGTTGACATTAAAGGAGATATTAATGCGAAGGGCCTTGGAGGAAAAGGTAAAGTCCCAAAGATAAGCAGGGATGCAGATGTGGAAAAAGGTGAAGGAAAACTACGAATGCCAAAGCTGAAACTACCAAAAGTACGACTCTCACGCCACTCTGATGAGATTGATGGTGACTTTAAAATGAAGGCTGAAAGTACAAAAATGCCCAATATCGATGTAGCATCTCCTACTGTAGATGTCGATTTTTCTTTGTCCCCAATGAAAGGAAAGGTTGAAGGAGATATCAAATTACCTACAACAAAGGTTCAAGGAGGGGTTGATGGCAGTATTACCGGGATGGAGGTCTCTAAGGAAAAGCCATCAGGGAAAATGACATCTGTGGATATCTCATTGCCAAAAGGGAAGGGGAAATCTCATATGGAAGTCTCCAATCATGAGAAAGAGGGGATGAAAATGCCCTCCATCGATATATCAGTGCCTGGAGTCAGCTTTGACTTTGACACTGTTCGAAGAGTTCCTGATGAAATTGAGGGCCCTTCATTCAAAGGGCCCAATATCAGTGTGCCAAAAGCAGATATCTCGTTGCCAAAGATGGAATTACCAGATGTGGAATTTCAAAGTCTAGAACGTGGATTTAAAATTGACTGCCCCTCAGTTGATATCTCCCCTCCAAAGAATAAACTTCATGGAGGAGATATGGAAATGGAACATTACATGGGAGGAGATGGAAAGTTCAAAATGCCTGAATTCAACATATCCCTACCAAAAATGCATCCTCCGAAGGGAGAAGTAAAAATAGAGGGACGAGAAACAGAGGCAGGTTTTAAATTACCAAAAGTTGGCCTGAATCTCCCCAAGGGCCAATTAAAAGGAGGAAATGTGGAAACACAAGACATCGATGTCTCACTTCCAAAAGGAAAAGTTGAGGGTGACATGATAATTGAAGGCAAGGGCGCAAAATTCTCCATGCCCTCTTTCGATGTATCAGTACCGGCCCGAAATCTACCTGGAGGTAACGTTAAATTGGAAGGACCAGATATTAAGGGAAAGATGGAGATGCCAGATGTTGACATCTCCATTCCAAAAGGAAAACCTGAAAGTGATATCAATTTTGAAGGAAAGGGCGGGAAATTTAAACTACCCAAATTTGATATTTCACTACCCAATATAAATCTACCTGAGGGCAAGGTTGAAATAGAAGGGCCTAATATGAAGGGAAAGATGGACATGCCAAATTTTGACATTTCACTCCCTAAAGGAAAAGCAGGAGGTGATATCGACATTGACGCACATGTTGGCAAAGGCGGTAAATTCCATATGCCCTCAATAGATCTCTCTCACCCCAAAATGAAAGTGAAAGGGCCTGATGTCAACATAGAAGGCCCGGATGTCAAAGGTGGAAAGTTTGTCATGCCTTCATTCGATGTTTCATTACCTAAGGTAAATCTACCTGGAGGTAACATTAAACTTGAAGGACCAGATATGAAAGGGAAGGTGGAGGTTCCAGATGTTGATATCTCCCTTCCCAAAGGAAAAGCTGAGGCTGAAATGAGCATTAAAGGAAAGGGTGGGAAATTTAAAATGCCTAAATTTGATATTTCCCTACCAAAGATAAATCTACCAGAGGGCAACGTTAAAATAGAAGGGCCAGAGATGAAGGGAAAGATCGACATGCCTGATGTTGACATTTCACTCCCTAAAGGAAGAGCAGAAGGGGATATTGACATTGACGCACATGTTGGCAAAGGAGGTAAATTTCACATGCCTTCTATAGATCTTTCTCTACCTAAAATGAAAGCGAAAGGACCTGATGTCAACATAGAAGGTCCGGATGTCAAAGGTGGAAAGTTTGCCGTACCCTCATTTGATGTTTCATTACCAAAAGTAAATCTACCTGGAGGCAACATTAAACTGGAGGGACCAGATATGAAAGGGAAGGCGGAAATGCCAGATGTTGACATCTCACTCCCCAAAGGAAAAGCGGAAAGTGAAATAAACATTGAAGGAAAAGGCAGTCAATTTAAAATGCCCAAATTCGATGTTTCAATGCCAAAGATCAACCTACCAGAGGGAGATTTAAAGTTGAAAGCCCCCGATCTTAAGGGTAAGACGATTGAGATGCCAAACATCAATATCTCACTCCCTAAAGCAAAAACTGGAGGGGATATCGACGTTGAGGCAGACGGGGCCAAAGGTGGTAAATTCCATATGCCATCAATAGATCTTTCTCTCCCCAAAATTAAAGTGAAAGGACCTGATGTCAATATAGAAGGCCCTGATGTCAAAAGTGGAAAGATTGACATGCCCTCATTCGATGTTTCATTACCTAAGGTAAATGTACCAGGAGGTAACGTTAAACTGAAAGGACCGGACATGAAAGGGAAGGTGGAGATGCCAGACGTTGGTAAATCACTCCCCAAAGGAAGAGTGGAGGGTGAAATAAACTTTGAAGGAAAGGGCGGAAGATTTAAAATGCCCAAGTTCAATATTTCAAAACCAAAGGTAAATCTACCTGAGGGCAACGTTAAAATAGAAAGGCCAGAGATGAAGGGAAAGATGGATATGCCAGATGTTGACATTTCACTCCCTAAAGGAAAAGCAGGAGGGGATATCGACCTTAAGGCACACAGTGCCAAAGGCGGTAAATTCCATCTGCCCTCAGTAGACTTTTCCCTCCCAAGAATGAAAGTGAAAGGACATAAGGTCAACATAGAGGGCCCCGATGTCAAAGCCGGAAAAGTTGGCACACCTTCATTCAATGTTTCGGTACCAGAGATAAATCTACCTGGAGGCCACGTTAAACTGGAAGGACCAGATTTGAAGGGAAAGATGGAGATGCCAGATGTTGATATCTCCCTTCCCAAAGGAAAAGCTGAGGCTGAAATGAACATTGAAGGAAAGGGTGGGAAATTTAAAATGCCTAAAGTCGATATTTCACTACCAAAGGCAAATCTACCTGAGGGCAAAGTTAAAATGGAAGGGCATGATTTGAAGGGAAAGATGGACATGCCCGATGTTGAAATTTCACTGCCTAAAGGAAAGGCAGAAGGGGACATCGACATTGACACACATATTGGCCGAGGAGGCAAATTTCAAATGCCTTCCATAGATCTTTCTCTACCTAAAATAAAAGTGAAAGGACCTGATGTCAACATAGAAGGCCCGGATGTCAAAGGTGGAAAATTGGCCATGCCTTCATTCGATGTTTCATTACCTAAGGTAGATCTACCAGGAGGTAACGTTAAACTGGAAGGACCAAATATGAAAGGGAAGGTTGAGATGCCAGACGTTGATATATCACTCCCCGAAGGAAAAGTGGAAGGTGAAATAAATATTGAAGGAAAGGGCGGGAAATTTAAAATGCCCAAATTTGATGTTTCACTACCAAAGATCAACCTCCCAGAAGGAGATTTAAAATTGAAAGGCCCAGATCCTAAGGGTAAGAAGATTGAGATGCCAAACATTGATATCTCACTCCCTAAAGGAAAAGCAGAAGGGGACATTGACATTGATGCACATGTTGGCAAAGGAAGTAAATTCCACATGCCTTCAATAGATCTTTCTCTACCTAAAATGAATGTGAAAGGACCTGATGTCAACATAGGAGGCCCTGATGTCAAAGGTGGAAAGTTTTCCATTCCTTCATTCGATGTTTCATTACCTAATGTAAATCTACCAGGAGGTAACGTTAAATTGGAAGGACCAGATATGAAAGGGAAGGTTGATATGCCAGACGTTGATATATCACTCCCCGAAGGAAAAGCGGAGGGTGAAATAAACACAGACGGAACGGGCAGGAAATTTAAAAGGCCAAAATTCGATGCTTCACTGCCGAAGATCAACCTCCCAGAAGGAGATATAAAATTGAAAGGCCCAAATCTTAAGGGTAAGAAGATTGAGATGCCAAACATTGATATCTCACTCCCTAAAGGAAAAGCAGTAGTGGATCTCGACGTTGAAGCACACGGGGCCAAAGGCGGTAAATTCCACATGCCATCGGTAGACTTTTCCCTCCCAAAAATGAAAGTCAAAGGACGCGATGTCAACATAGAAGGCCCTGATGTCAAAGGTGGAAAGTTTGGCATGCCCTCATTCGATGTTTCATTACCAAAGGTAAATCTACCTGGAGGCAATGTTAAACTGGAAGGACCAGATTTGAAAGGAAAGATGGAGATACCAGATGTTGATATCTCCCTTCCCAAAGGAAAAGCTGAAGCTGAAATGAACATTGAAGGAAAGGGTGGGAAATTTAAAATGCCTAAATTCGATTTTTCACTACCAAAGGCAAATCTACCTGAGGGCAAAGTGAAAATGGAAGGGCCTGATTTGAAGGGAAAAATGGACATGCCCGATGTGGACATTTCACTCCCTAAAGCAAAGGCAGAAGGGGATATCGACATTGACACACATATTGGCAGAGGAGGTAAATTCCAAATGCCTTCCGTAGATCTTTCTCTACCTAAAATTAAAGTGAAAGGACCTGGTGTCAACATAGAAGGCCCGGATGTCAAAGGTGGAAAATTGGCAATGCCTTCATTCGATGTTTCATTACCTAAGGTAAATCTACCAGGTAGTAACGTTAAACTGGAAGGACAAGATATGAAAGGGAAGGTTCAGATGGCAGACGTTGATATATCACTCCCCAAAGTAAAAGCAGAAGGTGAAATAAACATTGAAGGAAAGGGCGGGAAATTCAAAATGCCCAAATTCGACGTTTCACTACCAAAGATCAACCTCCCAGAAGGAGATTTAAAATTGAAAGGCCCAGATCTTAAGGGTAAGAAGATTGAGATGCCAAACATTGATATCTCACTCCCTAAAGGAAAAGCAGAAGGCGATATCGACATTGACGCACACGTTGGCAAAGGAAGTAAATTCCACATGCCTTCCATAGATCTTTCTCTACCTAAAATGAATGTGAAAGGACCTGATGTCAACATAGAAGGCCCTGATGTCAAAGGTGGAAAGTTTTCCATGCCTTCATTTGATGTTTCATTACCCAAGGTAAATCTACCAGGACGTAACGTTAAATTGGAAGGACCAGATATGAAAGGGAAGGTTGATATGCCAGACGTTGCTATAACACTCCCCGAAGGAAAAGCGGAGGGTGGAATAAACATTGACGGAACGGGCGGGAAATTTAAGAGGCCAAAATTCGATGTTTCACTACCGAAGACCAACCTCCCAGATGGAGATTTAAAATTGAAAGGCCCAGATCTTAAGGGTAAGAAGATTGAGATGTCAAGCATTGATATCTCACTCCCTAAAGGAAAAGCAGGAGTGGATCTGAACATTGAGGCACACGGGGCCAAAGGCAGTAAATTCCACATGCCCTCAGTAGGCTTTTCCCTCCCAAAAATGAAAGTCAAAGGACCCGATGTCAACATAGAAGGCCCTGATGTCAAAGGTGGAAAGTTTGCCATGCCCTCATTCGATGGTTCATTACCAAAGGCAAATCTACCTGGAGGCAACGTTAAACTGGAAGGACCAGATATGAAGGGAAAGATGGAGATGCAAGATGTTGATATCTCGCTTCCTAAGGGAAAAGCTGACGCTGAAATGAACATTGAAGGAAAGGGTGGGAAATTTAAAATGCCTAAATTCGATGTTTCACTTCCAACGATCAACCTACCAGAAGGAGATTTAAAATTAAAAGGCCCAGAACTTAAGGGTAAGAAGATTGAGATGCCGAACATCGACATCTCATTCCCTAAAGGAAAAGCAGGAGGTGATATCGACATTGAGGCACACAGGGCCAAAGGCGGAAAATTCCATATGCCATCACTAGATCTCTCCCTCCCCAAAATGAAAGTGAAAGGACCTGATGTCAACGTAGAAGGCCCTGATGTCAAGGGTGGAACATTTAACATGCCCTCAGTCGATGGTTCACTACCAAAGGTAAATCTGCCTGGAGGCAACGTTAAACTTGATGGACCAGATTTGATGGGAAAGATGGAGATGCCAGATGTTGATATCTCCTTTCCCAAAGGAAAAGCTGAGGCTGAAATGAACATTGAAGGAAAGGGTGGGAAATTTAAAATGCCTAAATTCGATATTTCACTACCAAAGGTAAAACTACCTGAGGGCAAAGTTAAAATTGAAGGGCCTAATATTAAGGGAAAGCTGGACATGCCAGATGTTGACATTTCACTCCCTAAAGGAAAAGCAGAAGGAGATATCGAAATTGACACACATGTTGGCAAAGGAAGTAAATTCCACATGCCTTCCATAGAACTTTCTCTACCTAAAATGAATGTGAAAGGACCTGATGTCAACATAGAAGGCCCGGATTTCAAAGGTGGAAAGTTTGCCATGCCTTCATTCGATGTTTCATTACCAAAGGTAAATCTACCAGGAGGTAACGTTAAACTGGAAGGACCAGATATGACAGGGAAGGTTGAGATGCCAAACATTGATACATCAATTCCCGAAGGAAAAGTGGAGGGTGAAATAAACATTGAAGGAAAGGGCGGGAAATTTAAAATGCCAAAATTCAATGTTTCACTACCAACGATCAACCTCCCAGAAGGAGATTTAAAATTGAAAGGCCCAGATCTTAAGGGTAAGAAGATTGAGATGCCGAACATAGACCTCTCACTCCCTAAAGGAAAAGCAGGAGGTGATATCGACATTGAGGCACACGGGGCCAAAGGCGGTAAATTCCACATGCCATCAATAGATCTCTCCCTCCCCAAAATGAAAGTTAAAGGACCTGATGCCAACGTAGAAGGTCCTGATGTCAAGGGTGGAAAATTTGCCATGCCATCATTCGATGGTTCACTACCAAAGGTAAATCTACCTGGAGGCAACGTTAAACTTGAGGGACCAGATTTGAAGGGAAAGATGGAGATGCCAGATGTTGATGTATCCCTTCCCAAAGGAAAAGCTGAGGCCGAAATGAACATTGAAGGAAAGGGTGGGAAATTTAAAATGCCTAAATTCGATATTTCCCTACCAAAGGTAAAACTACCTGAGGGCAAAGTTAAAATTCAAGGGCCTAATATGAAGGGAAAGCTGGACATGCCAGATGTTGACATTTCACTCCCTAAAGGAAAAGCAGAAGGAGGTATCGAAATTGACACACATGTTGGCAAAGGAAGTAAATTCCACATGCCTTCCATAGATCTTTCTCTACCTAAAATGAATGTGAAAGGACCTGATGTCAACATAGAAGGCCCGGATTTCAAAGGTGGAAAGTTTGCCATGCCTTCATTCGATGTTTCATTACCAAAGGTAAATCTACCAGGAGGTAACGTTAAACTGGAAGGACCAGATATGACAGGGAAGGTTGAGATGCCAAACGTTGATACATCAATTCCCGAAGGAAAAGTGGAGGGTGAAATAAACATTGAAGGAAAGGGCGGGAAATTTAAAATGCCAAAATTCAATGTTTCACTACCAACGATCAACCTCCCAGAAGGAGATTTAAAATTGAAAGGCCCAGATCTTAAGGGTAAGAAGATTGAGATGCCGAACATAGACCTCTCACTCCCTAAAGGAAAAGCAGGAGGTGATATCGACATTGAGGCACACGGGGCCAAAGGCGGTAAATTCCACATGCCATCAATAGATCTCTCCCTCCCCAAAATGAAAGTTAAAGGACCTGATGCCAACGTAGAAGGTCCTGATGTCAAGGGTGGAAAATTTGCCATGCCATCATTCGATGGTTCACTACCAAAGGTAAATCTACCTGGAGGCAACGTTATACTTGAGGGACCAGATTTGAAGGGAAAGATGGAGATGCCAGATGTTGATATATCCCTTCCCAAAGGAAAAGCTGAGGCTGAAATGAACATTGAAGGAAAGGGTGGGAAATTTAAAATGCCTAAATTCGATATTTCCCTACCAAAGGGAAAACTACCTGAGGGCAAAGTTAAAATTCAAGGGCCTAATATGAAGGGAAAGCTGGACATGCCAGATGTTGACATTTCACTCCCTAAAGGAAAAGCAGAAGGAGGTATCGAAATTGACACACATGTTGGCAAAGGAAGTAAATTCCACATGCCTTCCATAGATCTTTCTCTACCTAAAATTAATGTGAAAGGACCTGATGTCAACATAGAAGGCCCGGATTTCAAAGGTGGAAAGTTTGCCATGCCTTCATTCGATGTTTCATTACCAAAGGTAAATCTACCAGGAGGTAACGTTAAACTGGAAGGACCAGATATGACAGGGAAGGTTGAGATGCCAAACGTTGATACATCAATTCCCGAAGGAAAAGTGGAGGGTGAAATAAACATTGAAGGAAAGGGCGGGAAATTTAAAATGCCAAAATTCAATGTTTCACTACCAACGATCAACCTCCCAGAAGGAGATTTAAAATTGAAAGGCCCAGATCTTAAGGGTAAGAAGATTGAAATGCCGAACATAGACCTCTCACTCCCTAAAGGAAAAGCAGGAGGTGATATCGACATTGAGGCACACGGGGCCAAAGGCGGTAAATTCCACATGCCTTCAATAGATCTCTCCCTCCCCAAAATGAAAGTTAAAGGACCTGATGTCAACGTTCAAGGCCCTGATGTCAAGGGTGGAAAATTTGCCATGCCCTCATTCGATGGTTCACTACCAAAGGTAAATCTACCTGGAGGCAACATTAAACTTGAGGGACCAGATTTCAAGGGAAAGATGGAGATGCCAGATGTTGATATATCCCTTCCCAAAGGAAAAGCTGAGGCTGAAATGAACATTGAAGGAAAGGGTGGGAAATTTAAAATGCCTAAATTCGATATTTCCCTACCAAAGGGAAAACTACCTGAGGGCAAAGTTAAAATGGAAGGGCCTAATATGAAGGGAAAGCTGGACATGCCAGATGTTGACATTTCATTCCCTAAAGGAAAAGCAGAAGGAGATATCGAAATTGACACACATGTTGGCAAAGGAAGTAAATTCCACATGCCTTCCATAGATCTTTCTCTACCTAAAATGAATGTGAAAGGACCTGATGTTAACATAGAAGGCCCGGATTTTAAAGGTGGAAAGTTTGCCATGCCTTCATTCGATGTTTCATTACCGAAGGTAAATCTACCAGGAGGTAACGTTAAACTGGAAGGACCAGATATGACAGGGAAGGTTGAGATGCCAAACGTTGATACATCAATTCCCGAAGGAAAAGTGGAGGGTGAAATTAACATTGAAGGAAAGGGCGGGAAATTTAAAATGCCAAAATTCAATGTTTCACTACCAACGATCAACCTCCCAGAAGGAGATTTAAAATTAAAAGGCCCAGACCTTAAGGGTAAGAAAACTGAGATGCCGAACATCGACATCTCTCTCCCTAAAGGAAAAGCAGGAGGTGATATCGACATTGAGGCACACAGGGCCAAAGGCGGTAAATTCCACATGCCATCAATCGATATCTCCCTCCCCAAAATGAAAGTGAAAGGACCTGATGTCAACGTAGAAGGCCCTGATGTCAAGGGTGGAAAATTTGCCATGCCCTCATTCGATGGTTCACTACCAAAGGTAAATCTACCTGGAGGAAACATTAAACTTGAGGGACCAGATTTGAAGGGAAAGATGGAGATGCCAGATGTTGATATCTCCCTTCCCAAAGGAAAAGCTGAGGCTGAAATGAACATTGAAGGAAAGGGTGGGAAATTTAAAATGCCTAAATTCGATATTTTACTACCAAAGGTAAAACTTCCTGAGGGCAAAGTTAAAATGGAAGGGCCTGATATGAAGGGAAAGCTGGACATGCCAGATGTTGACATTTCACTCCCTAAAGGAAAAGCAGAAGGAGATATCGACATTGACGCACATGTTGGCAAAGGAAGTAAATTCCACATGCCTTCCATAGATCTTTCTCTACCTAAAATGAAAGTGAAAGGACCTGATGTCAACATAGAAGGCCCAGATTTCAAAGGTGGAAAGTTTGCCATGCCTTCATTCGATGTTTCATTACCAAAGGTAAATCTACCAGGAGGTAACGTTAAACTGGAAGGACCAGATATGAAAGGGAAGGTTGAGATGCCAGACGTTGATATATCACTCCCCGAAGGAAAAGTGGAGGGTGAACTCAACACTGAAGGAAAGGGCGGGAAATTTAAAATGCCAAAATTCGATGTTTCACTACCAAAGATCAACTTCCCAGAGGGAGATTTAAAAATAAAAGGCCCAGATCTTGAGGGTAAGAAGATGGAGATGCCGAACATCAATATCTCACTCCCTAAAGGAAAAGCAGGAGGGGATATCGACGTTGAGGCACATGGGGCCAAAGGCGGTAAATTCCACATGCCATCAATAGATCTCTCCCTCCCCAAAATGAAAGTGAAAGGACCTGATGTCAACGTAGAAGGCCCTGATGTCAAAGGTGGAAAGTTTGCCATGCCCTCATTCGATGGTTCACTACCAAAGGTAAATCTACCTGGAGGCAGTGTTAAAGTTGAGGGACCAGATTTTAAGGGAAAGATGGAGAAGCCAGATGTTGATATCTCCCTCCCCAAAGGAATAGCTGAGGCTGAAATGAACATTGAAGGAAAGGGTGGGAAATTTAAAATGCCTAAATTCGATATTTCACTACCAAAGGTAAAACTACCTGAAGCCAAAGTAAAAATTGAAGGGCCTAATATGCAGGGAAAGCTGGACATGCCAGATGTTGACGTTTCACTCCCTAAAGGAAAATCAGAAGGAGATATCGACATTGACGCACATGTTGGCAAAGGAAGTAAATTCCACATGCCTTCCATAGATCTTTCTCCACCTAAAATGAAAGTGAAAGGACCTGATGTCAATGTAGAAGGCCCAGATTTCAAAGGTGGAAAGTTTGCCATGCCTTCATTCGATGTTTCATTACCAAAGGTAAATCTACCAGGAGGTAACGTTAAACTGGAAGGACCAGATATGAAGGGAAAGATGGAGATGCCAGATGTTGATGTCTCACTTCCTAAAGGAAAAGCTGAGGCTGAAATGAACGTTGAAGGAAAGTGTGGGAAATTTAAAATGCCTAAATTCGATGTTTCACTTCCAACGATGAACCTCCCAGAAGGAGATTTAAAATTAAAAGGCCCAGATCTAAAGGGTAAAAAGATTGAGATGCCGAACATCGACATCTCACTCCCTAAAGGAAAAGCAGGAGGGGATATAGACCTTGAGGCACACAGGGCCAAAGGCGGTAAATTCCACATGCCATCACTAGATCTCTCCCTCCCCAAAATGAAAGTGAAAGGACCTGATGTCAACGTAGAAGGCCCTGATGTCAAGGGTGGAACATTTAACATGCCCTCAGTCGATGGTTCACTACCAAAGGTAAATCTACCTGGAGGCAATGTTAAACTTGAGGGACCAGATTTGATGGGAAAGATGGAGATGCCAGATGTTGATATCTCCCTTCCCAAAGGAAAAGCTGAGGCTGAAATGAACATTGAAGGAAAGGGTGGGAAATTTAAAATGCCTAAATTCGATATTTCACTACCAAGGGTAAAACTACCTGATGGCAAAGTTCAAATTGAAGGACCTGATATGAAGGGAAAGCTGGACATGCCAGATTTTGACATTTCACTCCCTAAAGGAAAAGCAGAAGGCGACATCGACATTGACGCACATGTTGGCAAAGGTAGTAAATTCCACATGCCTTCCATTGATCTTTCTCTACCTAAAATGAAAGTGAAAGGACCTGATGTCAACATAGAAGGCCCAGATGTCAAAGGTGGAAAGTTTGCCATCCCCTCATTTGATGTTTCATTACCAAAGGTAAATCTACCAGGAGGTAACGTCAAACTGGAAAGACCAGATATGAAAGGGAAGGTTGAGATGCCAGATGTTTCATCCCCAAGTGGAAAAGCTGAAGGACATTTTGACATATCTCCAGCGGGGACAGAAGGCATAGGTGGATCAATTAATCTCCGCACTGTAAAACTACCAAAGGTTGACATCTCAGCTCCTAAGGTCGACTTTGACTTCAGCTTGGCCAAACCTAAGGAGGATGACATGGAACAGGAGCTACTGAAAGCAGAAGGTGGAAGGCCGTCTTCCAGCAGTAGTTTTGAAATGCCTGATGTGTCTCTAAGTCTTCCAAAGTTTGCGCTTCCCAAATTTGGGGGGAGACCTAAGAGTGGAGAGTTAGAGGGAAAAAATCCATCCTTCAGCCCTACTGAAGGAGAAATAGGAGCACCATCATTAGAGTTTGATGATGGTGAAGGAAATATTAAAGTCAAAGTAAACAAGCCTAAAATCAAAATGCCCTCATTTGGAATCTCTAAAAAGACGTCAAATGCATCTGTTTCTTGCCCTGAGGGAGATCTTGATGCAAAATTTGATGGAGACGTGCACAAGGGTGAGTTTCATGCACCCAACGTCTCAATTCAACTTCCCAGGTTTTCAGGCTTTGGATCCAAGGAAGTAGGCATGGCCAAGACAAGTGGAGACCTTGATGCAAAGGCCATGGTCAAAATACCAGCAATCAAACTGTCACTGCCAGCAGCAAAGACACCAGACACAGAGGTTCTTCTTCCCAAAGTAGAGGTAGACGTATCAGAAGCTGATATAAGAGGTTACGAGGGCAACCTAAAAATCCCTAAAATGCCAACAATTGATGTGTCTGCCCCAAAAACAGACCTGGACGTGTCAGTGTCTGAGGAAGAAAAAGGAACAATTAAAATCCCCTCTGTCAGTTTGCCAGACAGTAATATATCTGTTCCAAAAGGAAGGCCAGCAAAAATGAAAAGGCCAGAAATGGATCTCAAAGGATCAGGAGAATTAGATGAATCAGATGTTGAAATAGACGGAAAAGGACAAAGCAAGTTTAATATGCCCCATGTCAAACTACCAAACATTGACTTAACCTTGCCTACGGTAAAAATTGGAAAGGCTAATACATCAGATGTGGATTTACCCAACTCTGCAATGGAAGGAAAAGCATTGGTAGGGGATATTAATTCACCAGAAGTAGAAATTGAAGGAAAGAAAGGAAAGCCTCAGATCAAAATCCCAAATGTGGACATTTCACTTCCTCAAGGACAATCTGGAACGATTAAAGGACCTGATGTTGAAATGGAGATGAAAGGAAAGGGAGGTGGGCATTTTAAAATGCCAAATGTCCATATATCGCTACCTAAAGGAAAACTACCAAAGTCAGATAAACCTTGTGTGGATCTTGAAGCTGAGGTAGAGGGATGCAAACTCAAGGGGCCAGATGTCAAACTTCCATCTGCTCATATATCAATTCCAGAAGTCCCATGCTCCGACTTAAA
Organism: Gadus chalcogrammus; assembly: GCF_026213295.1. Classification (NCBI taxonomy): domain Eukaryota; kingdom Metazoa; phylum Chordata; class Actinopteri; order Gadiformes; family Gadidae; genus Gadus; species Gadus chalcogrammus. The sequence continues at coordinate 8,163,106 of NC_079427.1, read as the reverse complement.
GGTTGATGTGGATATAGGCAAGAAAAAGATGGAACTCCCTGATATCGAACTCAACACACCAGCCAGTGGAATGGGCAAGGGCACTAAGGTTAAAGGCACTAGATTCAAGATTGGGATGCCAAAAATGAAAAACAGCGGTGAAGCAAATGTAGAGTTGAATAAACGTGGCAAAGGCAAAGAGATTGAAGGGATGAGTTGTAAAATGGAGGAATCAGGCAACTCAAATGGAGAGGGTGCTTTCTCATTAACTAAAGAAGTTAAAGCACCAAGCACACACAACACAGACTATGATATCAGTGCTTCACAGGAATATGATTCCAAAATGGGTAAAGGCCAGAAAATCAAAATCCCTAAATTTGGGGTTGCATTGCCAGTTATTTCCACTCCTGAGGGAAGGATGAATGTTAATCAGACTGAGATACACTATGAGACATTGCCCAAAGTAAAAAAAGCTATGTTTGTGCTGGTAAATACCGAGGGAGAGGAGCTTGACATGCCTGCTAGTGTCCCCGATGAGGAAAGAACTGGGAATTTGGAAACAGGAGATAAAGTAAGGATACCAAAAATCCAAATGAAGCCAACCTTTGGGAAAACGGGCGCCAAGGACAAAGTATCACTTAAGTTTGAGAGCTCAAGTTCCGGCCTCGATGATGAAAAAGACTTCAACATTGGATCGAAGGATGATAAAACCAAGACTAGTGGTAAAATGAAACCGCCCAAGGTGTCATTCACCTCTCCATACACCAAGATGGCAGAACCAGTGGAGGAGGACGCTGAACTGAGTGGAAAACTAGTGACCGATTCCTCACCAGAAGGCAGAGATGCTCATGTGAAAGGATTGAAGGGGCAATCTGGCAAGGTGTCCTTTGCAGGGTATAGTCTGACAACAAGTGGGGAGGGCGCTAAAGGAACAGCAGGATCAGAAGAGAGGGGTGATGTTGTGAAGTCTCTTGCAAGATCAGAGATGCTAGACAGGGATAGCTCAGAGTCTCCAGACCCGCTTACGGCTGGGTACTCCATGGGTTTCAGCTCAACAAAGTTCCAAGAATGGGAGGCGAACCATGGGACAGATGCAACAGAGGCTTCTTCATGGTTCAAGGTCCCCAAGTTTAGCCTAAAGCCACACTCCACAGGTAAGCATCACACAATCTTAGCATCCAATAGTCGCACTCAATTAAATGTAAATACTTAATTATTATTAATTGAAACTGAATAAGGCAAACTGCAATTCTTTGCGGGTGTGTTGTAATGTGTATGTTCGATTTCAGGTATTATTTTTGTTACAATGAAGTTGCCATGGGTTTACAGTAAACATTCTACATCTCTTTTTTTGTCTTTCATTAGACTGAGACTTTTTCAAACTTCATACTTCCCACTGCCTCCTCTGTCTTCCCTACACATCTCCAATATAATACTTCCCTTCAACTACGCTACCCATCTTCCACTCTCCCTACATCTCACCTCCACCCTTCCACTGATGCCTTTACATCTCTTTATGACTCCTGTTGACTTGATACCTGCTGCTTCCTCTTTCCTCCTATCTCTCCTCTATCCACCTCCTCCTCCTCCACCTCCACCCCCTCCTTGCTTTCTGCACCCCCTCCACACCAAGGCTTCCTCCAGATAACCCCGGAGGGTTCGCCCCGGGCCCAGCGGAGGTCAGAGGTCAGCGACGAGGTTGGCGGCGAGGAAGGGGTCTCGGGGATGTTCTCCCTCCACTCGTCAGCGATGGACTTCAGCTCCAGCCATAGGTCCGAGCAGCATCACGTCTCCACCGTGCAGGAGGGGTCCGTCACCATGGTGACCAAGACCATCAGAACCACCCGACAGGTGGTCGCCACGGAAACAAGGACGGGCGAGGGGTCAGTCACCACGACCACCCGCAGGGTGTTGGACAACGAGCAATGAGGGTAAAAGTTGTTTTGTTAATTAGCCCAAGATGGCGTTTGGTTATATGCTAATCGTGTGCAACGGAATTTGGTTTTGGAATAACAAAACAGTGAACAGCAACATACTGTATGTATATTAAATGAAAAAGGGGAGTTATGAGTTTGATAAAAAAAAGAAACATCTATACTTCACCAGCTGTTACAGTCAGAGCAATAGAGTAATATATTTCTTATTTTTCTTTGATGTATTTTTTTACGTGACCATTATTTTATTTTTACCGTTACTGAAAAGTAAGAGTTGTGAGGTTAGTGATGATTATATTCAGGTTGGACTTGCTGGCTTCTGCAAATGTTTTTTAGAAAATTTCAGATTTAACACCTGTTGATTGCCATCATATATTTGCCTTACTCTCGACAAAATGGATTTGATTATATAATTAATTACTAGCTAGAATATGGCATTTTTCAAACACACAGGATAATCTTTTATGTAAATACATTTATAAATGTGCTGTTTCAAGCAGTATCTCTTTCAATACAAAATGATATTTTCATATAAGCAAATTCAGCAATAATATTTAGTTTTTTGATTGATGTTTCATAATGTTTGTCTTGAAAATATGTTTGTGTGAATTTGAAATGTATAGGTTGATTTTATGTTAGGGTTTATGTTCTACATGTCATTCTTATCACCAGCAAAAAAAAAAAATGGACGTGCTTCAGGGAACAGAAGACATTGCAGCAGAGGGTAGCGGGGCGCCTGCGAGTATTCTGGGTTGTCATTTCGCATAAAAACGGGGCATAGGATTCAAGTTGTACTGTCAGAAGAGTAGTAGTGTGCTGTATACTTACACTTTTGTGGATGTTTATTTTGGTATGTAATCCACAGTTCAGGTTACGTTAGGTCCAACTGTGTGTCTTTTAGTATCTTTATCGTACCACATTGAGGCTGTTTAAGAACCACCAGCCACTGAGGGCTTCACTCTCAAATCAAAGCCTTTCTTCAAAAGTCCCTTTTAAGATTAAGGATACACAATACATTGAGATATATATATATATATATAAAATAACTTTTTTTGTGTGTTTTTTTGGCCTCAAAGTCTTGGGACTTGTGCGATTTAAGTTTCTCTCAACAAATCAACATTTAGTTCAGGCAACTAGTTACAGATTCACGAAGAGGGATTGTTGAAAAGTGTCTTGATTGTGAAACAGTGAACAAAACAGAGATAAAAAAATAGTCCACCATGAAATGTTTGTGTTCAGAATCGGTGTTTGTACTTATTTATTTATTTATCTGCACAGTGGCCAGTGGCCGTAGCATCACAACCCCTGTAAACCATATAGTTTGACCTGTCCCCTCTTTTTTCATTCATGTTGAGATTATTTTCTTGTCCAAATGTATATGTGGATATAACTTAAAAGGTTTTGGAATGGAGTCCTTGTGGTTTTCTGCTTTGGTGAGCTTAAAAGAACTGTGTAATCATTTGCATCAAACAGCAATTCTGGCAATTTATAGTTAAACAAAGGTAGACTTGCAATTATGTGTATTATCATGGTATTGATAAGCAGTATCCAGTAGCCTATTTCCATCTTTGCAATTCTATTAAAAAGGTATGTTTTATTTTGAATAGGCTGTTTTAAATAAATAGTCTATTCAATTGTTTTTTCACATAGAATTTAAGTAGAATTTTAAAGGATTTTTTTTGTCAATTATGAGGATTAGAGAGAATGATGTTTAATGTATCTATATATAAATAAACAAAACAAGGAATTTAGTGTTTGCTTTTTTAACCTCTTCCTTGCATGGCATGGTCTTGAGTTTCGTTGTATTTTGTTGCTTTATTAAAAAAAAAAAGATTATATTCAGATTTAATATAGTGATAATGATTTCAGTTAATTTTCACTTTATTACAGAAGAACGAGTCTTAAGCCTATGTAGATATTTTAGAAGGATTTCATCCATCCATAGTTACATATTCTCGGAAGGATGAAAGCAATCTAAAAAATCGACATGTCTCCTTACGTCATGGATGCATATTATATATTTTTTATTACCGATTAGGTTTTTCCTACATCCATGATCCATGTAGGGACGTAAGTCTACGTCACTACGTGACGTATGTGACATTGGATGTTTCATTATGAAATATGAAACAGCGCCCTCTTCCGGACTATAATACGTATAGCCATGACAGATATATAATATATATTAAATATATAATACACATAGCCTCCAAGGAACGCGAGCTCTAGGCCTATTTAATAATATTACGCGACTAGGAATCATAGCTTAACTACCCCGTCAATTGTGAAGGTAGTTATCCTAAGCTAACTAAGTCACTTGTGTGTGTGTGTGTGTGTGTGTGTGTGTGTGTGTGTGTGTGTGTGTGTGTGTGTGTGTGTGTGTGTGTGTGTGTGTGTGTGTGTGTGTGTGTGTGTGTGTGTGTGTGTGTGCGCGTGCGTGCGTGCGTGTGTGTGTGTGTGTGTGTGTGTGCGTGTGGACATTGTAACGTGAGGAATACATTACAGAAGGCCTGTACCTTCCCATGTGGACTTCATAGTCAGCCCAGCATATATCCTGCTTCTCTTTTTCACATATTAAAAACCAAGCTTAAACCAGTTAGGGTACCCATTCTCTGGGGGGGCGAGAAGTAAGCAGTAGGCCTACCACGCAGAGACGGAGGTGTAATGACAGCAGCAGAGGAGGAGAGAGGAGGAGGACCTCTGGAGGAGACGGTGGACGAGTGGGACGCAGAGGCTCATGACGTCGTCTCCCTATTGTGTGCGTGTCCGTGTTTTTCTTTTTTTGTCTGTACTCGATCTACTCACGGGTCGCGGTGATGATGCGGTGAGGACGTAGGATGCTACGAGGCTGAGGGGGTGAGAGGGAGAGAGAGAGGGAGAGAGAGAGAGAGAGAGAGAGAGAGAGAGAGAGAGAGAGAGAGAGAGAGAGAGAGAGAGAGAGAGAGAGAGAGAGAGAGGTAAAGAAAGAGTGGGCTGCAAGTGAAATAGCCCACCGTCATCCTGGTCGCTGAGCTCACCGCGCGCGCACGCTCCGGAGGCTACTGCGGTAAAGATGCGGCGACGCACGATGCTTCGCCGCGATGGATAATCGTAATCGCAATGGCTTTACGAAGAGGTAAACAATCATGATTATTAGCTTTACAAATAATGCATTGGAAGTGGGTGGCCCCCGTATAATGTAAATTTGACGGTTTCTGACGGCTGTGGGTCCTCGTGCAGGCCGTTCGTCAGAGGATGAGGACGTCGTGGTGGTGAGTCTGAGGATGGGGCCATGAAGACCGAAGCAGGGTGTAACGTTTCGATAACAGGAGATGCTCTCCACGTAGGCTACTGAACAAAGAAAGGGAGATTTGAGATGCTGAAACTGCTGTGAAAACCCGCCGTAAACCCCCGGAGCAGGACATCAGTAAGTACTACAGCATCCCTATATGTTGACATGCGCTGCTGGTTATTCAGGTTTTACTGGCTTTGATGTGCGTCTATCCATGGTATGCTTTGAACAGCCTGTCTTTTATTAGCCTACAGTAGGCCTATTGGCTTTGGACAGAAAGAGAGAGAGAGGATATGTTTGTGTGTGTGTGTGTGTGTGTGTGTGTGTGTGTGTGTGTGTGTGTGTGTGTGTGTGTGTGTGTGTGTGTGTGTGTGTGTGTGTGTGTGTGTGTGTGTGTGTGTGTGTGCGTGTATGTGTGTGTGCGTGTGTGTGTCTGTATGTGTGTGAGGGTGTGGGTGTTAGTGTGTGTGTATGTCTCTGCGTGTGTGTTTGCGTGTGTGTTTGTCTGTGTGTGTTTAATTGCGTCTGTGTTTGTGTGTGCGTTTGCATGTGTTTGTCTGTGTGTGTGTGTGTGTGTGTGTGTGTGTGTGTGTGTGTGTGTGTGTGTGTGTGTGTGTGTGTGTGTGTGTGTGTGTGTGTGTTTGCGTACGCGTGGGTGCGTGGTCGGCTGGTGAGAAGGACACGTTGTGCTCGATGACCTTTGATGCCACACGCCCACACAGCGCCGTGCCGCGCGTGTGAGGTCCGCCTGGACGTTGACCTGGACTTTTACTCCTTGCGCAGTCGTGGCTCGAACCTGATGCATGTTAAGTCCAACCAGTCAAATTAATCCTCAGAACTAAAAAGGTTATGGATATATTGGGAAAATAGAGAGTAACTTTATCCCTCATCGTACCTCATCGTCGTCAACCGGTTCTATTTTTAACCCCGACAGCGACATGACACACAAACCAGAGTCAAATCAATAAATCACTTACTACAAATCCGATATGTGGTTGAACCGCTTCCAAATTATTATTTGTGCTCCAATCTGTCAAAACACGGTTTTATTAGTTTTGAGGAGGAAAACAACAATTCCCTTAAAAGCTCATCGTGTCAGCCCCCTGTCTCCCTCCACCCTGTCTGTCTGTCAGCCCCGTCTCCCTCCACCCTGTCTGTCTGACAGCCCCCTGTCTCCCTCCACCCTGTCTGTCTGACAGCCCCCTGTCTCCCTCCAACCTGTCTGTCTGACAGCAACATGTCTCCCTCCATCGTGTCTGTCTGACAGCCCCCTGTCTCCCTCCAACCTGTCTGTCTGTCGGCCCCCTGTCTCCCTCCACCCTGTCTGTCTGACAGCCCCCTGTCTCCCTCCACCCTGTCTGTCTGTCGGCCCCCTGTCTCCCTCCACCCTGTCTGTCTGACAGCCCCCTGTCTCCCTCCACCCTGTCTGTCTGACAGCCCCCTGTCTCCCTCCACCCTGTCTGTCTGACAGCCCCCTGTCTCCCTCCACCCTGTCTGTCTGACAGCCTCGTGTCTCCCTCCACCCTGTCTGTCTGTTGGCCCCCTGTCTCCCTCCAACCTGTCTGTCTGACAGCAACATGTCTCCCTCCATCGTGTCTGTCTGACAGCCCCCTGTCTCCCTCCAACCTGTCTGTCTGACAGCCCTGTGTCTCCCTCCACCCTGTCTGTCTGACAGCCCCCTGTCTCCCTCCACCCTGTCTGTCTGACAGCCCTGTGTCTCCCTCCTCCAGGTTGTTGGCGGCCGTGTGACTCAGAGCTCTGCCTCCTCGCTCTGACAGGAGCCAACGCTGCCCCCCTCCCCCCGCCGCCCTCCCAGCCCGGCGATCGCACAGCGCTGTCGGCAGGGGAACTGTGGAGCTCTACGGGAGATGAAGCAGGCCCCCGCGGCCCTCGTCTTCCTCGTCTTCCTCGTCAGTGTTTACAGTTCCTGTTTACAGTCCTGACCCACGGGCGTTTTTCCCCCCTCCTCTTCAGAAGCGGCGTGGCTCGCCGGTGTCTCGGAGGAACGAGGTCCGCCCATCACGTCTTTCTCTCCAGGAGAAGGACCGGATCCTTTTTAATTCGTCCTTTTTTGCAGAACTTGAGACATAACGCGAGAGAAGCGTAGTCCCAGCCTTTTTATCATCCAATCAAGTTCGACATGCTTCCGAGTGGAATGAAACACTGGTAGGACGACGCTGGTAAAGTAGAGCAGCTCTCCCTTGAGCCTTTGAAACCGAGATATTTTCACTTTTTTCTGCAGTCAGACTGATCACATGCTCTTTGAAATCCTAATATACGCGTTCTAAATAAGAGACACGCAAAGCCCAGTCGCTGAACTTTACATGAGACCTGAATCGAGCGCGATGCTCCAGCAAAACAACAACAACAACTACCCATGCCTCAACATGACCGGCCCCACAGGTGGAGAGGGCATCCAGGCATGCCCCCGGGCCCATGGGCCCTTCCCCAGCCGCATGGAGCTCAGTCTGGGGGACCTTCCGCTGGTCAGGGGCCTCAGGGCCTGGGCCCTCTGCTCCAAGAACCGCCTGAAGACCAGGGGAGAGCTGGGGGGTGGAGGGCATGCTCCAACCATCGGACCCTCCACCACCAGCACCACCAATGAGAGGCAGAGCTCCTGCCCCAGGCCTGCGGACATGTACCCGGCCGGGGAGCTGGGCGGCATGGGCTACGGGCTTCCGGTGGGGCTGGACGCCAGGCAGGCCGGAATAGGTGCCCTGGTCACCGTAGCAACGCTGAAGACCTCTGAGGTGGGGGGGAAGACGCAGACCCAGACCCAGTGCCTGTTCCTCCGGACTGAGAAGGGAAGCTGCCTCTACTCCACGACCAAGCCCGGAGGCTGGTCCCTGGGGAAGGGCCCGGGCCTGTCCGCCGGCGGGGCCTCTGCCCTGGTCGGGAGCTGGCTCAGAGGGAAGGTCAGTGGAGGAGGAGGCGGAGGAGGAGGCGGAGAGCACCAGGCGGGGAAGAGAACCAGCGGGCCTCCTCTTCCTCCCCCTCCGGCGGCTCTACAGAGCGGCGGGTCCAACCGGGTCCGGGTGCGTTCGGGCCGGCGCTGGAGGAAGTCCTGCAACGCCAACGGCCCGGGATCGAACAAAACCACCGGCATCGGCGGCCAGAGGAGAGGCCGGGAGGAGGCTGGCGGCACGGAAATCATCCTGGGAGAATGCCAGGAAGGGGGAGACAAAGGCGAGTTCCACAACAACCTCCAGGGCGCTCAGGAGGCCGGAGGGGGAGGCCGTAAACAGGAGGGCGGTGCAGGATGCACAAGGAGCTGCCGATGCTGTCACAACACTCTGGCCAGGAACTGCGCTCGATGTGCGAGGCGAGCTGTGCGGTCGGGCGCGAGGCAGAGGCTGGAGGAACACAAGACCCAGGCGGGAGACGAGCGTGGCATGAACGGGCCGGGGAACAAGGACGGAGGGAAGACAAATGGAGGACAAGAAAAGGGAGAGCAGGAGAAGGAGAGGGAGGAGGAGGAGGAGAAGAGCAGGTCAAAGCCTCTTGACTCCATTGTGTCGCTGCCAAACGCTGACTCGCCGACAAATTGCTTTTACCCAGAATCCTCCAGCAACAGCGAGGCGTCTGAAAAAAGCTGTGACAAGGACATTAGGGAAGTAAATGAACCCCTACAGACAAAAATGTGCACTTATTCAGAGAACAAAGAACAGCCCTGCTCCCAAAACAGCAGGAACGAAGACTTTGGCCGGACTCTGAGAAACCCAAGTGGTGAGGAGCTCAACAATGGCGAGTTGGACACTCCTCTGACTGATGATGTTAGACCACACAGTGAGTACCTGGACGATAGCCTGCCTCTACCAAATGGCACCTCATCTCCACCCCTGGTAGTCCGGAACCCTGTGCAGAAACACTGTGAAGACGTGGGGCGTAATGTGGGTGAGATCCCAGCGGTAGCAGACACAGAACCAACTCAGGACTCGAAGAGTCCCTGTGACGACCCGCAAGAGGACGGAGGAAACCGTTTGTGGTCCGACGAATGTGCCGCGAAAACAGCCCCCTGCTGTGAAGAGGGCCTACACCGTCTTACCTCAGCCACACCTGTAGAGGGCAGCACCTTCCCTGCTGAACTAAGCCTCGACACCATGCAGGGGCAGCGAGGGAGCAGCACTGCAGACAGGGAACACAACAACAGCCATACAGAGAGCGCTGACGGGGGCAGTGCAGAGAAGGGGGACCGGGACCATAGTAAAGGTCGTCCACTTGAGTTGTGTGTCAAATCAGACCAGCTCATGCCACGAGAATCCTCTCCTGGGGATTTATACACAAAAGAGCCTTTTCATGAGGAGAAGCCTCTGAAAGAGACGGGCAATGTAAACTGTAATGAACCCGAGGTGGTGTTATCAGAGGAGCAGAGGGGCTCCTGTCATCAGGCAACGCTGAGTTGTAGAAATGAGGGGAAGGCCAGTAAAGACGAGGCGAACGCCGCTGACTCTGCCCCAGGGCTCAGAGAGGTAGACGGCCTCCAGGGAGGATCCATCACAGAGGCAGTCAGGGGGACGTTGATGAAGGTCGCAGAGGGGGAGGAAGATAAGAGGCTAGGAGATGAAGAGGATTGCAGCGGGGTTGAGTTTGAGGAGGGGAGGGGAGAGGAGCTGGCAGGGGAACACAGACGAGCCGAGTCAGGTTTGGAGAGTTCTGTTGACGGCAGCGAGACAGTGCCAGAGCTTAGAGGGGATGACGGCAGCCAGGAGATTACTGGAGAAGAGGAGAAGAAGGAGAATAATAAGCACGACCAAAGCCTTCAAGATGGCAGTGCCGGGACGACGGATGATGAAAAACACGGCAACTCAGAGGGGAAGTTAGGCCAGGGCGAGGCCGAATACATCAGACTGCAGCAGCCGCAACGGGAGAGGGAAAGGAGAGACGCTCTGAAGGCTTCAGGTTTCACTGCAGAGGGACCGACACTCCAGGAATTTGCCACTGAATGGACACAAGAGGCAAGCTGTGCACCCTCCCTGTCCCCACGTCTCCTGAAGGAGGAGGAGGAGGAGGAGGAGGAGGAGGAGGAAGAGGGGGAGGCGGCGAGGTGGAGCAGAGGCGGAGGACAAAACCCTGTAGAGGCTGTAGTGACCTGTTGCCCCCTCTCACTAATTCCTACCATTACAAACGCCGCCGCCGGCCCCCCCCTACCTGATCCCCCCTATAAAACCCATGCCGTGGCTAATCCCGCCCCCCCTCGGCCCCCGCCGGGAGCCATGGCAACGGACCCGCAACGCCCGGGGGCAGGCGGGAAGAGCGCGTGGACGCAGAGCAGGGTGGAAGAAGGGAGCAGGGAGGGAGTGAGAGGAGCGCAGGAGGAGGAGGAGGAGGAGGAGGAGGAGGAAGAGGCGGGGGAGGGAGCCACGCTGTCTGAGAGCACGGAGGAGCCCGGCCAGGAGAAGGAGGAGCAGGAGGAGAGATTTAAAGAGAGGAGCCAGGAGCAGAGCGCCATTGTGGCCACCGAGCGAAGGGAGCAGGGGGAGGAGGAGGTAGAGGAGGAGGAGGTGAAGGAGGAGGAGGAGGAGGAGGAGGAGGATGAGTTTGGGGGGTTCATGCAGGCGGACGCAGAGCCCGGCTGGAGCGAGGGATTTACTCCTTCTGCCCCAGAGGCTTGTGGGAACACAGAAAACACTGGTGAGTACTCGGTTAGTTATGTTGCTCTGTTGCTCTGTTGCTTTCTATGTCTCTCTCTCCCTTTCTCTTTCTCTCTCTATCTATCTTTCTCTCTCTTTCTCTCTCTCTCTTTCTTTGTCTTTATATTTTGTTCAATTTCTCTTACTCTCTGTATCTTTCTCTCTCTCCTCTGTCAACCTGTGTGCATTCCTCTCTTATTCCCGACACTCTCTCTCTCTATTTATCTTTCCCTCTCTTTCGTTCCGTCACCCTCTCTCTTTCTCTCTGTATCTCTCTTTTGACCTGCGTACATACCTCTCTGTCCTTTGCTTTTAGTTATCTCTCATGTTTCCCTCTTTCTTTTTACCTCTCCCTCTATTTCCACCTCTCTTCCTTTCTCTATCCACCTGCTTCCTTTTGCGTGTGTGTGTGCGTGTGTGCGCGCGCGCGCGTGTGTGTGTGTGTGTGTGTGTGTGTGTGTGTGTGTGTGTGTGTGCGTGCGTGCGTGCGTGCGTGTGTGTGTGTGTGTGTGTGTGTGTGTGTGTGTGTGTGTGTGTGTGTGTGTGTGTGTGTGTGTGTGTGTGTGTGTGTGTGTGTGTGTGTGTGTGTGTGTGTGTGTGTGTGTGTGTGTGTGTGTGTGTGTGTGTGTGTGTGTGTGTGTGTGTGTGTGCGTGCGTGCGTGCGTGCGAGCGAGCGAGCGAGCGAGCGAGCGAGTGAGTGAGCATGTGTGTGCGCGTCTGTCTGGGTTTGTTTAAATGAGTTTGTGCTTGTCGTGACAGCCAATAAAGCTGTTGTTGGCTAGAAGTACACTGAGAACAAAGACAAGCTCCTGAGATATCCTGAGACCTCAAGATGTCCCCCAAAACAAAACAAGCACAGAATACTAAATCCTAGACTACTAAGACACCTGTCTGCACACCCATTTTGTAAATCACATCTCCATACCTCTAATAAGATGTGATGGTAAAGCGATTTTAATACACTGAGTGTGTTACTGAATGCGTCCCTCATCGGTCTATTTTTCATTTGTATTCAATGCTCGTGATGAAAGTCTGGCACTTTTTCCACCCCTCTTCATCATTTGGCAGCAGTGCATTTGAGGATACAGTGGCTTGTAACCTTGTAGTTTGTATCTGCTGTGTCACAATGACCACTATCAAGTTTCACTGGACACACGCATACATATACACACACACACACACACACACACACACACACACACACACACACACACACACACACACACACACACACACACACACACACACACACACACACACACACACACACACACACTTATTTGCACTCTGTGTGAGAGAGCTTATCTTTAGCCATTAAGCATTAGCCAAATTACTCGCATGATTACCTGATATAGAGTGTATCCGCATGGTAGGATTTCTGTTTTTTAAGTTCCACTTATGTTTTGCCCATGGGAGTGTCTGTCTGTGTGGGTCTGGTGTTCAGTGTAACATAACAGGCATGTCCAGGTTGGTGGGTGCTTTTTGTTGTGTATGATTATGTCTTGCTATAAATGGCCAACCAGGGCTAATGGGCTAACTAAGGCCAGACCAGGATCGTGTTTGGTTGTATGTCACCCTTATTTCGCTCTTACTCAATGTGTGAGTTTGCGTGTCAGTGATGGGGTCCTGTCGCCATCACTGGGCTGGTGTGGGTCAGCTCTGCTTGGCCCTCCAGTGGAAAAGGAAGATATGATCTGGTGTGACCTGGATTCCTAGACCCCTTAGCGCTCTCTCTCTCTCTCTCTCTCTCTCTCTCTCTCTCTCTCTCTCTCTCTCTCTCTCTCTCTCTCTCTCTCTCTCTCTCTCTCTCTCTCTCTCTCATCTTACTAGTTGGGTGGTATAAATCATTCAAAACAGGGTTAGAGGTGTGTGTGTGTGTGTGTGTGTGTGTGTGTGTGTGTGTGTGTGTGTGTGTGTGTGTGTGTGTGTGTGTGTGTGTGTGTGTGTGTGTGTGTGTGTGTGTGTGTGTGTGTGTGTGTGGCTGCCTCTCCTACCCATTGCCTCCCATGAGCTCACACACACAACCTGTCTAGGAGTTCTCTCGACTACTCTCAGACCAACAGACAAAGGATTAACACACAAAGAGTTTAGCTCCTCCCCGTACAGCCCATAATATGCAGTTACTGTTACAAGTGTTCGCTGCCAAGGCGTTGGCTACACCCCTGATCGATAGCCTGCTGTCCCTGCTGTTCTTTGATCGCTCAGCCCAGAATTGGATCCCTTTGTGAACATTTAGTCAATCTGATTGACAGGTGGCTCTAGAAGCAATACATTCGCTCACCCAGCAGTGTTCAACCACCATTACAATCTCTTTTGTTACATTTCCCACAGGTAATATTTTGAATCTTCATATATTCTGTCCGTTAAATATGGTTATGTGTGTGTGGGTGTGCCTGTGTATGAATGCTTGTCATTTACAGGGGAGTTAACCCAATGGACATCTGGCTGGACGGACGACTCATTCCACCAATCAGACGACTGCTGGACAGCTTTTTCTCAGGACTCATTGGTTGCGAGCGGTGACCCAGTAGCACAGTTGTGGCCAATCGCTGCTGGGGAAGAGCAGAGAGGGAGGCCCTCATCCAATAAGAATGTGGTACAGTAGTCTTGCTTCCTACTTCCCCTCATAAACCTCAGCTTGCCGTTTCATTTGCTTGATGCTGTTTAAACCATCAGGTTTAGATATTTGGCCACCTCTGAGAAAATAAATGAAAATAAAAGATGACAACATACTGTATTGATAAATTGTCTTTATCATCGTGATTATATGAAAGTGAATGACAATTAGAGATCACAATACTTTTCTTTTAATCGTTAACTGGTCAGGGACAGTACAAATTCAAAAACATTTTCACATTATTGTTAATATAACGTATTTGTACATTGTGCAGTGCATGTAAGATAGCATAACATAACATAGTCTCATGTAGCCAGAAGTGGAGTGTTTCTGTAGTTGAATCTTTGCAACATTGAGATTCAAATAAAGTTTGTTCCTAAAAGAAACATGGTCATTCTAGGTCAGAGAACCTTGTGTGCTTTTCAGCAATTCAAAAGAACCCCAGGTTACAGAAAGAAGTTCTCCATAAAACCTGACTCAGCACAAGGAATAGCAGAATTCCGTGTCAGGGCTTTCAGCTAGACATTTCACACAGTGGTTAACATCAAGGACTCCTCTTCACAGCATCCTGCGAGCGCTCAAACTTTTCCTAGATTCTTGTGGCTGTTCGCTGTAATCCGGCAACAAACTGCATTTACCCTAACGCATCGTAGAAATGTCAACTTTCATACAAGCCCTCCAGCAGGTTGACACTGGCAGACTGGTTTCCACTCCCAGGCAAAACATTTCCTGTGGCCTACAGGCATACAATGCAACCAGTGTAATATAAAAAGGAAATTTGCTATTGGCTGCACGACATCATCACAGAGTATGCATTCCTGCAGATAGTTATACTGAAAATAACTTGTTTTACAACATGATATATAAGTATTATACAGATGTTTATTTTATTTAATTTGTGAGATTTGTAACTAGTGTCCTAACCATCTTGTCTTTGTTTGTGTGTTTGTGTTTGCGTGCGTTTGCATGCGTGTGTGTATGTGTCTGTCTGTCTGTCTGTCTGTCTGTCTGTCTGTCTGTCTGTCTGTCTGTCTGTCTGTCTGTCTGTCTGTCTGTCTGTCTGTCTGTCTGTCTGTCTGTCTGTCTGTCTGTCTGTCTGTGTGTGTGTGTGTGTGTGTGTGTGTGTGTGTGTGTGTGTGTGTGTGTGCATGCGTGCGTGCTGCGCGTGTGCGTGTGTGTGTGTGTGCTCTGCAGATGGACGTGTTGTCTGAGGCCTTCCCCTCCTCAGGCCAGCTGGCCTCTGACCCCGGGACTGGGTCTGGGACGGTCCCAACGCTGACCTCTGAGACGGGGGTGGGGTCTGGGACGGTCCCAACGCTGACCCAGCTCCTTCAGGGAGAGCGACACCACTCCAGGACCACCCAAGACCAGGGGTGAGTGCCTCCCCGTCCCTGGCAGGAGCAGAACTTTACTAAACTAAAGAGACCTTAAAGCAGGGGTCACCAACACCGTGCCCGCGGGCACCAGGACGCCCGCAAGGACCACATGAGGCGCCCGCAGGCCTGTTCTGAAAATAGCACAGCTCATTCTTGAACAACTCTTTCCCACCTTTTTTTGAAGTCATTGTTGATAATTATTGTGAGAAATCATCAACATGATCAGTGTCTTCACATAGATGAGCATCATTAATCAATATTAACAATATATATTGTGGCAACCCCGATCCCACGGAGGAGTTCGAGCCCCGCCAGCGCCCTCTCCGCGGGCAGGTAGTCAGGGGGAGATATGTGCCGCTCGGCGCAGCGATGCGGGAGGGAGCATCGAGCGCACCCGCGCAATCACGGAGATGCGGAGCACCCGGCGGAGCAAGACAGCGGAGGGGACTTAACGGCCGCGTGGACACCAGTCAGGAGAACGCGACCGAACGGGAAAGACGCAGTGGGTGGAGATTACCCGAACCCCCGCCAATGCCAATACGCTTCCCCCCAGGACTAAGCCGCCGAAGACGCAGGGGATCGAGACCCCGCCCCCCGCAGCAGGACCAGACCCGGCGCGGCGCCCTTTATTCCCAGACCCGGAAGAACCTGAGTTCACTCCTTTGTTCCTTTTTCGCATAAGTGGTTAACCAAATAAACGAACGTTAACCCACGCCTTGTTTGATCCATCTCCTCGGGAAACCTCAGCCGCCGACGATCGGGGTTGCCACAATATAACTAAAGGCAAACTGAGCAAATTTGTTATTTCAGAAGAGTGTATCAAACTGGGTGTCCTTCGTATGACTCGGTGCCCATGAAGTAGCTCTCAGGTTCAAAAAGGTTGGTGACCCCTGCCTTAAAGGTTGTAAGAGCGATGTCGGGGGACGTCACTTCTGTTGGTATTTGAAGCGAGATCCCAAACAAACAGAGCCGGCTCGCCCCTCCCTTCCGTGTTTCGTGCATCCAGTCAAAACTATCATGAACGCAGCGCAAAACCCTACAACACCCACCCCTTGTCGGTGATTGGCTGGAATACTATTTATTTTGGCTTTTGAGTGGTTGGTAGTACCATTTGTTTTTGTGTCCGATCTCGGAGCACTGGCTGCCTACAGAGACGCGATTTGGGGCGGGCACCTATGGTCCTTCCAGCAAAGAGGATAATGCAAGAACTCTGCAGAGTCAAAAACTACAATAATAAACGTGGAGCATTTCGCAATTCTTAAATGTTAAGAGTCCACACATTTTGCATAATAAAGTCCAATGAGCTAGTGGATCGTGAGGATAGATCAGATGAATGTGATCCTTTATGTTTCGGCCTAGAATCGCTCATAAAACCTTTCAGTACAGAATGGGATAACGGAATAATGGAGTCAAAAGATACAGGGTTTCATCTGTAGTCTACCTCCTCCTTAATGACCTGTGTCTGAATTCACTGGAAGTTCTAAGATTACGCTTTTATTCATGTAGTTAATAGTAGAATAGAGTTGTATAAGTTCAGATATTAAAAGTACATTTGGGAATTGTTCCTTTGAAACTAGGAGCACCGCATGACCTTTTGAGTTTGCGGTGAAAGCTAGAGGGCGCTGTCCCCACATAAAGGATACAGTATCCCTGTTTCTTTATCCAATTCAGTAGAAAACAGTCTAATACAGGAATAATAATCATGCTTAACACACAAATAGTCGAGAGAAAAAAATACCTGATTTAATGCCTGACTTGTGTGAGACTGTGTGAGATTTTGTGTGAGACTCTGTATACTTATTCATAACAGCCAGAAAATGTATGCATGGCTTGAAGCAACGCACAATACAAAGAAACTGTTCACAATCCACGCAAAACCGTTAGATCGTTCGATTCATGTGCATGTGTTGATGCATGTGTGGATGTGTGGATGTGTGGGTGTGCGTTTGGGTGGGTGAGTGCGTGCGTGTGTCGGTGCGTTCGTGCGTGGTTGGGCAATGTTATGTGTTAATGTTATGTAGGCACTGTGACACTTAAACAGTCCATGTCCCACTAGGTGGCTGGCGGTGGAAAGTGTGAAACACCATGTATGTCACACCGTACCAGAGAGTCATGTGAATTATTATCCAGAAGCCATGCTGGATAATGAACCTTTTGTTACATATTCACGCACAGTTGCTGGAAAGCTGCAAGCAATCTGTATTGCGTCTGTAGTTGGTGTATGAATTCATCTGTTTGTCTATTCGTCCACTCCGTTCATCATAACTTATTTGCTTGTTTTTCTTCTGGGGTCGACCCTTGCAGTCTGTTGGACAATTTCCACGACTTGAACAAGATGATTGGCCAGCGCTACAAGAGGACCAATGGCGTGTCTCGCGACCTGCTTCTCAAGACCTTATACCTGGAGCCGGCCTACACTGTGAGTACATGCAGATCGTTGTGTGAGTGTATTCAGCGCACACACAGACCCAGGTCACACACCATAAAGTTCACATTCGTTAACATTCCTCATCTTCGATCGGGTTGGGCTGTTAAGATGCTCGGTCAATGGGTTTGATACGTCTCTTTATTCATGAACCTCTTTAAAGGTCATCTTGAACGTTTATTATTTCCTTGTGGCCGGCAGCTGCTGCTCATTGACTGTAGTCTTTTACACACACAAAAAATACTTCATTTCTTGGATCTTGGCAAGTTCTAATTTACAAATACACATTTGTAATTATTACCAAGTAATAATTATTAATCTCCATGTAAACATTTCTTTGCATCTAGCAAGAGAGTGCAGTCAAGCCATCGCAGTAGTGGTCTGTTTCTCTTTCTGCTCCCATACAAATGAGTAGAAGCGTTTAAACGTATTGAATCACAAGGAGGCAACATGCCATCCATCAGGCTCCCACTCTTGTTTCTGCTTGTCTCTGCTTGTCAAGGTGTTAAGAAATGTACTACTATCTGAACTTCTGCTTAATTCACACCCAACGAGGGCGGTGGAATTACTCCAAGGAGCCTTCAGATAAAATGAAGCAGAGCGAGAGGGAGAGAGCTAATTAATCTCCTTTGGGTTTTGCAATTTAGCCTCTTCATCAGGAAATGAATGGAAATAAGCAGTCATTCTCTCTCTCACACCCCCTCTCACTCTCTCACTCACTCACTCATTTACACACACACACACAAACAGACAAACACACACACACACACACACACACACACACACACACACACACACACACACACACACAAACAGGGTTGTGATATGGACACAAATAGAACATGACAGTGTGGCACTTTAAGCCATTCCGCCACTCCTACACCAGTTAATCACAACCGTTTTAAGGTTAGCCATTTTAATGCGGGGTCGCTGGTTCGATATCCAACCACTTCAGCCTTCAGTCCCATGGCAGTAACCCCCGTCACCCCTTGCTGCCACCCCTGAACTGGTTATTGCCTTAGATGTTTGACACATGGCTGTTGGTGTGCGTTGTGTGTGTGTGTTTGAGGTTCAATTGTACTTGCATGCTTTAAGTTCTGTTAAAAATTCAGAAAGACATTCAGAAACACAAGGACAATACAACAACAATGATGAGGATGGCTGCAATGGCATGATTTCATATCAAAACCAAACGAATAAAAAAAAAGAAACAGAACATCTTCCGTTAAAACTGTGGATAAGAAAATCACTGAAACGGTGTAACTAAGTGACTGCGAACAATAGAGTCCATTATGTGACTCCTTATAAGGGCTGAACTGTACTATATTCACTTAAACACCTGTGTCTCCCTCTCTCGTCCTCCCTCTCTCGCTCTGTCTCTATCTGTCTGTCTGTCGGTTCTCTCTCTCTCTCTCTCTCTCTCTCTCTCTCTCTCTCTCTCTCTCTCTCTTTCTCTCTCTCTCTCTCTCTCTCTCTCTCTCTCTCTCTCTCTCTCTCTCTCTCTCTCTGTTGCCTCTCTCTGTCTGTGCTCTCTATCCCTCTGTTCTCTCAGGAAATCAGAAACATATCCAGGCCGATCAATCACAGGCTCTCCCCTGGCCTCCCTTCGGCCAATCGGCACGCTCAGAGCTCCAAGCGGCGTCTGTCGTACGACCACAACAGAAACATCGCAGAGTAACGTGTCAGAGTGGGAGCCCAGCGTCGCTCCAGCCTGTCTGACTGCTGTACGGTGCACTCCCTGGGTGGAAGTGGACTTTTAGACTTTCAACAGGATTCAGCCACAGCCCGAGGGAATTGGACCCAAACACTTTTTTTCTAAAGACCACAGGGGTCAAAGGTTCACCTCACACATCCACTGTGTATCACCTGCAACGTATCCCTAGATTTGACTATTCGTCTAACCTATTTTTGACCTTGTTGCAGTTCCTCGTCCCCTGACAGCCGTATCACCTAGATTTGCCACAAATTGCATCAGTTATTGGCAATTTAAATGAAATGTCAATAATATCAGCAAAGCTTGATGCATGACACAAACACCGTTGATTTCTTCTCGCTTTTTTTTCAGAGAATAAGTGTATGGACCAGACTGTTTGGTAGGAAAGCACCTGGGCAGCTTTTTCGAGCGATAGTTGAGAGCGTAGTTTCCATTGACGGCTACTTGAAATCTGCTTGTAAAGAAGCACTACAGTCCTCCCGTTGTTGTAGCGGTGAAAACCTTACTGGCGAAACTTTAAAATCACTAATCTAAGTCACTGACTCTAGTTTAAGCTTTTGAAGTTGGAAACGTCTCCCGTTAAGTAAAACCTCAAAAGATGACTTAAAAAGACCGGTTCTCATCTCTTTTGAAACATTTGTGATCCCAAAGTGACCACAAAGCAGGTAGAGAGCATTGATGCTCTGGCTACCAGCTGATCCATCTGAACTAACTCGCTTTTTCATCATCCCTTGACCATCTCCAAAGTCCAAGGTTTTGAGAAAGAGTTGATTAATATAATCAGGATAGGATTAATTTGTCCTGGTTTATGTTATTTACTTTTTTCCCACCATGTGAATTGACTGCTCGAAGATGTGTGTTAACCTTCAAATGTCAAACATCATTTTATCCCATGTGATCATCGAACTTGACCTTTTGTTGTTTGCTGAACTTGAAATGGCACTTATGATAGTAAACCTCTTTTTTCTATCCCAACAGGAGGGATTATAATTGATTATTTCTCTGGTCACAATAGAAATGGCAAATGTGTGATTTTGTTGTGAGTTCTTAAGAGTTTTTGTTGTGTACTGTCAGTAACACTGGAATTATTATTATTATCAAATGTGAGAATTAATTTGATCAGAAAAAATATATATTCGTCTTCCAAACAGTGCCAATAACAAAATGAATAATTAAAAGTGCCAATTTTTTTACAAGGTTACTTAAAATCGATGGCAGATTGGGGCATTTGTGAGAAAGTGTTTCTTCACAAATCGTCTGTATTCTCGAATCGACACAAACCGGCCTCCAGCCTTCTCTTAATTAATCTCCTCTCCGTCTGACTGCATGTCCGTCTTTCTGTCTGTCCGTCAATGCACTGATTCCATTACTTTGCCGAGGCCTGTGTTGATTCAAAACCCAAGCCTACCTGCCGATCTGAACGCTGTTCTCGCGAGAGGAACGATCAAACTGTCATCATCTCCATAGCGCAGTGAACCGTTTTGCAACCAAATTATGATTCCTTTCAACATTCTGTCATGTGTCAGAGGTCATGTGTGGTGAATGTCAGCCATTTGTACAATCTGTGGATTCCAGCAGAAAAAGATGAATATTTTCTGAACTGTTCACAATGAAAAAAATAAAAAAGGTCAACTTGTCAAGTGATGTAATAAAATGATCCCGCTGTAAGAGCTGCCTGTTAACATTCTCTGATCAGGTGCTATATTTACAACGATATACAGAAGGGCCGGTAGTTTGGAGACTTTCAGGTCAATCATGTAGATATCCTTTACTTTCATGAATCGATCAGGTGTTGAAATGATTGTCATTAGAAAAACAAGGGTGTTAGGTATTGTCTTTCTGGTAATTGATGTAGTACTGTCCTGAAATGTAATAATTATATATACTGTATACTACATTATCAAATCAAACACAATGTACTATTGATACAACCAGATACTTTGAGTCCCCCAAAAACACCAAGTGTTTTCCGGGGGTACACTTGTTAAGAATGGAAGACAACACTACCAACTTAGAACAAGATCTACTGAGTCAGACAAAGATCTGCTGATCAAGACCATGGTCTACTGAGCCAGGCCAAGATCCACTGAGCCAGACCTAGATCTACTGAGCCAGACCAAGATCTACTGAGCCAGACCAAGATCTAGGGAGCCAGACCAAGATCTACTGAGCCAGACCAAGATCCACTGAGCCAGACCAAGATCCACTGAGCCAGACCAAGATTTACTGAGCCAGACCAAGATCTACTGAGCCAGACCAAGATCTACTGAGCCAGACCAAGATCTACTGAGCCAGACCAAGATCTACTGAGCCAGGCCAAGATCCACTGAGCCAGACCAAGATGTACTGAGCCAGACCAAGATCAACTGAGCCAGACCAAGATCCACTGACGAAGGCTTCCAGTGAAGCTTGTCGTTTCTGGTCATACACCAGACTATGAGCGTTACCATGTTCTGGAACATTCCTACAACAACGTATTGATCATGTGGAGCCGAGCCATACCAGAGATGTTTTCAGCCACCTGTGCCCCTGAAGGATGGGGGCTAACGCTCCTAAGAGGAATTTCTCTCTTAAGTCATAAAATTTGTCACGCTTCATGCTTGTTATGAAGCTTCCTGAAATGGAAAAGGAGAGGAGTTAGGGTGTTTGAGATATTGTATGTTGAATAATTCCCCATGTGGAGGTAAAGTCCTCCATATTTGCTTAAGTAGGCAAGGCGTGTAGGTGAGTATCTCCTTTGTGCTACACTCTGCGTATACGGAGTCGCCACTAGAATTAAAGAGGGGAACATTAATGCAAAACCAACATCAAGTGTTAATCTCATCAAACAAAAAAATGAATTAACAGCATCCGCCCCTGGTCGACCAAGAGTTAACAGGATATGAGAGGCACTCTAGGCAAATACCTGCCTGCTTCACCATGATAACGGTGCATTGTACGGCGTCGACGCGTTAAAAATAGGCTCCTTTCATTCCCTGTCTAAGGCAACGATTATTTATTCTATACGAGTCTGCCCATAGTCCTACAGATAAAAACCCTAATTTAAATGTCCGGGGAATGATCGTGATGAGGCTGCCTTGCGCTTAACTGGCCACCTGAACACACAGCCATGCCAGGTGAAAGAGACTTATAAGACATTCATACGATTTAAGCTACAATAACTGAACATGGCCATTCGGCGAGTAAGCAGGAGATCAAGAATGTGAAAAACAAATCACACATCCAAGCAATGTTTGAAAAGTATTTATCTTCAAAACTTCAAAAGCGGGCTGCGTAAAACCCTGATCCAAATTGACACGATCGAGTGATTTATTAAATGCGTCTCAATCACGAAAAGCACGGTGATGTTTGCGCGCACTGGTCCCCTTGGTGGGGAGACCGACAGAACACACCCCCCTTGGCAGGTCCGCTATGGGAGGAGGTACAGTAACTGGGAGGAGAAGGAAGAGGAGGGATTTTCATCGTAGTCGATCTGAAGTTAGGCTACCCTGTTATGGTAAACGAAACCCTTTGGACCCGAGTCCACACCGGTGCCGCCAAACATGACTTCTTCCGCAAGTAAGTCCTGGCTTCTGCTCCTAGGCTTCATACTGTTTTATGTCATTTACTTGTTGCTCGGCGCCCTGGTTTTCTCCAGCATCGAGCGACCGGTGGAGGATAAACTGAGAAATGACATCCAAACTATGCAGAGAGAGTTTCTCAACCAGACCTGCATCAACGCGACAGCTCTGGAAGAGTTTTTGGTCAAGGCTTTGAGCGCAAGCGAGTACGGGGTATCGGTCCTCAAGAACTCATCCCTCAACTCCAACTGGGACATGGCCTCCTCCATGTTCTTCGCCAACACTTTGGTGACTACGGTTGGTAAGTGGAACAAAGCGGATGACGTTTGGTGTTTTTGTTATTAGGAGATGGTGACGTATTGGGAAAGCGCAATCAATCCTCAAAGCCCTTATTGCGTCCATAGCCAATTGTCGTCTCTTTTCATCGGGGTTCCCGTCCATTACACTAATCTGACGATGGAGAATGGCACTGGCAAACGGTGCTGAATGATTAGAAAACTTTAGCAACGCCAACTCCGTGAAGGGACCACGTAAACATCCACGTAGGACGTAACCCTAGCCCTAACCCTCCCCCCCACATTTCTATTCAATTTGAATACTAATTCAATCCGTACCTGTTGGTGACCAGGCAATAACTTACATGTGGCAGTGGTATTTTTGCGGTCGGTGTTATTTTCAAGGCCACAGTGATGAGAGAGTCGTGTTGGGAATTTATTCAGTTGTCTTTGTTGTTGAACTTGAGGTTTTGTGAGATGCCTAATGCTGCCTGGAGGCTCTCTAGATTTTAGGAAGACCTACACCAGATCTAAAATAGTTTCAGAAAAACAAAGCTTTTCAAAGGCGTTTCTACAAAAGTTTTATAGTTGGGATTGTTTGATTGTCTGCTGTGACCAAGGCCGCCTTAATGCACGGGCTTGCCTGGGCTGAAGCCCCAGGGCCTACGCCGATCGGGGGGCCTATCATGAGCTGCAGTAAAAAAAAATATTATTTATATTTTATACTGGCCCATGATAGGCCCCCAGATCGGCGAAGGCCCAAGACAATGTGATTTTTTTGTTTGGGGCATATAAAGATCAGAGGCCTATCATCAACCAACCCCCCCCCCCCCCCCCCCCGTCAACAAACCTTCCCCTCCCCCCCCTCAACAAACCTTCCCCCCGTCAACAAACCTCAGCCCCAGGGCCCAATGGCAGGTTAATAATAATAATAATAATACATTTCATTTAGAGGCGCCTTTCAAGACACCCAAGGTCACCTTACAGAGCATATAGTCATCCTTCAAAACTATGTAAAACAGACTAGGAATAAAAGGAAAACAGAGGTTAAACATGAAGAATAATAATAATTAATAACACTCAAAGACGCCTAAAGTGAAGGGGGGACCTCACTAACCACCACCAAGGTTAAGGCTGTGACTGTCACTGTCATGTGTTTCGTTCCGTTGTCTATGTCTATACATATTACTGAAGTGCACACAAAGCTTGTTTGATTTAGTCAGGATTGTTTATATTTTGCTATTGAGACAGTTAGTTATTTTTAGTGAGAACTCTCTCCCCGTGCTGTTTGCTCGTTACATTAACAGGGCTGTGTACTATAGAGGGACACACAAATGGTGGTTTGCTATTTTCGCAACGCAAAGTGTAGTCAGAGGGGCAAGGTTTAAGAGTCAAGGTTCGCTACAGTGTGAACTTCATATTGATCATTAGGTCAGATCAGACTTAATTTAGGTTAATAACTAAGGAGGGTGCTTGACAACCACCCCTGGCAGTTTCTGATTTCCAACCCAGGCTCTGTTCGCTCTCATCTCCTCCAGAAGTTTCGCTATAACAGTAGGATTAATGGCTCCCAGATTAGATCTGGTCCTACCTGGTGTAAGGGCAGGTGGAACCAGATTAGATCTGGTCCTACCTGGTGTAAGGGCAGGTGGAACCAGATTGTGTCCCACACAAACGCTGCTTTGTCTGACCTTGAAAAATGAAACTAAACATGAGGAGCTGTCAGTGAACTTTTTGGTTAGATTGTGGGCCATTGACCAATTCCCAGAATACATTTCCTGGAATAGAAAATGCAGTTTTCTAACAACGATAGAGATATCGTTCATGCTAAATGTATTCTCGGCCTGTCCAGGTGTTAAACTTGTTTTCATAACAGGGACCTGACATTGATACATTGTACATGAGCAAAGCTTACTGAAACTCGAGCATCTAGCAAAACTAGAGGAAGTCAAGGAAGATTAATGTTTTTTATGCCCTGACAATTTTTGTATTCCTTTTCTCTCCAGCCCATAGGGCCGACCAACTGACCATGTTCATTCCAATGAATTTGAATTACCGGCAATCGCTGGTATGGGGAAACACCCTAAACATTTGTGTAATTGGTATGCTTGTGCCACTTGCTCCTGAAATATTATTTCGGAATTACAGTAGTCAGATGTTTATTTTTACCTTTCTAAAATATACTGCTCTTACTCTCACACACAGTTAGGGGTAGAAAAGAAGGAAGTACTTGCAACCTATACAGGATCAATAACCCTGACTAATTGCATACTTATTTAAAGTCGCTGTACTGACACATTATTGCCGTCGTCGATTTATCCAATGATTTTATTTTAGTTTCACGGTAGCCCAAATTGACGTATTGTGTGGTCTGCTAAGCAGCAGAGTGGTTTGACAGATGAAATGGTCACCACATATCGATGACATGAGATAACACGATGATCTCAATGGCACAATGCCATTTAAGACTTCCCTTCATGTGCTTTCTTCCTTAAGCCCTCACACAGGGTGAGTATTATCACAACCCGGCTCTAATTGACAAGAGTCACACAGAATCAGTACACACACGTCTAGAGCCAAGAGTTAATCATTTTTTACTTTTGGGTTCAATGTGAGTGTGAGTGTGGAACTGAATACAGGCTATCTGGAACTTCAGCCCCTTTGTTGTATGAATGAGGGACGTCATTCCTGGGGTTGGTTATTGATGCTGTGGTGACGCTTGTGTGCGGCACCTTAGTTACTTTCTGTCCTTCAGGGAACAAATGTCCAGCTGTCTCAGTGGAATATGCCATTCCCTATTCTGCTTAAGGTAGAGACCAGACTTGGAGTGCTAAACCTAGAACCATCACTACACGGGACGGGATGGTAACTGTCCGTTGTGTCAATGTATCGTATTCACACGAGGTGTGCCTTGATGTTGAGGGTGGCGTGGGAGCTGTATCTCAGACATGGGAAGGATGTACATTTCGGGACACATCATCTGTAGTGTACCTTTTGAATCAGGGGGTGTTGCGGCCTATCAACACTATCCACCCCTCATCAACGGTGGCCAGCTACAGGGTGATCAAGCCCAAGCTGGTGTCCCCCGATCATGAGTATTGCCTGGTTGTTTAAATGGCGCAGTCCACGGGACCATGGAAGGCAGGGGGGTTCTCTTCCCTGAGTCAGTATAATTTGCCAGACATGCTAGTACGGTATGTTTACAAAAATATGTTTTTTTTTATGGGAATAATAACTTGATTGTCATTTCTATCTTAGGTTTGCTATACCATTTTTTTCTCTGGACTTTAAAGAAACAAGGGGGTCATTTCCTGTTTTTCTTCTCAAAGAAATCTGAAGTGACAATGTTTTTTTCCTGCTTGTCATTGGCCCACGATTTTTCCATGAGCTTTACCCTCCATTTTGAACACTTCCATTCCAAAAACACGTTGATACAGGTCCCAGGGCCCCAGACAGGGGGGGGGGGGGACGACACATGGTGGGGACATACAGGGCCCATAGTACAGTTTTTGATTTGTGAAGATGGCCACAGGAGTCCATCGGGCAGCACTAAATCAATATATATATATATCCTGTTGCACAGACCCGGAAAAAACGGCTGAATCATGAAGAAAAGAGCTGAAATTTCAAAACATGTCACATGACTTCTAGTCAGGAAACGGGGGGCCGCAGTATGCAATGTTTCCATACATTTGCAGAGATAGAATGACCTTTGAAGAGCAAAGAAACCTGAAACAGGAAACCAGCAGCGTAGACAAAACCCAATAGGGCTGAAGTGTAACTATCAAGGAAACATGTTGAACATGAACATACACTGTATTGTTTATTGTTTTATTGTTTAAAATGATCCCCATTAGCCCTCACCAAAGCGGGGTCCACACACTGTACTGGTCCGGGTTCTGAGATGCATGTACACAAAAACAAACGGAAGATGTTGTCTTCTGTTGAGATGTTGTTTCAGGTTCAATTTAATACATGAGGATCATATTTAACTGTAACAGTCCTCTGTGTCAGTGAGTGTGGGAGTTGATTCTCAGGAACAATATCTGGCTAATTGCATTGAAGGGTAGGCCTACCAGACTGTGCATACAGTGATTTTGTGATTTGTGTTTCTCTCAGACACCAACCTTTCCTTGACTGTCAACACAAATACTATACCAAATGGGTGCCTTCTTTTGTTGCAGTATATCACACACCTTCACTCATTCACCCACTCACTCACTCATACTCAGTCATATGCCCTCATACTCCCTCATACTCCATCATACACTCTCATACTCCCTCATTCTCACTCATACGCTCTCATATTCCCTCATAGTCCATCATACTACATCATACTCCCTCATACTCTCTCATACTCTCTCATACTCCCTCATACTCCCTCATATTCCCTCATAGTCCATCATAGTCCATCATACTCCCTCATACGCTCTCATATTTCCTCATAGTCCATCATACTCCATCATACTCCCTCATACGCTCTCATATTTCCTCATAGTCCATCATACTCCATCATACTCCCTCATACTCTCTCATACTCTCTCATACTCCCTCATACTCCCTCATATTCCCTCATACTCTCTAATACGCTCTCATTCTCCCTCATACTCCCTCATTCTCCCTCATACTCCCTCATACTCCCTCAAATACTCTATTACTCCCTCATACGCTCTCATATTCCCTCATACTCCCTCATAGTCTCTCTTACTCACTCATATTCCCTCATACGCCTTCATACTCACACCTGTACTCATGCGTGGAGTCATAATTCTCATGCCGTGTCCGGCCCCTACAGGTTACGGTCACTCCACGCCACTGTCTGACATGGGGAAGGCCTTCTCCATCCTGTACGCTTTGATCGGCGTGCCGTTCACCATGCTGGTGCTGACGGCCAGCGTCCAGCGGCTGATGTACCCGCTGGTCTACGCCCCCCAGGCCCTGTTCCAGCGGTCGGGGCTGGACCCGAGGCCCGCCTCCCAGCTCCACTTTGCCCTTCTGCTGGCCGCGGTGCTGCTGTGCTTCTTCGTGGCGCCGGCCTTCGTGTTCCGCGCCATCGAGGGCTCCTGGTCGTTCCTGGACGCCGTGTACTTCTGCTTCATGTCCCTGTGCACGGTGGGCCTCGGGGACTTTGTGCCCGGGGAGCAGCCGGGCCAGAAGTACCGGTCGCTGTACAAGGTGGTTGTCATGGGTGAGTACGGAGCTAGCTTAGCCTAGCCTCGCCTAGCTTAGCCTAGCCCAGAGCTTACCCAACTTTTGATGGTAGGTGTACCACTAAATTGTCATTGAGATCTTTCGCGGACCACGTCAACGGCTTAAAATAGATAAATACGCATGCAGTGGCTGAGCAAAGAGGGCCAGAGCCCCCCCCCCCTTTATGCACAATTCTTACTGCAGGAAGGCCATGGCCAGAGGACCCAAAAGTGTCCATGCTTATGCTGCTTATGCTCCTAGTTGTTAATGTAGGAAACACAAAATGAACCAAAAATATAAATGGAAAACATTACAATGAAATGCCACAATATTTAATGAATTATCATAATATATAATTTTTATTGATCATCTATTTTCTTTATATAATTGTAAATGAATTAAACCCCCATGGACCTGCAGTAACCTCCCTCACCACAGGTTGAAAAACAATGCCTGCATTCTACCTGTAGGCATTTTCATTAATGACTCAGAGAACTACATTTGTTA
Organism: Gadus chalcogrammus; assembly: GCF_026213295.1. Classification (NCBI taxonomy): domain Eukaryota; kingdom Metazoa; phylum Chordata; class Actinopteri; order Gadiformes; family Gadidae; genus Gadus; species Gadus chalcogrammus. Next base: position 8,134,628 of record NC_079427.1, on the reverse strand, counting down.
GGGTATAACTTGAACAGTTAAAGTGCACCTGGAGCTTAAATGTTAAAAGTGTATTGACAGACATTGAAGCTTGTGCAAAACAACCCTAAACAATAAGTTGTGTTCACAGCATTCCCTTCCACAAAATAAACCACATGAGTGAATCATGGGCAGGGCGAGTAACTGTAAGTCATGGGTTCAAGTGTTCTTTCAAGATGTATAGTTGTAGAATTCATCCATTCTACCCCCCCCCCCCCCCCTCCCGTGGTGGTAAAAGACCCAATTTAGGTCAGCTAGGCCTTTTTAACAGCACAATCATTATCTTTGTTTAAGCCACTGTTTTACATGGTATGATTGGTGTGGAACTTGAGCTGCTACAGGGCATCATTTTAGGTTGTAGCATATGAACCTTCGGATAAATCTCGGTATTATTTTATTGTTTTATATGAATGTATAGGTGTACAAATGTGAGCAGTCTCCTCCTTCACATAATCGAACGTGCAGGTGTTTGTATTTTTGGTTGAACTGCATGTTCCACCTTAGTTATTTTGATTTCAAACTAAAACACTCCCAATATCATAATGATATTTTGTCCTAGGCGTGATTTATGCTAGGTATGCATGTAGAACTTGTGTATTACTGATCTGAATTCAATACGTCACCTTGGGTTTCCTTCTTAATACAAACTCATTCAAGTTTTGTTTTCTCAAAGGAAACCAAGGGCTGGTTTCTCCTTGCTCTAAATGAGCCTAAACCGTGCCTTCAACGGGCCAATCGCAGCTCCTGTCTTCCTTTGCACCTTTCCCGGTGCACAGTGCTGACTATGATTCTGGGCCACCAGATCCCTGTAATGCACATATCGCAGTTACAAAGAACAGAGTTCCACCGAGTGAAACGCTTGTTGGAGAATAGTGTTTCAAAGACAGCTGTCAGTGTTTTTTGGAGAGCTGGAGGCGGCATGGTCAATTTGAGAGTAAATTTGACAGTCAGTCATTTTACCTCAAATCTTTCTATCCAGGGAAAAAACATGTGCTCTTCCGCCTAAACACACATCCTATGGGGCATCCGGTCTATGTGTTTGATAAGCAGGTGTAGAGCCTGTTCGGATCAGCAGAGTTAAATTGCACTACCTGTTTTACAAGCCTGGGTTGCCCTCACCTCCCACTGGGTTTACTTAATGTTAAGGAAACAGTTACACACACACACACACGAGACAAATGGCAACCTGTCAGCAACAAAGTCTGTTCTGTGTCAAATGACACCTAACCCTGCAATATGGCTACGATACCGTAAAACAATACTATGCAGACTCTGAACCCTGAATAATGTCTGATATGGTAAACACAGTACTTCGTCGTTATGAGTCAGTGTTTTGATGAACAGGGAAGTTAGAGAGATCTAAAGATTGCAGTCTGCAGTATCATTTGGCTTGGTCATCCTTGAGCAAGACATCCAACCGCTAGCGCCTCCTTGATGAAATGTATCTCAATTCCGTGTAAGGTGCCTTGGAGCGGCAACTTGGACGACTACAGAGTAGCTGATGACAAGATAATGCTACAGTGAACTGTTCCAGTTAGCATTCAGCCATTCAATGACATTGTCATTGTGACATTCTGTCATTCCGATGACATAAAGTAAGATGCCGTATAATTAAAACAATATGCACTTATGCACCAATAAAATGTAAAATAGATTCACTTTTACAACATGTTGCCACCATGATTTTCCACCTATCCGACAAAATAAACCAGTATGATAGTCATGTGTTTATTCCCCTCTTGTACAAAGCGGGCTCTCACACAACCAGCTAGCCTGTTTGACCACTTTTGCATGATCTAATCATTCGCAGTCTTCCCCGTATGGTTTGTCAGATGCTAATTCACGTGCAGTCATATTGTTTTGTATGGCAACTGTAAAACTGATAGCTCATATGAGTTTGTCATACAAACCAAATGAGTGGCTATAAATGAGATTGAAAGTGTTACTCAGACTTCCAGTTATATGACCCATTTATCAGCCAAATGAAGACACGTGGCCTTGTTGTTTTTAACCTTCCCCTTTATACTTCCGTAATCCCCCCCCCCCCCCCCCCCCAGCCAGTGTGTGCAGAGCCCGGTATGGTGGGAGTGAGGGGTTGGGTGGGGTGGTGGACGTACGTCTCTCTCGTGGATTATAAAAGTTTGCTGAGTCACTCAGACTTGTTGTGGTGGTACTGAGAACAAGCCCTGCGAGACTTCCCGCTGTCCTTAGGCCCATGTTTTGTTCATGTTTGGTCTGGGTCTTCTGCCCCAGGGGGCCCAGAGAGTATCACAGACCAACCGTAACAGTGGTTGGATTGTTTGCCATTCAGACCTTGATGTGGCTTATTTTGTTACTGAAGTGGCGTTGGGGCTACACAGGCTGCATAGCAACGGCAGGGTTTTGATTCTATTTATAATATCTAAGAAACATAAAACACCGATTATTGGTATATTAAGAACTATTCTAAGAAGGGATGAAATCCCATTTTCAGCCATATTTCACAGATAAGTCCAATGATGTGCACAGCTTTGGATTGGAAAACACAAAAAATGGATTACACCTAGTCACCATAACTATAACGAGTCACTAGAAATACTTTGTAGTGAAACTCTGTGAAACTCTGATCACGACTGTTGTAAGTTCTGTCCCACCTAACCAATCTTAACAGTAATAGCCAGAAGCTGTGTTCCACCTTTGCAGTCCACTAATGACATAGAAACGGTTCTCACTGTACTGAGGCCCCTGTAATCCTAAACAGTTTTTGTGGTTGGGGTGTTGACCTACTTGTACGTGAAGAGTGGTCATTTCGCTGGGCCTCAGCTCAGTGGGTATAAAGAGCAGAGTTGGTGCACCATGGAAACGCCTTCATACAAAGAAACGTGCAGGTGTACATAAAGGGCTGCATGCACAGGTTTCTAGATGCAAGTCAACATTACTGAGTAAAATGGGTAATCATCTGTACTATAAGAGCATATTTACAAATTCGAGTAAAAAGTTACATTTTAGAAATATATATTTTTATTCCAAGGGCCCTCTGATATTTCAGACCAGTCACTTCCTCAGCCCTCCATGGAGTCATTGCAGGGGGAAATAATAAATATAATGAGGATGCTTTTCCTCTAGTCTAACTGCTTAGATTAAAAGTGTGATTTGCCGAATTAGTACTCCAGAAAACAACCTGATACATAGACGCCTTTAAAATAAGGCCGAAACGGTTATTGCTTCACATTCTGTCTATCAGTGTAGTTCTTTAAATGTTTTAAACGAATAATCGTACACCTTGCACCTTTTGACGCCATGTATCTAAAACCAAATTAACTGTAAGACGGAAGCATCTGCTTAAAGGAGACATATTATACAACCAGGTGCACATCTAGCTGGACACGCCCACTTGTGATGTCAGAAGAGGCTGATTTTCCAAACGGCTAATCCCACTCACACCTGGTGGTATAATATCTCACCTTTTAAAGTAAAATGAAAGGTAGAAGCAGCTCACGTGACCGCCTGGTTACTCCCGCCCCTCCTCCCCTGCAGTCTACCTGTTCGTGGGGCTCATGATGATGTACCTCCTGCTGCGCGCCTTCCACAAGATGGCCGACCTGCACGGCCTCACCAGCTTCCTGGAGCTGCCGCACTGTGAAGAACCCGAGGGGGACCTGAGGCCCATCCTGGGGGACGGCCCGACGGACACCGACCCCCCACCGCCCGGACCCCTGCACCACAGAGCGGCCACCAAGCAGCCCCTGGAGCCCGCGGCCCAGCCGTCCTATAACACCATCAGCAAGGGCTGAGCTGGGAGGGTGGAGGCCCCCCCCCCCCCCACCTCACCCACTGCCTCCTTCTGGGGGATCACGAGAACAAATCAGAGGAGTGTCTCGCATGACATCACGAACAGTCCAAGCCGCCATCTTGGTGCTTTTTCCCCATTATGTTATGAATGATCACCACGTTCTATTCGTAGCTATGTTACGTCTAGAGTTGTTGGTCAACAAGGACCAAGATGGCGGGCTTGAACTTCCTGTCACATGATTGAAACCCTCAAGTACTGAGGCCTGATTGGGCCGAACCTCGAAACTTGAGAAGCTGCCTACATTGTCGGAAGGTATTTGGTGGAGAAGCCAGGGATTTATTTTTATTTTTCATTCATAAACCTGCCCTCTTAGTAACAATGGCCGTCCACTGTGGCTGCTGGTGGGTTCATGTCACGTAGGATTAACTGTAGTTATCTTTCCAGTGCAGCGACAAAGTGTTAATGTCAACCTCTGAGGGGATTTCCGGTTACTTTACAGGCCTTTTCACACCAATATGCTGACATGTAGCGCAAGCAGAAGCCAAACTTTTATACCCTTGTCTTCACAATAGAAGCACATTTAATTCCACGGCATCGAGGCCATTTTAATTGAGCAGGTGCAGAAAAAAAAAACGTTCAAACTACCAGGTGGTGTAATGGATGTATGCATGGACTCCAGGCAGAGAAATATAGCTTGTGTGCCTTTTCAATTTGCCTCTACTGTCCCCCTGTGGCCATATATGTATTAATTAATCGTTTGGCATTTTATGAACGATTGTAACTGAAGACTTGTTTCAACAATTTCTCTACCTTGGTTTACATTTCAGATGTTTATCTTCAAAGAAGGGGTCTGCTCTTGTGTGCAGCTGCCCCCTAGTGTTTGTTTTTGAAACAATTCCAATATGGTCAAAGGGGTGGAATGAATAAGATGATGAGTAAAAGAGAAATTACATTGATAATGTATGGAAGCACTACACATGCGAATAGGAAGACATTGGACGCTTTTCAGCAAGGATTAGGCATGCATATTCTGTTATGGTTATGGTTTAAAAAATATCCAAGGTGAGATCACTTACAATTGGCCGTACCATATCACTGTTCTTAGAATTACTAATTGCGTTTTCCACATATATCTTGTTACTGCATGTGTTTTATAAATGTTTTTTGTTTGACAATCTGTCCATATCTTTCTGTAATTAATTTGAAATTATTGTTTATTTATATAGGGCTTGTACATCAGAATGCATCATGGGATATTTGTTGGCGATGCTGCCATTTTGAGAGGATTGAAGTGTTGTAGTACTGAAGAATCCTCAATCGAAGTTAATGTACTGTATCCTAGGCTAATGAACATTTTCAAACAACCCTATTATGAGAAATAATGTCACGATTAATTACTCAACAATGACCAAAACCCCATTACTTCCAACATGACTAACAATGATTCATATTAATCTTGCTAAAGGGTTTAATGTTTATCAAGTATGCATGATTTAATCATGCATACATATTTAATCATATTGTGTTAAGTCTGTCGTCTCCAACCCTTGCCTAATAATTTGTTATACGTACTTCTTTGCTGTGCCACTAAAGTATCTTAAATACATTGTATAGTTCTATGTGGCATACAAGCACTTTATCTAACCAAATAAAAATGAAACCACAACTGTATTATCGTTAACTTCAGCTATTCTCCACAGGATCATAGACTGACTGCATTACAAGGTAAGGCACCAAATCAGTTTTATCAATATTGCCATAAAGCATGGAAGCAAGTCTTCATAATTCACTTGTTCACAGGTTTAAGTTAAATGGGCCTCAGTTGAAGTCCTTACTACCTTATTGTTAATCAAGTAAATCAAATGTGTGTGGGTTGGAGAAAGGGATGGAACAAGTGACAAGACAAATGTAATTTTTCCGATTTATTTCAGAACAGTAAAAGATTGATAAAATGGACGTGAACATGAACATTTGAACATTTTAGATTCAGTGTCTGAGAACCACACCCAAAAACATAATGCATATTTGAAATCATTAATTAAACTGCTTAGGCAATACATTAATAAAAAAAAGTGTAAAATACAATTACTTATAATAAATCTTTATAAATGTGTCACCTGACACAAACTTGGAACCATCATCGGCAGGATAATACAGGACGACAAAAACCTGCAGAAGGAGGTATCACAATGTGCTTTCTCAAACCTAATTTCTGTGAGCATTTCAAAACCAATATCTCCAAGTGCGGCTCGTTGAATCTGTCAATTAGGGCCGTTTACATCTCCGCCAGGTTCAATCTGAACATGGTTTTCTTTCAAAGACTTTGCTTCACCATAACATCGGATAAACGCTAATAATTTGACTATTTACGACATCAGATACCATCTTTCTGCCTCTGCAAGGTGGCAATGACACAATTCAAAGTGCAATGCTCAATTAATGACGTAAACCCAGACGTGGATTTCCTACCAACCCCCTCTGAACAGGAACTTGTGACTGACTCAAGAACAGCATGCACCATGCGTCACGGCCACGGAGCCAACCCTTCGCTCACACGGCTCTGTGAGAGACAACGACCTGACCCGTGGGCCTGAGCACTAAGGGATTTGGGTTCAGCTTGGCACGGAAGCTGTTCAACTTGATTTGTGTTGCGATCACATCCCAGCCTGGTGTTCACACAAGAGACTGCAATTTGGATCTTTGTAAAAAGGAGAGCACCAGCTGAACAATATATAATATCAAGTGTGTAATGATAACATTAGAAAGTCATTTTAAACATTATAATAAATAGGGTCAGATAAAACTAACAAGAAGTATCACAGTATCGCTACTGGTATCTCCCCCATGGAACACAATTGAGAAGTCATTTCATAACCCTCTAATAACCAGTAGGATTAGAAAAAACATTGTATTAGTTAATATTCTCTATTAGTTAATATTCTCTAAACTCCCCCTCCTAAACTCATCTCGGTTTTAAAAACTCAACAGATGTCTTCAGACGTCTATTCCTGATTGGCCAACATACCCATTCCTATGTGCACAAACTACAAGGAACCGCCTCAATACATAACCAACCAATGGCATGCCTGAGCCGTGTTATTGACAGCTCCAATACCTAAATCAATACGAGGCACAGCCCTGAGCATATACTAACACGAGCAGACCGTTTGGCTATTACCAGAACCATCTCTCCCCCTCTTGACAAAAATATGAAAATATTTGTTGAGGTTCCCTTTGTTTCTAAGGTAACAGCTGGCTAGGAATTACATTACTAGCCATGCAGACATAAAGGCACCTACAGCATGGCCTTCACATACCAGTCACTGATATGATGTACAGCCTTGTGCGTCTGCATCCACTCATACCCTCGCTTAGAGATTGGCGTCCCCGTCATCAACCATTCTTACACGTCCTGATAGCGTTCTTCTGGAACTCAATCTCTGTCAGGCTTGCTTACTTAAAACCATCCGATGAAAAAAACTCAACATGGGGCTTAGTGCACCGAAACAACTTGAAACACAATTTAAATATATAATTATATACACACAGTCTATAGTGTAAAAACAGTTTCTACCATTCAGTGTCTTTTGTTTCAGAGCGTGTTCACAGTCTTTCAGTCTGGAGCTATTCCCCCCCCCCCCCCCCACCACCTCCTCAGGACTCCACCAGCACCTCCATCACATGGTCCAACTCCAACCCGTCTCGAGCCAGGCCCTGACCAGGGTAGGACGAGGAGGACGGAGACGGGAAGGAGGAGGAGGAGGAGAAGAAGGGGGAGCCGGAGGGGGTGGTGGTCGGGTTGAAGGAGGAGAAGGAGGGAAGGCACCACATGTTCTGGTTAATGGACAGGAAGGGAGAGGAGGAGGAGGAGGAGGAGGAGGAGAACGACGAGAAGGACGGAACAGTGGAGGAGAGTGAGGGCAGGTATCGGAGAAGCTCCTCTCCACTGGGGTGTCCCTCTCCCCTCGCTCCCAGCACGCCCAGCTCCCTCTCCAGCAGGGACGTGTCTATGTCCTGGAAAATGTCGTCCAGGGCCAGGTCCCCCAGGTAACTGGACCTCATCACCTCCACGCAGCTGTCCGTCGCCCTGCTCTCCTCGGCCCGTTCCCAGCCCCCCCAGCTTGGACCCCTCACCCCCTGTTTGGAGGCTCCATCTCCCTCCAGTGCCGCCAGGTTCTCCAAAGACCTCAGAGGCGTCCGCGGCGCTGCCAGGGAGCCGCCGTGGTTCCCGTCGATGCTGGACTCCAGCGTGGTCAGGATGGAGGAGATGGCCGCTGACAGAGAGAAATCTGGATCTGAAGACATGGACTCCCAATCCTCTGAGCCTCCCTCGATACACACATCTGGCGTACTCACTTGGAAGTCCGCCTGATGCCTAATGGACGCAACACCGAATTGGGGGTCTGGTGGTGAAGAAAAGTCACTGGCTGCAGCTGAATGGCTGTTATGGACCGTCACCGTGAACTGGCGATCCGGTGTCGCCATTCCAGTGCAGCCGTCCTCCTTGGTATGCACGGCGGCTGCAGCGCCACAGGGAGTCGGCGAACCCCCATCTTTTCCCATTGCTGCCTCCAAGGTAATTTGCCGAAGAGTGTTTGCTATTAAAACAGATCGCCTGAGACTGGGTTCGGCTAACACTTGACCATGTTGATATTTGTTGAGCGAGATGTAAAGGACTAACTGCCGCTGTCCTTCCAATTCTGCGGTGGTCTCTTCTGTGTGGTCTGGATCCTCGGGCGGGAGTTTACGCTTCTGCCCCTTCAGGATCATCTTTAGACTAAGCTACAGCAAAGAGAGGGGCAAACATTAATACGATGATATTAAGTCGGTACACCTGGCATTTCGGATATGTTCAAATGAACCACTTTATGTAACGGTACGCATGCAGCTGCAGAGAAACTAGCAACTTTTTAAATCTTGACAAACCTGTTGATTCACTTCCCGTACTCCACATTCGGTGTTGCAAATAGCAGTAAGTCAATTCCCAATTTGGCTTCGATCTTCAATATACGGTAACGACTTTTCGGCTCCATAAACTCATACTATACTACAAAAAAAAAGAAGCATGAAAAGTGATAAGCCTTTAGATCAGCGGAGACTGTATGGTCGGAGGAGTAGGCAGAGCGGAATGTTCATCTTCTTCTCCCGCCCGTGGTTTGAGTTAAAGGTAGTGGGGGGAAGGTCGACGAACCGCCTTATGGGTAATGCAGTTTTCTCTAGAAAGTTTTATCAGCTGTTTAGTGTTCCGTATATAGCCCCAGTTGAAATACGTCTACCGAATAATAAGCAATATTTTATTGAAATATCAACAGATTAACTACTATAAATATAACATCCACTTCCGTAAAAGTAGTAAATTCATACTATGAGTCATTGCACTAAGTTTCGGTTGCATCTTGGTCACGTCAACCTTTTAAAAGTTCCTAGCTTTCGAATACTTTTATTATACCTTATTTTACGTCAAATCGATCATTTCAGAAATTTCACAATGAGTGAAAAGCTACAGACTTTGTAACAGCGAACGGCCTAATTCCACATTCATTTTGAAAAGTAGATATTCATAAGAGACACAGAGTTGTGTCTGTTCTCCGGATGGCTGTCTGGGTTGAAACTATGATTAAACTATGAGAATTTCAGGTACAATTATTGATAAAAATCCGTTCTCAAATAGACAGAATTTCTTACCTGGTGCCCCTTGGAAGCATACGTTCACAAAAGTATCCGTCGATCAGATCGATTTCCTGAAGTAAGAGCAGTCTTCTACTTTGAAACAGGCTGGCCCCGCCTACCCCGAGCATTGGTCAGCTGAGGAAGTCAAGTCACACATGTCGGGGTATAGGTTCAGAAATGATTCAACCCCCCACATGCAGCTGCCTCCTAGTCTGCCTAGTGTACCGAAGAAGGCAATCCCCTGACTTTGGATGATCCGAAAGGTTTTCAAATTAAACATTTAAAAAACGGTGAATAATCCGCCTTCATCGTTATTCAGCTATCCGAAGCGGATGACATCCAGCTCGGATGTTGTCGTCGACATGTTGTTCCAATGCGTTCAATATACGTTTCACACTGGACAAGTCTAAATTCTGAAAGCTAGACGATAGAAAAGCAAATTGTCCATTTGGTCAAATTGAAATGTAAATCTAAAAACAAGGAGAAAGGTGGATCCCTGAAAAATAATCCAGAAATCCAGAAACACAAAAATGTCAGTTTCATGAAGAAGATATTTGAATGGGATTCACCTCTAAATGCTCTGACCCTGGCCTGGCGTTGTGCTTCATTTGTGGGGAGAAATAAGCCAACAGTTGCATGAAGCATAGGCCCATGTTTCTCGCTAAATTGTGAGTATTTGCACCCTTGTAATGTTCAGGTATGTTCACTGCCAAATTGAACGCACATACATTATTTATGTTCGGTGAAGGGGGTACTCAGCTGAACAAATATCTTATCTTATCGGAGAACCACTGATCTAGACCTTTGTTTCTCAACTGCTCTGTCCTCGGGACACAGATGTCATTAACCATTATGTCACGACCCATAAATAATCACAATATCTATTTACTAATATTGCAGTACTCAACCGCTTTTGATATATTTTGTTTAGTTATATACAAAAATTGACTCAATGAATAAGTATAAGCCATTTAAACATTAGCTATTTAATAGGCTTCTTCATAAAGATTAAGATTTGGCATATGGACGCACTCTCACTCAAAATGCCCACCAGCAGAGATTCTGGCATACATTCCATGAGTCACAAAATTCGAAACGTGTATATTGTGTTTAATAAAGTATTTTATTTCAAAATCTGTAAACAGACAAACTGAAAGCAACCAGGGGCATCAGATGGTACATTTCCGCCATAGTGAAACAGAAACAAAAAGCATAATACAACTCGCAAAAAAAATTAAGAGTCAGTGCAGAACTAAGTCTATGAAATATAATATACATTTCCCCCAAAAAATACTTTAATTCCTTACACAGGTGTGCGTGTGAAAGGCGGCCATGGCGTGACACGGTGGACACAAAACCAGCCGTGCGCGGCTCCAGAGGGGTCCTCTGGCTCGTGCTCAGGGTCTTGGGTAGTCTCCTGAGACGCCCACCGTCTTGCTGTCCCACTCGGAGGTGGAAAGGCAGCTGACGAAGAAGTGGGCCAGGTCGTGCTTGGATATGGCCCGGCCCTGAAGCTTGTTCTCTGTCACCGCGTACACCTTGGTCAGGGGGAGGTCGTCTGGCAGGGGAGAGACACCCAGGTGAGTTGGGGGGGGGGAGAGACACCCAAGGTGAGTGGGTGGGGGGGAGACACCCAGGGTGAGTGGGGGGAGGAGAGACACCCAGGGTTAGTGGGGGGGGGAGACACACAGGGTGAGTGTGGGGGAGAGACACACAGGGTGAGTGTGGGGGAGAGACACCCAGGGTGAGTGGGTGGGAGAAAAAAGAGGCGGGATACCAAGTGTGTGTGTGTTCGTGTTCGACTACGAGTCAAAAAAGGGGGGGGGGGGCGTGAGGGTTCTGCTGTCTACCGGTGTTCCAGATGACAAGCCAGGCCAGGCCTTGCTCGAATAATAGGTAATTTGGTCTCAAGCAATTCTTGCCTTGTAAAATAAAGGTTAATAAATAACAGTAAATAAGCCCTTCAACTGCTCTTAAGAATCATATTTTCTTATAAACACTGTCTTTTGCTTCATGCTTCTGTTGCTTAGAAGCGCCTGCCAAAATGCACTTAGGAGTGACTCATCATCGCATCATATCTAGTCTTGTGTTCAAACGTCAGTGTTGACGGCAGACCAGCAGCGGGAGTCACCGTCGGAAGCAGGAGCCATCGCTATAGCTAGTACAGCCAAACGGTTCTCTTAGGGCACACTTTGACTGACGCCAGCCTGTAAAAGTCGCAGTCAGCCGTCGGCTCATCCCGTGTTCTGATCAAGATAACCAAGTCTTTGTCACAAAATAAAAAAACATTAGTTCCGCCCACCACTAAATTAGTCTACTCTACAATGGGTCTTTTATTTTATGAAAAGGCGTTGAGACATGGGAGTGTTTGTATTGGACGCTGATAATAACTACATTATAATCTGTCTGCAGGCTCACCAGCGATGTGCGGTGGCATGACGGCCACGTAGTCGAGGCCGGACTCCTTCAGCACGGCGTACATCCTGTCGTGGTCCTCGGTCACAGGAACCAGGCGGGGGGGAACCTTGGAGCGCTCCCACAGCAGAAAGGCTGGGAGCAGAGAGGAAGAGGAAGGGAGGAGGAGGAGGAGGAGGAGGAGGAGGAGCAGAGGGAGGAGGGAAGGTGAGGCAGTGTGTTTTAACTGACTGGGACTAGAAACACAGGATGTGGGAGGAGGAGAACAGGAAATAGAATCGTGGAGGTAATTCACAGTGGTGGGAATTCAGGACTAAGACTCAAAATGAAGGAGAGCAGTGGAAAGAAAGGATATTAAATGGATAGAAGGGAGTACGTGTATGACCGCTGAGATTGAGGGGGAAGATACTGAAATATTCTTTACTTCCTGTAGTCTCCCCCGGAGGGACTTGACTTAGGGTGGAAACAGGGACATTTAGTGTGCAGCCAGTGAGTATTATTAAAAAAAAAATACATTTAACAATTTACATTTAAAAAAAAAAAAAGTTCCAAAAGTGCCTCCCTAGATCCTAGTGTGTAAAGCGGTCTTCAAGCAACCCCCAAAAAGATTCTGGTTGAACTAGTGGACACAGCTACTGTATTTGTTAATGCCGATTATAAAATTGTATGGCTGTGTGTCAAAAACATTTACTTTCAGTAACTAGCACAAATACAATATTATATAATTTTTCCGAAAGTATTGTATGATGTACTAAAGAAATAATGTACCACCCTCCTACTAATTAATGCTAGATATGCTGTAATTGTTGTGAAAAGTCAAGCAAATCTTGTAGATATAGAATAAATAATGATTTAAGTGGATCAGACTTACAGTAAGTGCATAATCAGTCACTAATGGCGCGTTTCCACTGCAGGGTTCGGTACGGTTCGGTTCGCAAAGGTGCGGTACGGATTGCGTTTCCACCGCCAAAAGTGGCCGTGACCCGGACTGAGCCGTACTCGTTTGGCCCTCGTCTTCAGTACTCCTCCGTTGGGGTACTGAGACGCCTGAAAGAGTTCCGGAAAAATTTGAGCTACACACACAGAATCGTCACTTCCGGGCGACGTGGGGATAAAAACAAACAAACTTCGTTCGGAGGTTTGCTTCCGAATGGCTTGCATTCGGAAGTTGATTAACTGCCATATGAAAAGCATAAAGGCCAGGAACTGTTGCTGGACGACTTCCATGGTAGCTCTTGGTTTAATGTGTAGCGTTCATCTTTTCCATTGTTTTTATTGAGCAGGCTACACTGTGTCGCGCTGCTATGATGTCACGATGTTTAGGTAGCTGCCGCGGCGATCGACATCCGGCCTACCATTAAGGGTACTGTCGGCGGTGGAAACGCAACCTTGGAACTGAGCTGGGCTATACCGCCCCCTCCCTACCGGACTGAAGCGAACCGAACCGTACCGCACCCTGCAGTAGAAACGCGGCATAAGGCACTTCCCCTGAAAACATTCCAACCAACCGCCATGGTTTAAAGTCTAGTGTGGCACTCTAATCGAATGTCTGGTATTCTTCACTGAAAACCCTGGTCAGAATGCTGTTTAATCTCAGTGTCTTGGTAGGGGGTGAGGGCGCGGTGGTGGTGGTCCTACCTGACATGCAGCCAATCACCTTGGAGATCCCACGAGCCCTCATGGACTCCACGATGATCCTGGTACCCTCGGACATCATGGTGGTCGGGCCTGGAGAGTGGAGACACCGGGCCAAGCAGGGAGGGTTAGGCTCACATGATCAAGTTACGGCCATAAGGTACAACACTGACAGAGGAAACGTATTGCCATGGAAATGTCCCTATCACAGTATGAACGGACCCGATTTCAATATGTCAAGAATTTGATCGAAATTATGAAAACCGGGCAAGCCTGGTTAATTACATTTCGCAATAATATGAGATAATAATGACTATATATTGTCTTCATAGGCTTAACAAATATAAACAAATACATAAAGATCTAAGAACCAGGTTGATTAATAGGACAAGAATAAAACAAACGATCGATTGTCCAACCCAACATAAGAAGTTACTTTGCTGCCTCCTAGTGGATTTAATGCAGCATTACACCCATGCCATACAAACTGCAAACAGAGCAGAATAAAGAACAGTCGTAACTGAGTAACTTCATTATGAAATCACTTGATATTGTACGGGTCAACTTTATTCAGAGATAATTTCTCTGTTTCACACATCCGTTGACGTCTAAACGGAGAGAGTGAAGGTAAAAACAAGGTTTGAGTTAGGGAAACGTATAAATGTTTATGGTTCTGTGTATAGTCCAAGCTCACTGAGGTCTGTGCGGGTTCCCAAGACGATGATGACGGCGTCCTGGCCCTCCAGGGTCTTCTGCACGTCGGCCCGGTTGGTCACGTCTCCCACCACCACCCTGGAGGCCTTGTGGCCCGCTGGGAGCCGCTTGGGGTCCCGCACGAGCACTGTCACGTTGTACCCTGGAAGGAGGGGGGGGTCCTCTTCAAATACATTTTTACCAACCCGTGTCCAAACTGAAACCAGCTAGAATCTCCCACACCTCGGGAGGGCCAACACACCCCTTCTGCATGGGGGAGATTGTGTGAGATTGTTGTTGGGAGGAGCATCTGCTGTGAGATCTGATGTGAGAGCTAGCATGAGTCAGCAGAACGCACTAGTCTGGCCCTTAACAGCCAACATGACGCTGCACTTCTATTTTGACCAGTTGTGACAAAGTGGGAAGGCAATGGAAATGCTAACAATTTTCGGTTCTTGTATTAATATTATACATATTTTGTTTTGTCCGCCATGTTTAAAGCACCCGTTGGTCCCTAGAAAGGCTCTTTAGTTATTAATTTTATTATTAGTTAATGAGTAATTATTAATATTATTTGTTTGCATTTGAGCCATGTAGACTGATGATCTGCCAATCTAGCAGTGACCCCCAAACTCCCCAGTGACCCTCCTCCCCGGTTGTCGGGTACCCCTTCAACCCAGAGCCTACCTCATCCAGCTGTTGGCAACATGTTGATTATCAAACACAGGACAAGGCAACAATGAGTTCATGGAAATGTTTACAGTTTGTGAACTGCTGATAAAAGTAATCAATCCAATTGATCTTTACACCTTTATACCTATGATGTAAAACATTATAACGTTGTAACAACGTTTTTCATAAAGAACTTTGATCGATTAAAACGGTGGAATACCATAGCATTGGCCTACTTCAAAATAAATGTGATTAATGTGTAAATGGGCTGCGTTAAGAATGCTGGGAATTAAATATTTAATAATTTTATATTAAGCTCTCCAATTGTTATCATAGTGTATACCACATACACGTGTTACACACACTGTCCAAATGTTTTCTTGGAGTTGCAGTCTACACATTCACATTTACAGTTGTAAATTAACACATGAGTAGGCCTCTGTACATTGTTTTTTGTGTATGTACAGAGTTTTTTGATACCTTGCATTTGTTGCGTGCATCTGTTAAAGACGGTTGAATGTGATCAAATCGGTGCAGTTTAACAATAATACCATGAACATTATTTATGACGTGTTACCTCACTGATCTGATCGCATCTGTCACATCATCCCGTCCATTACTTCACTGTTCATTTTTAAATGCTGCTGCAAGCAAGTTCTGTACAGTCTGATCTCTATGTTCCTGCGCAGTCTCTTGCACTATAACAACTTAACAAAACGACTGACGTTTGATCCTCTATCTTCTGTAAACAGTGGTATCCTTCAGGGAGTCCTTATGGATATCCTTAGGGGTACCCTCCTTGAGTCCTTACCTTCTGCCGCAGCCAGGGAAACTGTGGCTGCACCGGTCATGCCCGTTCCGCCGAACACGGCCACGTTCTTCACCGAGTCAGACATCGTCACGGTGTGCAGTCGGTGAGCTACGACGCAAAGTGACGACTTTGCACGATTGGCGATCAACTTGAACGTGTTGGGAAAAAGTTACTTTCGCTACGCGAAGGGCACGTTTGACATCTGAAGTAACGCCCCTTCAGATAACGAAACCGAAGCACTTCCGGAAAGCGCATTTGGCCCCGCCCCTGAAGAGTGACATTAAAGGGAAGGCGT